>NC_060138.1:712302767-712609509 GCF_021461385.2 Schistocerca piceifrons
CTGCACACAAACGAAAAATTAATTACGTAACATTGTTTTATCGAGGTGATAATCAAAAATTTGCGCCTTGTTCAACTTCATCCATAGGCTGCCCTATTTTGTTTTGGTCCCCCTAGGAGCTTGCTACGGTGCTTTGGCGCAAGGCTCCCCCTGCGTACTAGGATCGCAGATATGAACATGAATTGACACTCTTGTTGCTCCCGAACAGCAGACTGTGCGCAAACGAGCTAAATTCAAAACGGCTTGTACCGTCTTCTTGACTGAGACGCTAAGATGCAGTCACACTCTTTAGAAGTTTTCAATAAAAAGAAGTGCTTCGTGTCTCAAATATGAGGAGGCGTTCAATAACTAATGCAACATATTTATTTCTGAAAGCAGGATGGATTTATTCAGGATTTCCGATACACCTACTTCCAACTCATTTCATTACAAAACTGTCTCAACGTAATCTGCGTTCAATACGACGGCCTTACTCCATCTTATGGGACGGCCTGCATGCTGTACCACTGCACTGGTCGATGTCGAATCCAACGACTTGCTACAACAATAACCTCTCCATCAAGCACCGTACTGCTTCTCGTGGAGTGCATCCTTCATTAGCAAAAACAGATACGGAAGGTGCGAGATCCGCGCTGTAGGTTGGATGAGGAAGAACAGTCCGATGAAGTTTTGTGGTCGCCGCTCTGGTGCGCAGACTTAAGTGAGGCTCAGCGTTGTTATGGAGATGGAGGAGTTCGTTTGCTTTTTGTGGCGACGAACACACTCAAGTCGTTTCTCCAATTTCCAGACGGTAGTGCAACACACTTCAGAATTGATCGTTGTACCAGGAGGGAGCGCATCATATAGAATAACCCATTCAGAGTCCCAGAAGACCGTCGCTATGACTTTACCTGCTGATGGCGCGGCTTTGAACTTTTTCTTCGGAGGAGAGGTGGTGTGGCGCCACTCCATGGATTGCTGTTTTGGTTCCCGTTCGAAGTGGTGAACCCATTTTTCATCGCCTGTGACGGTGTTCGACAAAACATTGTCACGATCAGGCTCGTAATGCGCAAGCAATTCCGCTCAGATGGTCCTTCGTTGCTCTTTGTGGTCTTCTAGTAGGCGGCGAGGAACCCAGCTTGCACACACCGTTGTGTATGCCAACTGGTGAACACGTGTGTCAGCACTACCAACACACACGTTTATTTGAGCAGTGATGTGTTTTTGATTCGTCGATCACCTCGAGTGAGAATGTTCACACGTTCCATCGCTGGAGGAGTCACAGCAGTGTGCGGCCAGTCATCACGCTGGAGAGGTCGGACAGGCTTACGCGATCTTTCTCCGACGTTGACAGACGCCTCGCCCAACCATTCACCGTGCTTTTGTTCACTGCCCGGTCTCCGTAGATATTCATCAAGCCCCTATGAATGTATGTGATGCTTTGGTTTTCCGCCTAAAGAAATTCAGTGACAGCTCCCAGCATGGAATGCACCTCCGTTATAGACGCCATTTTGAAGGTTCAGATGGTTGAAATGGCCCTAAGCACTATGGGACTTAACATCTGAGGTCATCAGCCCCTTAACTTAGAACTACCTAAACCTAACTAACCTAAGGACATCAGACACATCCATGCCCGAGGCAGGATTCGAACCTGTGACCGTAACAGCAGCACGGTTCCAGACTGAAGCGCCTAGAACCGCTCGGCCACAGTGTCCGATCATTTTGAAGGCTGCGTATAGTGTAACCACGTATCGCAACTTCATGAAACTATAGAAACTGAAGCGGGAATATTCCACAATTTGGCACAACCAATTTAGCATTTTTTCAAACGAAACTGGCCGCAAAAAATGTGTTGCTTTACTTATTTACGTCCCTCGTATCTTCACACAGTGTGAACGTGTTATGTATCCAGTACAGTATAGCTTATTGCGGACAGTGCTGTAATTGTACCCCGCAACGTTAGCAGCCTTGATAGCTGCTCGGAACTAAAAGCAGCTGTCAAATGACTGGGAATGCAGCACAAGTGGTTAAAAAAAAATAAACAAAAATAAAAATTAAAAAAATTGGAATCGGTGGCAGAAAGAACGTTAGTTTAATCTTTGTCGGTTTACCTTCAGCACCCTAGAGCTCAGTATTCATTGAAATGATTGACACGTCAGAAAGATACTGCATAATTTGCTGCTTAGCATCAAACCTGTAAAGGCAACCATTGTAACAGCAAAATTAATAATGGGCTTTAGCCTCACATTTTCTTTCGCTCCAGCTCAATAACCCTACACCTCATAGACACTCACGATTATAAATACCCCCCCCCCCCAGGGGGTCCACAACTCTTTTGTGGATACGTGTGTAGCGAGCACGGGACCCCGAGCTAATGTGTCCCTCCTTCCTTTCCGGGCTGCATACCTTCCCTTTCCGCATCCTTCCCCGTCCCCCATCTTCGCCCCCCCCCCTCACCACTGGCTCTTTCCTTCCCTTTCTCCCCCTCTGGGAGTATGGTTTGTGCCTACGTCCGGAGACGGACGCTCGAAACTTACAAATTCCTTGCTTTCTACACTTGCAAGTCTTCGTCCTTCCTCTGTCCTTCTCTTTTCCTTCCCTCTTCTCTTTGCCCTTTTCTCTGCTGCGGCGTTTGAGACCCCTCTTCTTTCCTTTCCCTTTCTCTTTTTTACTCCCTGTGCGTGTCTGAAGGCCGACCCACGCACTTCCATGCGTAGCCGGTGACGGGGTAACGCGTAATTCCCCGCCCCGGGTAGGCAGGTAGGACACGTACGTACCCCCTGGTAGCGGCCAGGCCCAGGGAGGGGTGATTACCCGAGCTGATACCTTCCGAAAGTGCCGATTGGTCCCTCCGTCCGTTTGTCGGGAGGTGTGACCTGAGGTGTGAACAATCACCTAAGGCGGGAGTGCCCTCCGAGAGGGCCCCCACAAGGGAGGAGCGCGCCATCGGAGACGCCGGTAATCATGGGGAATTCTTCCGCAATGGTTTCCTCACCTTCCACTATGTCTGCTCACAAGAGTAAGTTCACTGAGTCTCAGCCACAGACAGTTCTTCCATCGTTGCCACAGTTCCTTGTTGTTTCTCGGCCTGACGAAGGTCACGACTTCTCCACGGTCAACCCTTTCATTATTCAGAAAGGTGTCGACGCAATTGCAGGTCCTGTAAAGTCTTGTTCCAGATTACGGAATGGCACCTTGTTGTTAGAAACAGTCAGTGCCCTCCAGGCACAAAAATTGCTGTGTACCTCACTACTACACACCTTCCCTGTCCGGGTGGAACCGCACCGTACTTTAAATTCCTCGCGTGGAGTCGTTTATACACGCTCCCTCGATGGATTGTCTGACGAAGAAATTCAGCGCTATCTGTCTGACCAGGGCGTAACGGCTGTTCATAGGGTTATGAAAAGGGTTGACACGAACATCATTCCAACCCGCACTCTCTTCTTGACATTTGACAAAGTTCAACTCCCACCGAAAATCAAAGCAGGCTATGAGATAATTTCCGTTCGCCCTTACGTCCCAAACCCTACGCGTTGCTATCGGTGTCAGCGGTTCAATCACACCAGCCAGTCCTGTTCCAATTCGGCCAAATGTGTTACGTGTGGAAAGGATGCCCATGAGGGTGCTTGTCCACCTCCATCCCCTCGCTGCATCAACTGTATGGGTGACCACGCTGCTTCCTCTCGAGATTGCCCCGTTTTTAAGGACGAAAAGCTCATCCAGGAAATCAGAGTGAAGGAAAAGGTGTCGACCTTTGCTGCTCGAAAATTATTCGCCAGTCGACAGCCCACCGTGCCTCAGACAGGAAAATACAGCACTGTCCTTGCTTCTCCTCGGCCAACAAAGGAGGCGGCCACGCAGACTTGCGACCTCACCTTTAGTGCCACGGTCGTCAGATCGGCCAGCGCAAAGATCGCCCATTCAACCTCACCACTTTTCGCCTGCCCACTCTATGGCTCACCCTTCATCGGGTTCTGCTAAATCTCGAGCCCAAAAGTCAGACACCAAGACTTCGAAAAAAGAGCATACTCGTGAAGATTTTTTACGTACCCCAACTTCACACCCATCGGTTCCTCCTTCATCTAAACATCATACTTCCAAGAAGGCTACAAAGAAACCCAGTTCATCTCCTTCTCCGCCAAGGCGTGTTCCATCTTCAGCACCACCTGGCGGCAATCGCCCTCGGCCGTCTTCTGTGTCGCCGAGGCACACTGCCGGTCGCTGGTGGCAGGAGCTGCTCCTGAACAACCTATGGATCAGGATCTTCTGCCTTCGGCCGAATGCCATTCCATGCTGTCGGTCGCAAGCTCTGAGCAGTCGTTGAGTTGACAGCGACCTTGGTCACATTCCTCCATTTTCTGTTCACCCTATGTCCATTATCCACTGGAATATCCGTGGCATTCGAGCCAATCGGGATGAATTGTCAGTCCTCATACGATCCTACTCGCCGGTCATCTTCTGTCTTCAGGAAACAAAGCTGCGTCCCCATGACCACTTTGTTCTCCCTCATTTTTAGTCTGTCCGATATGATCTCCCCTCTGTTGAAGGCACTCCAGCCCATGGAGGACTCATGATTCTTCTCCATGATACTCTCCATTATCACCCAATCCACTTAAACACTTCCTTCCAAGCTGTCGCCGTCCGTCTTTCCCTTTCTGGATACACGTTCTCTCTTTGTACTGTATACATTCCATCGTCCACACCAATGGCACGAGCTGATCTCCTTCATCTTCTTGGTCAGCTTCCACCCCCCTATTTGCTGGTTGGGGACTTCAATGCCCACCACCCGCTTTGGGGATCTCCACATCCTTGTCCACGTGGCTCACTATTGCTAGACGTCTTCCACCAAGCAGATCTAGTTTGCCTCAACACTGGGGTCCCTACATTTTTGTCTGCCTCCACGACAAATTTATCTCATTTGGACCTTGCGGTCGGTACTGTTCCGCTAGCTCGGCGCTTCGAATGGTTCGCCCTTGATGATACACACTCGAGTGACCACTTTCCATGTGTCCTTAGACTGCAGCCTCAACTGCCATATATGCGCCCGCGACGCTGGAAGTTTGCCCAAGCCAAGTGGACACTTTTTTCGTCTCTAGCGACATTCGATGACCGTCACTTTCCCAGCGTCGACGATGAGCTCAAACACATTACCGACGTTATTCTTACAGCTGCGGAACGTTCAATACCACGCACCTCCGAATTGCCCCGGCGCCCCCCAGTTCCTTGGTGGAACGAGGCATGCCGTGACGCAATACGTGAGCGGCGACGTGCTCTCCGCGTTTTCCGCCACCATCCTACTTTGGCCAACTGTATCCGCTATAAGCAGTTCCGTGCGCGATGCCGTCGTGTCATCTGCGATAGCAAGAAGGCAAGCTGGAAATTCTTTATTAGCTCATTTAACACCTTCACTCCCTCCTCGGAAGTTTGGAGTCGGCTTCGACGGGTCTCAGGCGCGCCTAGTTTCTCCCCGGTCTCTGGGCTCACTGTCGCGCATGATACATTAGTGGACCCCGTCACAATTTCTAACTCATTGGGTCAGCACTTTGCTGAGATTTCGAGCTCTTCAAATTACCCGCCAGCGTTTCTCCCGAAGAAACGTGCAGCGGAAGTGCGAAATCTTGCTTTCTCCTCTCAAAATCGCGAAAGCTACAATTCTGTTTTCTCCATGCGGGAACTACAACATGCACTCTCTTCTTCTCGCTCCTCCGCCCCAGGACCGGATGGTATCCACGTCCAAATGTTGCTGCATTTATCAACCCATAGTCTGCGTTACCTCCTTCGCCTTTATAATCGAATTTGGACCGACAGTACTTTTCCCAGACGATGGCGGGAAGCTATCGTCGTTCCTGTTCCGAAACCTGGAAAGGACAAACATCTCCCCTCTAGCTATCGCCCCATTTCTCTCACGAGTAGTGTCTGTAAGGTTTTGGAGCGTATGGTGAATTACCGTTTAGCTTGGTGGCTGGAATCCCGCAGTCTTTCAACACCTGCCCAATGCGGATTCCGAAAGCATCGTTCTGCAGTTGACCATCTTGTTGCCCTCTCCACTTATATCATGAACAATTTTCTCCGGAAACGCCAAACAGTAGCAATATTTTTTGATCTGGAGAGAGCATACGATACCTGTTGGAGGACAGGCATCTCCGCACACTGTTCTCTTGGGGCTTTCGAGGTCGGCTGCCCCTTTTTCTTCGCGAATTTATGGCAGAGCCCACGTTTAGGGTGCGGGTGAACATTACTCTCTCCCGTACTTTCTCCCAAGAAAACGGGGTACCCCAGGGCTCCGTGCTGAGTGTTGTACTGTTTGCCATTGCCATAAATCCAATTATGGATTGTCTCCTTCCTGATGTCTCGGGCTCCCTCTTTGTGGACGATTTTGCGATCTACTACAGCTCTCAACGGACCAGCCTTCTTGAACGACGTCTTCAAGGATGTCTCGATCGCCTCCACTCTTGGAGCATCGAAACCGGCTTCCGTTTTTCTCCCAGTAAGACCGTTTGTGTTAATTTTTGGCGACGTAAGGAGTTTCTTCCACCCTCCTTACATCTAGGTCCTGTCAACCTTCCGTTTTCAGACGTCGCTAAATTCTTGGGTCTTATGTTTGACAGAAAACTGTGCTGGTCCTCCCATGTTTCCTATCTTTCGGCTCGCTGTCTGCAATCCCTCAACACCCTCCGTGTCCTGAATGGTACCTCCTGGGGAGCGGACCGAGTGGTCCTTCTCCGCCTCTATCGCGCCTTAGTGCCCTCGAAATTGGACTATGGAAGCATAGTCTACTCCTCTGCTCGGCCGTCTATTCTTCGGCGCCTCGACTCTATCCACCACCGTGGATTACGTTTAGTGTCTGGAGCTTTTTACACCAGCCCTGTGGAAAGCCTTTATGCTGAGACTGCTGAACCTCCGCTGTCCAATCGGCGAGCAGTCCTTCTGAGTCGTTATGCTAGCCATCTGTCTTCCATGCCTGCTAATCCAGCCCATGACATTTTTTTCGACGCCTCCTTTGATGTAGGATACGCAGGCCGCCCCTCCTCCCTACTACCACTGGGAGTCCGCTTCCGTCAACTGCTCCATTCTCTTTCCTTCCGCTTTCCTAAAACCTTCTTGACAACTTGGGGTACAGCACCGCCTTGGCTCCGTCCCCGGATCTGCCTGCTCCGTGACCTTTGTCGATTTCCCAAGGAAGGTACCCCTTCACTTGTTTATCGTCGGGCATTTTCTGCTCTATGTGCACAAGTGACAGAAGCCACATTTATTTACACCGACGCATCGAAAACATCGTTAGGTGTAGGGAGTGCCTATATTGTTGGCGACACCCCAAATCACTTTCAGCTTCCCGACCAGTGTTCGGTTTATGCTGCGGAGCTTTACGCTGTTCTCCACTACATCCGCCGCCATCAGCGGATACAGTACGTTATCTGCTCAGATTCTCTCAGCTCTCTCCTCAGTCTCCAAGCTCTTTACCCTGTGTACCCTCTGCTCCACCGGATTCAGGACTGTCTGCGCTTGCTCCACCTGGGGGGCGTCTCGGTGGCGTTCCTCTGGCTCCCAGGACACGCTGGTATCTGTGGAAATGAAGCGGCCGATATTGCAGCCAAGGCTGCAGTCTCTCTTCTTCGGCCAGCTATTCAATCGATTCCCTTCGCCGATCTACGGAGCGTTTTATGTCGTCGTGTTCTTCATTTATGGCACGCACATTGGTCGACACTTCCCCATAATAAATTGCAGGACGTGAAAGCTCTTCCTTGTGCTTGGACCTTTTCCTCCCGAACGCGTCGTCGGGAGGAGGTAATTTTAACTAGACTCCGGATAGGGCACTGTCTTTTTAGCCATCGACATCTTTTAAGCGGCGATCCTCCCCCACTCTGTCCCCACCGCTCTCAGCTGTGGACGGTAAGACACCTTTTAATTGAGTGCCCCTATTTTAATCCGTTACGCTCCCGTCTACAGCTATCGCCTGATACATCGTCGATTTTAGCAGATGACACGCGCTCAGCCGATCGCGTTCTCGAGTTTATTAGTGCCAGTGAAATGACGTCAGTCATTTGAAGCTTTTTTTTGGGGGACAACCACCCCTTTCTGTAGTGGATTTTTAAGCCTTCCTTCTGCTTTTCGTTTCTCCAATTTTATGACTTTCGTTCCCATTGCCGCTGGTTTCCATTTTCGGTTTTTTACTGTTTCCTAAGTCACGGACCGGGCGCTAATGACCATAGCAGTTTTGCGCCCTAAAAAACCAAAACAAAAAAAGACTATAAATACTACAAAATGGCAGGGAAGCAATAGTGCACCGACTCAGTTAAGATCTTTCTCAGGAAAGTAATGTGTTATTACTTCGTTGCCGACAACGTTCATGAGGAAGTACTGAACATCACCGCGTCAGACAGGGTACGAACAAATGATCTGACTGTAAGGAAATCAGTCACACTGCAGACGTGTAGCAGTGTTACAGTCTATATATACATACGTTGACGACTAGAGCTACAGGTCACAGCGGCACTGGCACCAGTGATGTTTATTTTTCATTTACGCGCGATACAGCTCAGAATTCGCGCTGTATTATCTCAGCCTTCACATTATATCCACCGAGATGATACAATCAACACAACGTAGTCTGGTACGGTTGTTAAGCCAAAGTCCACAGTGTATCCATTTTCTGTTGTGAGAGCGCCTCTATGGGGTTCAGAACAGAAGTAGAAAGGTCGATCCTTGAATCCGGACTCAGTGCGTAGCTCAGTAGATAGAAGACCGAACAAGAACGCCAGCCTTCCGCATTTTTGTCCCAGTGCGGGGAACTAACTTCACTTCGTTTGACGTAATCACTCTACTTTTAGCACTTGTTCTCCTTAACTTTTAACTACCAACTAATTGCAGGATATCCAGAAGCAAACCAGTCTGTGTAATGTCTTTCAACTTTTGTGATACCCTTTGAGGAGAGACTGGGGACTGTAAACACCAGAATTCTAAGGAATTGGGTGAATTTCGGGTAACTGTAACTGTTTCCCTTGGTGTTCATTCACAGATAATAAGAAGAAAATTTATTGCAAATGGCATCATTACAAGGAACGATCATGCAGTGCAACTTGTTCAAACTTTCAAAGCCACGTACCATAAATGAATGGACCTGTACGCGGGAATGGCATGTCAGGAAGTTGTATTGCAGAATAGCCCACTAGCATTCACCAAAGCTGTATTTTTAGCATTCCATACCTCGATCTGTAAAAATGGAACCCTTATAGGTCGTTTGATGTCCGTCTGTATGTCTGTCTGTCTGTCCGACTTTTAAGAGCACTTTTCCTCAGGAACGAATAGATGTATCAAATTCAAATTTATGTCATATACTGTGAGAATGTCCGCAGCTCGTGGTCTTGCGGTAGCGTTCTCACTTCCTGCGCACGGGGTCCCGGGTTCGATTCCCGGTGGGGTACGGGATGACTGGGTGTTTTTGTGTTGTCTGCATCATCATCATCATTCATCCCCATTACGGACGGAGGAAGGCAATGGCAAATCACTTCCACTAAGTCCTTGCCTAGTACGGCGATGCGGGTCTCCCGTATCGTCCCCTGCGCTCCTCGGAGTATGGTACATCATCATCATCACTGTATTAAGATCTATGTTCCCTTTGCGGTGTAAGACTTTGAAGCTTGTAAGCCCATTCATTCTCAAGGAACGGACACTTCCCGTTGACATAGGATCATGAAATTTGGCAAGAAGCAAGTTCTCACAGTACAGTTAAAGGGAAAAAATCCGATACTGTTAATTTTTAAGTGTATCACATGAAGAAATTATTGCTTTCGTCATTCGTTATCCGACTTCAGAATTGAAATTAACACATTCTCGAAAGTCTTCGAATTACTGGGACCGATGTCTCGTCAGATCGATGTCGATAACAGGAAAAAATTGTCAATATCCTCGATTCACGGAGTGGATGACCCGGGATTCGTGGTTTCCATACTGGGGACGGCTGCCACAATGATCAGTCGGAACTAACATAGACCTCGGACTGCGCTGCAACTCAGTCTGTCACCAAAGCCAAGATTTTATCACACTCTAGCCTAACGTCTACATACTGCATCTCCTTTCCGTTTCATAATGAACTATTAACATCGAAAGCTAACTCAAGGATAACATCTACAGGTACTTCATTTATCCTCCAACGCCACACTTCCCGACAGTTCACCACAACAAAGTCCTTAATGCGTTGGAGAAATCTTTAATGCGTTGTCTGTCAGCTTCGCTGTAAGTTTAATGTTTTTAGTATTTTCATTTCTAAACTTTAGATGTTTAATGTTTTGCGCACTCAAACCACAGTGTTTACGAGTTCGTCTGACGACACGGTGATTTTTCCATGACGTCACGGATCTTGTCCTGTCACTCACTGACGTGAGCAATCCGAGCAACCGTATTTGTGTATTTATATTTGTGTATTACAAAAACACACACAACCACTCAGTTGCACTGTACATGGCTCTGTTAAAATTGCAGATATAACATTGTCTGGATTTACATTGTTTTTGTTCTTGATTCGTGCTTAAATAGTGTCTGGGCGCACCAAGTTCCTTCCGTTCACTTTCGTCCTAATCGCGTGCTCCAAAATACTACCTGATAAATTGCACATTGAATTCATACTGTTTTATTTTCGAACTCGTGCTATGCTGTTACCATTCGCAAGAACGTAAAACTCACTAAACTCACTCATAATACATTCAGGAAAAGTATCTTGCTAATCACGCACATTACCCGCAGTTGGTAAGCAAGAAAACTAAAGTGACAAATTCTCGCAAGGAATATATTTATCACGCTTTTCCCTCTAATCATTCATGAAACTCTCGCTAGGCAGTGATATTTGTTACCGTACTCTAGTACACTCTGACGAGACATTTCTTGACATAGTCTAGCGGTGGATACAATAGTCTGTGGCAGAAACAAAAAACCTGTCGAAAACAGTATCAAAAGAATAATACTAAACGTCAATTAATGACGCATCAAAGCATAATAGAGACATACAAAGACAGGGATTCAATGGTTAAGTTTCAGTGACTCTTTTCTTGCCCTTTTGATGTAGGCGGCGGATCGTGAAAATTGTGTGCAGGTTGGTAACATATCCTAGGATGAAACATCAGAGCTATACTCCGAGGAAGCCACGCCCCCCCAGACCTGTACTACATAGAGCTGAGAGGGATTTGAAGGCGCAGCCTTCATATTAGCTACTGCTTGTTCGAAAAACATCGTTGAAGTCACATACCAACAGTTCCAAAAAGCATTGAGTGGCATTATTTAGTCCCGTGTGAGAAATTATGCGAAATGCGTTCTGATAATTTATTTTAATACATAGTTTGGGGCGGCTCCGCCTCAGAGGCTTTAACTACGGACCGCGCCTGGAAAAGATAAATTGTCCATAAACATAATTATGTTTGTACGGAACCCTCAGTATGCGAGTCCTACTGCCACCTGGCCAGTTTTTTGAGGAAAACCCAGTTTAGTTGGTTTATGACCGTAACAGAGATAGGAGAAATTGGAGAGATGGAAAGTGCAAAAACGTACGAAGAGGTTGCGTGTTTCCGTTGTCCGCTGCCCTGTACACAAACCTGCAAAATGTGTCAGACATTACAAGCGCCGAGCCGCCGCTGATCCGGCTCAACAAGGAATATTAGAATTCGATTTACAGTGACGCACGGGGCGTTTTACAGCAGAGAGACTTCCATCCTCTACAATACGCATATTACTCTCTACATTCCAGAGATTAATGTGTGTCCGTTTCAAGACTGTCTTGTCTTATAGTGCCTCTCCCCCCCTCCCCCCCCCCTCCACCTCTCACTATACTCTGTCCAGAAGTTTTTAAGTTTTTACTCTCTTCCTGTTTGAATTTTACTGTCTGTAGCTTTCGTATAAGCTGCTTTCATTGTACTTACTGACTCCTTTATTCTATTAAGAGTGTTACATCGTTCAGTAGAATTAGTTAGGAAGTTTCCTTTCACAACCATACTCATTCCCTTCCCGAGCGTGGGATCACTGGCTACTGTGACTTGAAAGACGTATCTTGGTAAAGACTATACTTGTATCATTTCAAACTGCATATCACTGCCCATAATTTTTAGTTTGCTGTGTGACCTTCGAATGTAGTGTGAGACTGGGAACCGTAAGATCGTGGGATAGAGTCGCGGCCAAACAGTGTAAGTTTTTTAGTTTGCCTTCAAGCAAGCCTTCACCTCTTAACTATGTGAAAAAATGCTAGGAACGACTCCGATTCCACGTCAAATTGTAGGCTTGCTTCCCCTGGTAGTATCGTTAGGGTAGGTTAAGGGTGCACAAGTCGCCAAATTGGTGCCCAGCTGAGAGAACTTGCAAACAGGTGGCCGAACATTCTTCTTGATGGACTCCCAGGCCATCAAGCTGTACGGGCCTACTTTTTCATTCTAATCTCTAGTTGAGCGTTAAAAATAGTAAAAACATAATAATAACTGAAATAATTTGGGGCTTTCACCTATTCACAGTAAGAGACAGATGCGACTGAAACAACGTGATAAATGCAGATCTCGGCATAAAACTTTTGTCCACTAGATAAAATCATTAACTTTGTGAAATCAGTGTATTAATTGCGTGTTGCTCTGAGCGAAGAAACGTGTAATATAAATTAAAGAAAATATACGTATTTATCAGGAGAAAAATGAAGCATCAGTAAATGGAGTATGATAAATTCATATCAGTTGGAGAAGCTGTAGGATTCTTGTTCCAACTAAAATCAGTTGCTCAAGAAAGGAACGTCGTATGCGCTATTTGTCTGTGAATCATGGAAAGTTCGTTCTGTGTGTATTAGTGTAGTAAATGGTTTTATTTTTGTATGTTGGAAGCGGAGATGGGGAAAAGAAGGGGCCGAGAGTGATTCAGAATGTCTTTTGCTTAGACAAATGTGGAAAACTGTCTAAATCCGACACTCAGGCCGGACAAAAAATGGTTCAAATGGCTCCGATCACTGTGGGACTTAACATCTGAAGTCATCAGTACCCTAGACTTAGAACTACTTAAACCTAACTAACCTAAGGACATCACACAACCGGCCGAAGTGGCCGTGCGGTTAAAGGCGCTGCAGTCTGGAACCGCAAGACCGCTACGGTCGCAGGTTCGAATCCTGCCTCGGGCATGGATGTTTGTGATGTCCTTAGGTTAGTTAGGTTTAACTAGTTCTAAGTTCTAGGGGACTAATGACCCCAGCAGTTGAGTCCCATAGTGCTCAGAGCCATTTGAACCATTTTTGACATCACACACATCCATGCCCGAGGCAAGATTCGAACGTGCCACCGTAGCAGCAGCGCGGTTCCGGACTGAAACGCCTAGAACCGCTCGGCCACAACGGGCGGCAGGCCGGACAGTTTGCTAGGACAACACTCGCTATGACTGGATACGAGTCAGGTTCGCCTACTTTTTAACAAGAATTACAATCACATTACCGTGATAATTACAATATTTTGGTTATTCGAAATCTTATCTAACACCAGAAACTGACACAAATATCTTGAAGCTTAATTATCAGCATAGCGACAGCCGTCGGAAATTCTTCTAGGTGAACGAGATTTGCAATTCCACCTGCAGTGTTCTGTGCAGGGACACCCTGGTGACCCTGCTCCACGTCACGTCGCACCACGGAGAGAGAACGATATATACGGGCTCTGTGACGAACTTATGACGCCACACTAGTCGGCCTATCCGCCACGCTTCGCGAACACTCGGCTCCACGGGAAATCAGTCACTAATTGAAAAGGTATCCATTAAAGTCTTAACATTTTCGTGTGCTGTCGAGGGCTTGCTTGCATTTAAACGTGCAGTGAAGAATTATTAAGCTCGTTTGAAATACTCGCTCCTCGACGGAGACGGCTGCAGGCACTCCTAAGACGTGCAGTGTCACGTGCTGTGACGTACGCGGCACGGCCAGTCGTTCTCGTGGGCAACAGCGCCGCGGCCTTCTGCCCAGACGCTCCGGCGCCACACAGAGCCCCCTCCGTAAAGACTCTCGCAACACCCTCCCTGTGGTGTCACCGCCAGACACCACACTTGCTAGGTGGTAGCCTTTAAATCGGCCGCGGTCCGTTAGTATACGTCGGAACCGCGTGTCGCCACTATCAGTGATTGCAGACCGAGCGCCGCCACACGGCAGGTCTAGAGAGACTTCCTAGCACTCGCCCCAGTTGTACAGCCAACTTTGCTAGCGATGGTTCACTGACAAATTATGCTCTCATTTGCCGAGACGATAGTTAGCATAGCCTTCAGCTACGTCATTTGCTACGACTTAGCAAAGCGCCATTACCAGTTGCTACTGATGCTGTAAAACATGTACTGTCAAGAGCGATGTTCACCATTTACGGATTAAAGTTAAGTATTCCAACAGCTACGTCCTTTTTTGCTAAAGTCTAACTTCCTTGTCCTGTTCCAGACCTCACGCCAGCCTGCGTGAGCTAAAACGCGTGCCTTTCGGCTTCCTCTCATAGTGGGTTGGCTCTCTTGCCAATCCACAACACTCCCAACATAAACTAATTCGGCTGATGATGTAGATACATCAGCAAAGCATTCTACCACACCATTTTCTGTCAGTCTTTATCTTGCTTCAAATCAACTGTAGGGGAAGGGACAAGAGTAGGGGAGGGGGGGAGAGCACCCTTGTAGACGGTACAGCGTGGAAGGTGAGATTCAGTTCTACAGTTTAACCCTTCGCATAAACGCAGAGATCGTAAGCTACAGCTAGCGAGTCTGCAAACGATCGTATTACAATGAAGTCAAAGAAACTGATACACCCGCCTAATATCGTGTAGGGCCCCCTCTAGGGCGCAGAAGTGCCGCAACACGACGTGGCATGGACTCGATGTCTGAAGTAATGCTGGAGGGAACTGAGACAATGAATCCTGCAGGGCTGTCCACAAATCAAGAGTACGAGGGGCTTGGGATCTCTTCTGAACGGCACGTTGCAAGGCATTCCAAATATGCTCAATAATGTTCATGTCTGGGGAGTTTAGTGGCCAGTGGAAGTGTTTAAACTCAGAAGAGTGTCCGTGGAGCCTCTCTGCGGCAGTTCTGGACGTCTGGTGTGTCGCATTCTCCTGCTAGAATCGCCTGTCCGTCAGAATGCACAATGGACATGAATGGGTGCAGGTGATCAGACACAATGCTTACGTACGTGTCCGAATCGTATCTAGAGGTATCAGGGGTCCCATATCACTCCAACTGCACGTGCCCCACACCATTACAGTGCCTCCACCAGCCTGAATAGTCCCTTGCTGACATGCAGGATCCATGGATTCATAGGTTGTCTCCATACCCGTACACGTCGATCAGCTCGATACAATTTGAAACGAGACTCGTTCGACCAGGCAACATATTTCCAATTATCAAGTCTAACGTCGGTGTTGACGGGCCCAGGCGAGGCCTAAATCTTTGTGTCATGCAGTCATCAGGGGTACACGTGTGGGCCTTCGGCTCCGACAGCCCATATTCGATGATGCTTCGTGGAATGGTTCGCATGCTGCCACCTGTTGATGGACCTGCATTGAAATCTGCAGCAATTTGCGGAAGGGTTGCACTTCTATCACGTTGAACGATTCTCTTCTGTCGTTGTTGGTCCCGTTCTTGCAGAATCTTCCTTCGGCCGCAGCGATGTCTAGAAATGATGTTTTACCGGATTCCCGACATTCAGGGTACATTCATGAAATGGTCGTACAGAAAAATCCCCACTTTATCGCTACCTCCGAGATGTTGTGTCCCATCGCTCGTGAGCCGACTATAACACCACGTTCAAATGCACTTAAATCTTGATAACCTGTCATTGTATCACCAGTAAGTGATCTAACAACTGCGCCAGACACCTGTTGTCTTATACAGGCGTTTCCGACTGCAGTGCCAGCGCCGTACTCTGCCTGTTTACGCATACCTATACCAGTTTCTTTGGCGCTTCATTGTAACTGGCTTTACCAGGACAACAAATAATTCGACAAGTCAACTGTTTCTCATAAAAATGACAAGGGTACAGGAATATGCTGAAATTGAGGCAATTTCCGGAAGAAAGGCTCACAGAACAAAATGTTTATTTGAGATAGGACGCCATAAATACTTCTTTTTAATATATTTGAACAACATCCCGATTCTAGTTTACAGGCGTGTTTTAATGGGATGCGTACTACTATCACATAAATCTTCCCAAAATACTACATATTTTCACTGATGTTTTAAATGTAAAAAATAATATTCTGATAAACTTTTATAGGCCCTTTTCTTGTAAATCAGTGTCAGTAGGAGCAAACATTTATTTCATCAAATGTTATTTGAATCCACAGGAAACCTTAAGCCATAATAGTAACATTATTCTAAATAACACCTACGATCAGGGAACCCTCAGAAAGGTACGAAAATAAACTAACAGACAGTCAGTTGATGACAAAATACAACCAGACAGATAAAATTCCACTGCTTTGTCCTGCTGTTCATACATTATGATGGACAATTATTTTTAATTATTGAAGGACCTTTCATTTTCTTCTTCTTGTGTGCACATACGGCAAGAAAACGCTATCCTTTCCTCTAGCACTGAGATGATGAAACAAAATCTTGTTACAATATTCTAAATAACCCGCTGATTAATGTTAAACAATTTCCCAGGAAAGGGCGCACAGACATATGAAATTGTCTTTCGGGAAATGCCTCAGTTACATCAGAGGGAGCAATTTCTTTTCGCCTGTCTTGCACATGTTTTTTCTCCTTCTTGATGCCATGTTAAAACTAACTTATTTTGAGAGAACACAACGGAGTTCGCACAATTTCGCCTCACTAATGTGCTAATGCAGTTGCCATTGCAACGGAATCCTGAAGCAGTCTATAACTAAACAAACAAATGAGGACAAGTAAGGTCAATAGCTTAGGAAATGCTCATGCTCGTTATAAAAACAAACGTGTGATTCCTTCACTTATGTTGTTTCAAACCCGTACTAATTATCATTTCATCAGCTATAGATGGTATTCAACAAATTAGATTATTTCATTGGAAAAAATATATATCCACTCATATATTGCAGTAGATAAGAAAGTTTCATATGTTAGCTATGTGACAAAATATGCTCTGCTTTACACCCTATCATTTGTCAAAAATTCATTTCGGTATTTCAAACCTTGCATGAGATACGGTGGATGTTGTGAATATTTGACGTCCACTCCTTCGCTTGCGCATACGATCTATTTTCTCGATATCATTGTTACACATAGATCTCGTCTCAGATTTAAAGAAAAAGTCAGTATGCTACCTCAGTATCGCTTGCAGATATATGTGGTGTAATGTGCACCAACGTAAACTCATAGCGACCCCTATTTTTATTTCGATCTATTCGAATTTCACACAATATCTTACTAAATATAGAAATATCACGATAACTATGACCGTTAAGGAAATGATAGGCAGTTCATCATGAAGCTGACGAATGAGGCTATGAGACGTGTGCGAATCATCTTTTTTTACCGAATAGTTTCTTTAAACTCGTTTGAGAAAGTTGCAGTGAACCGGCTTGCGTACACCTCCATTCTCGCGATGTAGCAGAGACAGGCGTGGGATGTTTCGTTCATAACTGACAACGCTTACCGCTCAGTAGGCAACAGGCAACTGAGTATTAATCATGAAGTAACTCATAAGTACGTAGAGTCACATACTGGAACATTTCTGTATTTATCATTAGTGTAATTAATTTGGAAACATGAGGTACCACAAATTTTAGACGGGTATATCTTTGCTGTACGTCGCCATCTCTCTGGACATTGATGTATTTGTGTTTGTTTCTGGTCTTCTTATCTAAAATGTGCAAGCAATATAAAAGTTGAAATAAAAATCCATAACTCAAATAAGATAAAAATAATGGTGCTGTGTTTGGCAAATTACGGATGTAACTAAAACAGTGTTTATTAGCAAATTAAAATGTGCACAGTTGTCAGTATATAGATCGTGTTAAATACTACTAATATATATAGAAAGAAACTGAAACTAGCAGAAACAACAACTTTCAAAACTGGAAAAATAATGTGCTTGAGAATAACTTCAATATTTGGAGGAGACTGCACACACCTAAGGAAGACGAACACAGTAGACTATCAGGGACCAAAATTGGTTACTTCAAAAAAAGACATCGACGGGTGTCAGTGTTGGATAAAGTTCCTCAAACTGTTTGTCTGAAACAGAACATAAAAAATTCTGAGCATTCAAACCTCAGTCATTTTTAATCAAGAGTACAGACAAACATAGTGTCTGGGAATAACAAGTACAGGAAAGGCTAATTGTAAAATTCTTACCATACAAACGAACACATTTGTGTGACATTTGCAAAGTCAGCTTAGGGTACTTAGTCAGAGATGGGAATGTCTGCAGGAGAAAAGAATTGTAGGCGTGACAAAGATGCGTGCTTCAAATGACGCAGAAGCTAGATGAAGAACAGACTGAAGCACTAAAGCGAATTAGATCACTGTACAAAACTAGTCGAAAGACTGGCAAACGATCGGGCATAATGACTAATATTAGGTAATGTTAGATTCCATATGTCAATAGGAAATACTCATAACAGACACATCGCTACGAAAAATAAAATGTTACCGTCTACCTACCAGTCATTTGCTGATGATACTGGAATGATTTTACAATTCTTATTTCGTTTGTCGTATATCTAACGGAACCCAAGCAGCATTACTCTAACCTTTACCTGATAACCCTAAATAATTTAATATTAGACTGTTTTTGTTAAGTGGTTGTGTGGTCTTAAAACTCCGCTTGTCAGGTGACCTTTCAGTATTCCCAGTGACATTAACTTTCCAGTAGGAATTTCGCATAAAACTGAGTGGCCTATGAGTCGAATGCCAGTTTTCAGACAGACCAAAAATGTCTTAACAGTAGGTAATCTTAAAAAGTTTCTCTTGTTTATTCATTAAAAGAAGAATATCTCAAGTACATGTACTCATGGAGACGAAAAATTTTTGTATAAATTTCTGGACTGTCAGTAACACAATGTAACGAGCCTAAAAATTCTCATCTCAGGTATTCAAGTTAGGAGAAAACTGAAATATTATGTGAAGGGCTTAGTTCAATAGTGGTGGTATATGAAGGGCTTATTGCAATAGTGGTACAAGTCCATTTTTGTTCATTCTGAGATACAGAGTCCTAAAGTTCAAAGAACGCTGAAAAATCTGCAGTTGAGATACCATAAATATTCAAGTATATATACAAATATGACCGAACACGCTGAGCTACCGTGCCGGCAACCGTCTGAGACACCCAGGACACAGAGGATAGTGCGACTGCAGGGACTTATCTCTTGCACGCTCCTCGTGAGACCCACATTCCCAACTTACAAATAGAAATTAACACTGTTACGGTTATGATGCACAAGTATGTATATTTGAATGTTTCAGGTATCTCAACTGCAGATTTATCAGCGCTCTTTTAACTTTAGGACTCTGTATCTCAGAATGAACAAAAATGGACTTGTACCACTATTGCAATAAGCCCTTCATATACCACACTACCATAGGTGTGGTGCCAGTGGAGGTGGATTTATATTCTTGGCACCCCGAAAAAATACAGCAGCAGCGTTTGAAACAGTTGGGCTGAAGGAATTTCGATAAATGAAGAACTGAGAGGCTCTTTGGCTTTTTGCGTTTTATGAACAGTAGGTAGGGAATCTATTGTTCCACGACAGTATACTTAGGGACGCCTAGCTGCTGAGAATGTGCGGTGCCAGACTATATCTGACTGCACCAAAACAAACAGAAATAACTGCTACTGTTGTGGTTATGAAGCACAATAAGGCATGACTTCAGTGGCCGGAAAATACTATGGAACTGAAATTCAAGTAATTACGCCTAAAAATTTGTGTTCAGTAGTAATCCACTTACGTAAACGTCACAAACAAACAAATAAAATGTCTGTCAAGTGAGTAATGAAACCAAAGAATGGTGTCAGTCGGCGCCCAAGGATAGCCTTTGAAAATAGGGATACATTATAGTTCAAGTCATACCCACTCTGGTTCTATTAATGTCCAGGTTAATTAACATGCTCATTATCGGAGCATAACGCGTAACGGGAAAAACCTAACACGTGGAGAAATTAGGTTCTGCCTCTAGAGCATGACAGCGGGAACAATATGCAGATACACGAAAGAGCAGCAGAGCTCCAACGTTGCGCAGCAGCTAATGTAAGTGTAAGCGACCTATATTGCTAGTGATCGTTGACAGTGTAATAACACGCAGTCAGTTAATATTGACTGAGGCGTCGATGAAAATTCCGCGCCTGTTTGCGCATAATCGACTCCAATATTCGGTACCGGTATCGACACGAATAAAATTCCATTGGGTATAATGCTGCTTCGCCTTACAAAAGAACAGGTGCATCTTCCTGTGGTCTGTCCACCAGCATAAACGGCAACTAAAGTGACTCTCATTCGTGAAGAAGTGCAATAAGGCAGGATCCCATTATACGATAACTGGCGGAATCTATAAAGCGTTATCGTGAAGAAATAAAGTAGTTGCCAACCATAATTTTTCATTTTCAAAATGGTGGAGCATAGCAAACAGTCGTCCTTTCCTTTGAGGTTTTATTAAGCAAATCTAGATTTCGGCTAGTGCCTAGCCATTATCAATGCACTAGTTCATAGTATCAATGCATGCCCTAGTACGTCAGTCCCCTGTTGTTTGGTTTTTTGTCACTCTACGATCGCTGAGTCTTGAACGAATTGTTCAACCTTCCAATTCTTGCAGAATAGTTCAACTTTCCAGCTCACTATAAAATTACGATTGATGAACTCTGGCATAGACTGGAAGAGGCATGGAGTTACGTTGTTATTTACGAAGTGTGTCCAGTAAGCAATGCAGCACAATTTTTTCTGAATCTTCTGGATGCAAAACCCTATTTTTCAACATAATCCCTGTTCGTTATGACGTTATTACTACATCTTGGTGGGAGGACCTGTATGCCCGCATGGTACCACTCTACTGGTCGACTTCGGAGACAACATCTTGCTACAACAGTAACCTCCCCGTCATCCACGTACTGCTTCCTGCGGAGTGCATCTTTCATTAGACCAAACAACTGGAAGTCAGAAGTTGTGAGATCCGGGCAGTGGAGGAAGAACTGTCCACTGAAGTTTTGTGACGAGTCTGTCTTCACTACCAGCAGAGACGTTGGGTTGTGTAGCGAGGTGTTTGTGATCCGTCGACGTGGGACGGAGAGGGGTAAACCGGATGGTAAACGCCAGCTACGGTTTTACTATGCTGAATGGAGCACAATCCTACAGAAACAAAACCTTACTACAGAATACTTATTCATGGGGTTCTCTAGTAGATGGAACAGCCCTATAACATGTGGAGTGCTGATCGACTGTTGAGGCGAGTCACACAGCTGTGGTAAGGTACGTGATGGATGATGTGCATAGCGAAACTGATAATTAAGTTGATCCTTCATATCTTCAGTAAGTCCAAAACTTTAAGAATTTGTGTTTAAGTACTGATCGATAGTTTCCACGTTTGGACACTATCGAGGTGTGTTCCATCCCTGAAAGCTCATATCGTCCATTAGGAATACTTTTACCATATACATGTGCACGCGGCTTTCGGCAGAGGATTCGAAGCCAAATCGCTGGAGGAAAAACCGACAGGTGCAATAATGTCCCAGAGAATATCACAACAACTTTCACCAGACCCAAGCGCTCTTCGCCTTGCTGTCTTCGACTACTGGTTGCAGACAATTTATACTCCGTCCTATAGACCAGAAAAATGGGCTCATCGTAGAAGTCTACCCATCACCAATTTGCAACAGTTCATCTCTAGAAATTTTTGCAAAATCATACTCTTTTCCGTCAAGCACCATCGATTAATTGTAAGCACACCCAATTCCACTTCTTCGAAGTATCTGAGGCTGCACAATTGACAGAACGATTGCGGCAGTGCGAGCCTCGTTACTCCTTGCTTTATTTAGAAGATGAACTTCTCTAGTGTAACACACAGCTTTGACTTCAAGCACAGTCCTACCTAGCGTTCTTGTCAGACACCAGTGGCCCGCATATATTAATGTTTTCAATGATGGTTGCGCTTATTGTTCGTTAGTTCCCTCACCATAAGAATTCAACACAGAGGCACATGAGAAGTAGTCTAATTCCGTCTTTTGGAAAATACCGCATCCTGAAGATCCGAAATTCGATAACTGCGCAATTTGCTTAACGTGCTTACTTTGCGAAAGAAAGCGAAACTCGTTAACACAGCTAGGCAAACACTTTATATACCAATAACTTGAATCCACATTGCATGGCTGTCGTATACAGACGTCGCATCTGCAAGATGGTCACAAAAACGTTACACTATACCATCTTACGCGAAATTATATTACTTTTACTGATTAACAAAAATCTTCTGTCAAGGTGAGAAGGTAAAATTATTTTGAGGTCTCGCTAGACGAACCTTACCTGAAACAGATTTTAGTAGATGGTATCATACGTACGACGCTACGTATTTAAGAATATTAGTCAGTGTGGCACAAACTGAGACAACATGAAGTTGTCGATAATCATGGAGTTTAAACTCTGTGTCCGTGTTTGCATAAAAACATGATCAGCTCGACTGAAACACTGTTAAGATATTTATCTTCATGGAAACATGTTTCAACGCAGTTGCGATTCCCTCAGTGGGCATCTGTTTATTTCCTTTAAAAATGCAATGGTAGAAAATTATTAGATTTTGGAATCTTACGTAAGAGTTTATTGTCTTTCACCACAAGTAATATTTATGTTAAATAATTATTTAGTGAAAGGCGAAAGATAATGCATACATATTTTAAAATGGCTGACACTACTTTGTATGCGGGTGAGTTTATGTGGATCAGAGAACGACAGTCACAAGAAATTCTTTAAGCTGTTGACAGCCACAGAGGAGTGGCTTTCTGATAACTCCAGAATAAAGCCCAAAATTTTGACATCTGTAGATATCTCGAAAAATTTCGCTCCTGTAAGTAATGTGGAAACATTCTGAGCAGATAATTTCATTAACGTTGCTCGTAATATCCTGGTGAAGCAAGCACACCTCCTTCGTTTATGATACTGCTATTAGCGAAGTACAGCGAGAGACTGTAGAAGCGTTTAAGGGCTTTAATTATTATAGTTGCTTTATGTTGACTGAACTCTGAAACAGAATTATAGCTGACTTCAAAATTTTATGTTTGTATGCTAAACAGAAGTTTTTCCCTCACTTGTAGATAGTCTCGCTCCCGGAGTCTGTAT
Source organism: Schistocerca piceifrons (assembly GCF_021461385.2). Taxonomy (NCBI): domain Eukaryota; kingdom Metazoa; phylum Arthropoda; class Insecta; order Orthoptera; family Acrididae; genus Schistocerca; species Schistocerca piceifrons. Next base: position 712,326,017 of record NC_060138.1, read on the forward strand.
ATGTTGACATATTTGTTATACTGCTGTGTGCAGATGCCACAAACCGTCTTTTAATAAATGTTGTGGGATATCTCTGATATCTGTGTACCTTTAGCATTTACCTGTTCGTGTATTCCTCAATGACAACAATCCCGTACAGTTCATCCATTTTGTGTTACCTTCCCATGTCACCTCATTGTGCTGCACGATCACGCCGCAATACAGGTTCATTAATTCCTGGAATAACCGCCGCATACTCCATGAATGGTTTTGCGATGAAGAGAAACAGAGTCGTGTGGCATTGTTGGCTGGGAGACCCAGAAGGGTAGGTTCAGCAGGCTAAACGGAAAGGGTTTTTTCCCCCCGAGCACAATGAGCACTTTTCTCGTGGTTCGTCAGAGTTGTGTCTTAAGTGCGTCTGTTGAGTGCAGGTGACTGCAATGGATGTGTGCAAGGACTTAGCCACGACTGATCTGGGATCAAGGAAGGGCGGGGTTAACGAGGGTAGGGGAGGGGGGGGGGGGCGGAGCAACTCATACCAGTTTGACGGTGAATGTTATTGTCTTGAGATTTCATGACCGATGATTCTGTGTGCAGTTGCTACAAATCGGTGTCCATTAAATACTCCGCCTTTCTTCAGACTGATACTGAATTGATTCGTCTGTCTGTGTGGCAGGACAGAACTCCAGTCCGGCCTGTGAATTTTTTTTTTTTTTTTTTCTGCTGGGGCCGGAGATGCTTCTCGTCTCGACTAACACCAGAGGGCCGTCGAGCCCAATTTTGCCATCCAGTGCCGACTAGTCACCGTTGACTGTCTCTCATGCTCTCACTCCACGCAGGGTTTGGAATTTAATATAGAACATTAGTACAAGCGCTAATGATAAGGAACTTAATGCTACTACATCTCCTTCCCTTGCCAACAAAATAGAAGTGACGAAAATTTTTACAACCAGCAGGTTTCGGACCGCCGACCTCCAAGTGAAGTCCAACAGGACGCACTTAGGTTGTCGACCTTGGCAACGAAGGAGAATAATTGGTAGCAACTTTCTCCGGCATTCTTTCTTTTTAACTGAAGATCAAAAAGTTTCCGTTCGAGGGCGTTGATGCAGCATATATACAACATAGTGCGATTCCGGAACCGGTATATGAGCACTGACTTGTAGGCAGGGGATTAGTGTAGCATTCGTGTGTTCTCGACGCGCTTGCGGTAAATGCGAAATCGTGCGTTACGGCGACCTTATTACCAAATGTGTCCGAACAGGACCAATGTGCTTTTATATGGAAGTTTGTGTTACGTTCGTATGGGACCAAACTGCTGAGGTCATCGGTCTGTAGGCTTACACACTACTTAATCTAATTTAAACTAGCTTACGCCAAGGACAACACACACATCCATACTCGAGGGAGGACTCGAAATTTTCTTGGTTGCCGAAGGACAAACACCAGTAGTCATCCACCGGATAGTGAAAAGGGTGTGTGGGGCAGCATGTCTGTCAAAAGCCACCGTTGCGAAATGGTAATCGATATCGAGTGATGCTGCTACATGATAATGCGTCCCCATGTCGCAGATGTCATAACGCAGAAGTTACTCCAAATCATGTGGAACAAATTCCATCACGAGCTCTATAGTTCGATATCTCACCAAGCGAGTATCTCGGTTCCTTGAATATCTTGAAGGGTCGACGACTCCTGTCGGACGAGGAGGTGCATCAGGCAGTTACAGACTTCAAGCAGCAGGAAACAGTGTTTTAACAAACGGGTATTCTTCAACCTATTGCGTCGGTGGAATGATTCCCTCAGTGCTTACGGCGATTTTGCCTGATTAGCACACCAACTCTGGACTGTAAGGACTTCAAGTGGAAACTCTTTGATTGCCTCTTATATATAGCTCGGAATTACGTGTTGTGGATTTGAAGACATCTTGATGTACAAGGCATTCAACATCTGTTTCACTTTATTACATACAGAGTGTTTCAAAAATGTGACAGGTATTCCTACAGGAGGTAGTATTGGTCAAAACTGGGTCAAAAGTTCCCACAGCGAAAACAAATACCGGTTGAGATACGGGGCAACCTGTCCCCTTATTCCCATCTGTCTGTCACGACGAAGTAGACACTATGGGGATACGTTGTTACCATGCATCGTGACATAACCTTCAGCCTTGCTTTGCAGTGAATGACGCACTCTTTCAAATACACCTCCGCTGGTACTGCGTCACGTGCATCGATCACACACTGCTGTAACGTCTGCACATTGTCGATGAGTTGGGTATACACCAAAGTCTTTAAACGTCCCCACAGTCAAACATTCAGCAGGTTTAGTTCCGGTGAACGGGAAGGCCATTCTACCGGATCTCCATCATCCACGAAACGTTCTGATAAAATACTGTCACTCAATTCGTAGAAAATGGGATGGTCTCGTGTCGTGCACGAACCACAGTCGTCGTCTTTCTGCAAGACTAACGCTCTCCAGTATTTCTTAGTGCATAAATCGCTGATACACAGCACCTGTTAATCTTTTTGGTAAAGTGTATAGCCCCCTGAGGTTGTTCCCGACAATTCCTAACTATACATTAATAGTGACGCGATCCTGATGCCTCACACTGATGATTGCTTTAGGATTTGTATTTGCCCATATGTGTCTGTTATGGTACTTTATTATGCTATCTCTTGTGAACAGTAAGACAACCCACATCACCGAATCGTACTGATTAATCGACTTAAGTAAAACGGCTTACATCTCATCAGGTATTTGTTTCTGGACATCTAAATATAGGTACTTTTGTCCCAGTTTTGATCAGTACTACCTCCTGTAGTTTTTCAAACACCTTATACAAATGTGGAGTACGTATATCGCCTTTCTCTTTGTGCATCTTGATAATTGCGAGAAGACATCTTGATGTAAACCATGAACACTTGTATATGGCCGAATACCAGCCCGGCAATAAAATATTTTTAAATGCAACTCACGTTGTACAACAAGGTTTCTTTAAACAAATACTTACAAGCTGGGAAGCACCCAGGATACAAGAGTTTCACATCTTCATTCTGTTTTCTCTACATTTGTGGGATTTTTCTCGTGTTATAAATCTTTGAGCTAACAGTTGGTTCTCTGACACACACACAGACACACACACACACACACACACACACACACACACACACACAGAGAGAGAGAGAGAGAGAGAGAGAGAGAGAGAGAGAGAGAGAGAGAGAGAGAGAGGGAGAGAGAGAGAGAGAATTTTCGTAGTACCACGAGTCTCACCGTGCCTATAATATTGAATATATTGCGACGTTCTGAATGATATTTAAAAGCATCATTTTCTTTTATATACAAATCGTGTGAAGAATAGTTTATGTATTTCGTAAGGATAGTGAACCACATGGTCAGTGGTACTGACTGAAATGAAGCTGCGGACTTCCGTGAGTTGGCGATGAGGCGATAGAATGTTCTTAGTTTCCTCCCATGGTAGTCATGCATATTATTTCTCAAGACAACAATCCTTTTTCTCAACACATACTAATCGTACATCGATTATGAGGTATCGCTAGAAAGGCTTTCTAACCGACCATGACACTGAATATCGAGTTTGCGCTAAAAATTATTATTTGTGGAAAATTGTGACATAAAAGACTCTTAACTATCATAGGTAATAGGACATCATGAATGCCCAGCTTCAGACCTATTTTTTACGATGCTAACTTATTAATCACGAAAAGACTCTTCTTATTATTTTATTACAAACACCTTCTTTAAAGTATATATTAGCTGAATAATTAATATACTGCATTGTCATAGATAATAACCGTGATGCTGCGGTAGCCCGTCGGACAAATTGACTTTTCAAAACGAATATACTTTGCGAAAAGATTAACACATTTGTCATTGTCGGCTGAAATTGTGATTTACCTATTGCTAATACGTCGTAACGGGCTTACATGAAGTAGGAAGTGCAATTAAATTCTCAAAATACAGTTAGATATTATGGTGGCCTAGGTAAGAAGCGAACACTGCGTTCTAACCAATACACTGATCAGCCAGAACATTGTGATCACCTATCTAATAGCCGGTATGTCCACCTTTGGCACGGATAACAGCGGCGACGCTTCGTGGCGTAGAAACAATGAGGCCTTGTTAGGTCGCTGGAGGGAGATGGTACCACATAGTACCACATCTGCACACACAAGTCATCTAATTCCCGTAAATTCCAGGGAAGGAGGCGATGAGCTCTGACGACACGTTCAATCACACCGCTGATGTGTTCGATCGGTTTCAGATCTGGCGAGTTTGGGGTGGGGGGGGGGGGGGGGGGCAGCACATCAACTGGAACTCTACTACACAGTGTTCCTCGAACCACTCCATCACACTTCTGGCTTTGTGTAATGGCGCATTATCTTGTTGTAAAATCGCACTGGCGTCGGGAAACGTAATCGTCATGAAGGGGTCTACGTTGTCTGCAACCAGTGTACAATAGTCCTTGGCCGTCATGGTGCCTTGCAAGAACTCCATTGCACCCATGGATGCCCACGTGAATGTTCTTCAGAGCGTAATGGAGCCGCCGCCAGCTTGTCTCTGTTCTGAAGTGTAGGAGTCAAGGTGCTGTTCCTCTGGAAGACGACAGATTCGCGCACTCCCATCGGCGTGATGAAGAAGGTATGTAGATTCATAACACCATGCAGCGCTCTGCCACTGCACCAACGTCCAGTGTCGATGGTCACGTGCCCATTTCAGTCGTAGTTGCCAATGACGTCATATTAACATTGGCACATGCTTGGGTGGTCGGCTGCTGAGGCCCATCGTTAGGAATGTTCGGTGCGGTGAGTTTTCACCGTTGTTCTCTGCCCAGCATTAAGGTCTGGTGCTAGTTCCGCCACAGTTCGCCACCTGTGCTGTTTTATCAGTGTGCCCAGCCTAAGACGTTCGACATCTGTAATGAAGGGTGGACGCCCAAACCCATGACGCCTGCACGGGGCTTCACCCTGATTTCGCCACGTGTTGAAGACATTCACCACAGCACTCCTCAAACACCCTACAAGTCGTGCAGTTTCAGAAATGCTCGTGCCGAGCCTCTGGGGCATCAGAATCTGTCCTCGGTCAAACGCAGATACATCGCTCTCCTTCCCCATTCCACACACGGGCAGCACGCTCGCTGATACTACATGCACCGCCCGTGAGTGTGACTATGAAGGTTACGCTGCTGGACGGGCTTATATCGACAGTAGGTTGGTGGTAATAATGTTCTGACCGATCACTGTACATTTCGCATTTATTTACTTCTTTGTATTTCATATTTGTCTTTCTCATGAAGCCGGCCGGGGTGACCGAGTGGTTCTAGGCGCTACAGTCTGGAACTGTGCGACCGCTACGGTCGCAGGTTCCAATTCTGCCTCGGGCGTGGATGTATGTGATGTCCTTAGGTTAGTTAGGTTTAAGTAGTTCTAAGTCCCATAGTGCTCAGAGCCATTTGAACCGTTTTTTGGAGACGTACTGAAGGGAGACGTACTGAAAGGAGGACAGCAAAAGCAGACTAGCATAGGCAAAGAGGGCATTCCTTGTCAAACATCGGCATTAATTTCAGTAAGAGGATACGGATGTCTCCTGGAGCACAGCATTATATGGAAACGAATCACAGACTTTGGAAAAACCAGAGAAGAATATAATCGAAGTGTTTGAAATGCGCTGCTGTAGATGGATGTTGAAAATTAGATGGACAGGTAAGGTAAGGGCAGAGGCGATTCTGCGCAGAATTGGCAAGGAGACGAACGTGTGGAAAACATTGACAAGAAGAAGAGCAGGATGATAGCACGCTTGTTAAAGTACCAAACAATAACTTCCCTAATACTTGAGGAAGCTGTAGAGAATAAAGACTGTAGGGGAAGACAAACATTGGAATATATACAACAAATAACTCAGGACGTTGAGTGCAATCACTGCTCTGAGAGGAAGAAGTTGTCACACGTGATGAGATGGTGGCGCGTCACATCCATCTAGTCACTAAGCTGATCACATAAGAAAAGTCCGGAAAACAGAGAGTAGGACTCACGCACCCAGTGTTTCGTACATACTTAATTATATATTTAGATTGTCATTCATCCCAGAAATCGAGAATCTCGATGGTTTTTGCCTTTTGCCGATATCGATATTGGCAAAATACACGTCATTCCTGAGGGTTTTAAAGACGGATGGACAGATATACAGTCTAACAAACACTCAATTTTTTCTGTGTTACAATTAAAAATTAACAATTTTCGGAATTTTTGCTTTACTTCTACTATTAAACGTTGGTTCTTGCGAAATTCCATGATTCTAGGTCAGCAGGAAGTATCGAAGGGATCTCAACGAGTGAGTTTGCGAGCATAGAAATATGTGGCATAAACAGCCGTATCTTTTGATTGCGTTGCCTTAGAAACTTCAGTTTCTCATATCGTCAAGTGACGGTGGATCTTAATATGGGCTTGAGAAAAAGTGTTTATAACAATCCGACAGAGAGACAGGCATATAGACGGGCAACAAAGTGATCCTCTAACAGTTTCGTTTTTAACGACTGAAGTGCGGAACACTGAAAAGCAGGAGATCAATCGCTGTCTGCGAAACAGTAACAGGGAAAGTGTTTATTTTTGAGAGGACAGAGACCTAATATTTAACGAAGGTCAGCTATAAATGAAGAGCAAATGTAGCCAGACGAATTTCTGCGTGGACTTCGAGGGCATGGAGGACCTTATTATTAATGAACAATCCGGGATGAGTCGCGTTTGGAGGAACGGAGTAATTGGTTCTGAAGTCCGGGCAGGTAATGCGGGCGAGGGCGTCCAGACGTGACGGGCCCAGGGCGCGCCTCGGGGTAATTAATTAACGCGTCTGCCGGCTGCGCTCGCGCCCGCTGCCTGCCGAGTGTGAATGAGGCCGCGACAAATGCGCGCCCCGGCAGGCGGCAGGCGGCAGGCGGCAGCTCGAGCCCAGTAATGCTAGAGGGCGCCGAGTACACGCGGATTACGGTTCACTGCGGTCAGTGCAAATAATACACCGTACTTCACTGCAAAATACACTACACAGGTCAGTCAAAAAACTGAACTGCGCACGGTGATAGCATGATCCTATTCGAGAACTTTGTATTCATTGTGTTGACGCGGCGCTAGTTGTTACGGAGTGCAGTAGCTTTCGTTTCGCCACTGCACGATACAATCGATACGGACGATGGCTGCGAGCTGCATCAATAGCCGTACATAAGAAGATGCAAGAAGTGACTGTAATATGGCTCTACAGCACTAGGATGCCACTGGAGTTCTGCTGGCGGAGATGCTAGACACAAACAAGGGGCACAATAGGGTCTCCCACACCTGGCATCTACCTGAATGTGGCGGATCTGCAAGCAGAGCTGCAGCCGCTACATTCTTGCCAGCAGGTCTGCCGGCCTGAAAGCGGTTCCACTAGAAAACACGGTAGCTTATGGTTTGTCCCACGCGAGGACGTCAGCAGAGATGCCATGCGCTGCCTAGGACTAATATTGTGTATTGTATATTGAACTGGGGACCTAGAAATGACGGAGAGGCTTCGTCCTGCCGTAGCCCTCAGTGGTTCACAACCCCACAACAGGTCACAGCAGTCCACCCACCCCACCGCCGCCCCACGTCGAACCCAGGGCTGTTGTGCGGTTCGGGCTCCAGTGGACAACCCCCCCTGGGGAACGCCTCATACCAGACGAGTGTAACCCCAAATTTTTACATGGTAGAGTAATTACGGTGTACGCATACGTGGAGACAGTGTTTGCGCAGCAATTGCTGACATGTGTAACTGAGGCGGAATGGAAAACGCCTTAGAAACGATCCACAGGCTGGCCAGCACACCGAACCTCGACACTAATCCACCGTGAGGATTCGTGCCGGGGACCAGCACAATCTGTACATACTTTTCATAGAATTCTACGAGTGCGAATTGGACAGTTTTGACACCAAATGTTTTTTCTGTGAGATCCAGACGAGATCATCTATTTGCGAAACTTCGCTTCAAACCGCAAACTGAGAAAAAGGTGTTGAGAAAATAACGAGTGTCATAAATAGAAAGTAGTTCGAGGAATATATCCGACCCCTTTCACTACAATCATATTCAAACTACTGTTGCGACCCAAGGAGCCAAGGTCACTCGTATGCAGGGAACCGAGCGCAGAGTGTGGGAGAGTGGCCAGAGAATCACCCGGAGGCGTATCTATAATAACATTTATTCACCAGGACGAGTTTACAGAGGAACAAAGCTACCTCATCCGTCACACATTGGCCAGGCCTCAACGCATCGTCTATGACTCGTGACACCGAAGCCACACGTCAGTGTGTCACAGCCATGTATTTTGATGCAACGTGGAGATGGGCAGGTATCACCAGCCCTACACATTCTGTGCTACAGGGCGACCCTACTCCTCAGCGCTCTCTTAGGTGAGGGTAGTCGACTGTGTGGCCCATGACGTCGGTTGTCGTTAAGATTAGGCCATGGTCACCCACCATGGATCAACCAAGACAGCAGAAATTCTCACGTCGGCCAGAGGACTGCCTGAACGTGCCACACCTTGTCAGTGTGGGGACGACATCTCACGGATCGTCCGCAATTGAGCCTCAGCGGGAGGAGGGCTGGCCGACCACCAGTCTTCTCCTCAACTGCGATGTCCCAGTAGTCAGCAACGGCAGGCCACGACTGTGGTTTGCGTGACGTCGGCTACTTCAGGGCGTCAGAGTCAGCAAGCGGATAGCAGGCAGACCATCATCAGTCAGCTTCTCATGTTTTCGCTGATATTCAATAGACAGGCTTATCGCTGGTTCTGGTGACATGCACAGAACGCAGCACGACTGAATGTGACCTCGGCCTCCGCTGTCCTCGTTATTTAAAGAGCTGAACACGTAAGTATGACGTGGTACTTCTGAGTTAATGAGAGAATTTGCCCTCGTTTATTGGCTTCGTCAGCGCTCCTTGCTTCACTGTGGTGATTCAATAATTATTGTGAGTTGCTAAACTGAAGTCTTTCTGCAACGTTCGAGTATTGCAGTAGCACTCTGCCGCTTTAAGTTTCGAAGCATTAGGCCATGCTGCCCTGTTATGTTGTATTGCGGCGTTTGCTCTTTTCTTCCCTCGCTTGAACGTTGTGTATCAGTGCTCGCCTGGAGCCTTATTTTCCGCTACATCGGGGGAACACCGTGCTGAACATGGAGGAGCAGACTCCAAATCAGTCTTCCTAACTTTGCAGGAATTATTGCTGTCATCAAACCTTACTAATAACAAAGACAAACACACACAGTGTTGAAATTCCGATTGACATGCCAGCCCTGAGCTGCAGTCCTCTGCTCTTAGCTCACGAGGTAAAACTTTCAAACATTTAGGAATCTACATATATCGAAATTATCTTGCGGTGCAACATTACTTATAATAACGCACTTTCTAGACACTGGCCGGGTGGAGAACTTGGAAATTATCGATCCTCAATTTCCTCGCAACCTGTTTCTGAAACTCCACTCCAATCAGATGTACTTTACAACACATACAAAGCACATTACTATCCATGACATGGAATATTTCTTTAGAATTGCTTCCAAATCTAAATAGCACAGCTACATCTCCCGCTGCAGCAAGTGATGCTAATGGATCTGAGATGTCAGACATGGTTCAATTACTTTAAGAAATTATATGTAAATAAATGGGGCTGAGTTTCTGATTTTTGTCTGAAACTTTTATTTGTAATGTTGAATTTGATTTTACAATAAAATGCTTTTCAAATAGAAAGTGAAAAGTCATTTCTACGTGTATGTTACAATTGCAACTGTAACTGTAAATAACACTGTAAAAAAATTAGCTGCTGATTAGCTTGTACCACATCGAAACAGATCATCTGTTGACATTGTTGTTTATTATTGGAATTTTACACCTGTCATACGACGACTCAGCTCTCTCTTGCTGATTCTCCGTGTTCCCATTACTGCCTGAAGCACTCCGCCGACAAGGAAGGTGTTTACGGTCACAGTGTTCGCAGCTCTCCTGCTCACATTCGTCAATCCCACCGTTTAAATGTTCGTCTAGGTCGCTACTAAAGTTACGAGGCCGAGTAAAATAATTCTGTTCCTCGCTCAGAGTGGGCAAAAGTATTCATCAGATTTGATTTTTTTCTGTGACTCTGCCTTGTCCAGAAAGACAAGTCGCCTACCGTATGTACCGCCTTGGTCAAATGGATAAGCTGGAACTCGGTGGCCGCATTTGCTTTGTGTATGTGCGTAAATGAAACAAATTATACAAAAAGTAGATTCCAGGCTGACATTCATTGTGAGAATCTTAAGAAAAGTAATAAATTTGCAAGAGAAGTTGCTTAACAGACAGATCTTCGGCCGATTCTTCAGTTTTATTCATTAGTCTGGGACTCTTTCCAAGTTGCAGTATTACAAAAGAGAGAGAGAAGATCCAAAGAACAACGGCACCTTTAGTCACGGAATCGTGTAGTCGGCGCGACAGAGTGATGGAAATGTTCAATAAACTCCAGTGGCAGACGCTACAAGAGAGGCGTTGGGAATCACGGAGAGGTTTAGTGATAAAATTTCGAGGGAGTACCTTCTAGAAGATTCGGCCCACATATTATTTCCACAACGAGAAATTACAGCTCATAAGGAGTTTTGCACACTGTTATTCTTGCGTCGGCCAAAGTGCATTTACCCATCGAGAAAATACGCTGGAAAATAAGTACAGTTTCAATCTGAAAGGCATAGTTTTCTCACTGCAAAGCAGAGAAATTTTCATCTATCTCGGCAACTTTATGGGCGACGCCTCTTCTGCACAATATGTAACTCAACATTAGCCTGGTCCAAGGACGGAGGTCACTTTCTTGTCGTCCACAGTCATGTAGCGTAATTGGATTAATTGTTATCGAGGCTATGTCTGGTATACGACTCACGCATCATCTATCACTCATGAAACATTTCATTTTGTGAGGGCTGGAGAAGTATGTGAGTAAGTATGCTCTATGACATGCGCTGGACCTTACGTGTAGTGGGTAAGAAAAAATAAAAATGGTGGCACAGGATATGAACAAACGGAGAATGATATTAAACTATTCAAAACACGTTCACTTGTTATATTTGCATCGGTTTAGTCAGTACAGTTGTTGACTAAGCAAGTATGAAAAATGTTCCGCCTGCTGTACTTGACACAGCTAACCTACTTGAACATCACTACTGATGCCTCCGACCATGCATGTTATTACTTTCACGAAGTGGGACATAAAAACTTCATCCACTGTCTCGTATACGTAAAAAGAGCATGAAACTACGAACCCCACACCCATAATGACTTTCCCCACCATCTGGGGGAATGCAGTTATTTTATAAATCCTTTCCCAAGGCGAGCTGGTCCGGCTGGTACGAAGATCCCTAGTGGAGATAATCGTTCGCGACTCCGTTTAGCGAGATCGTCAAACTGCGAGACGCACCAACGTGGTGGCCACCTTTGTGCCACCGCTACGCCTCTTCCAAAGCAATAGAAGCTGTCAGTGGATCGCTTTCCTAACTAGGTCAGCGCCACAGGTGAGTTCTTCGAACTATAAGTTGTTTCCAGATTGGAGCTTCTATACAGTACCTAAAAAAGAGGTTACACATGAATGCTTGAATATTGTATTTAATGAACAGGCCATAAATATGAAATTACAGATTCTACCTATTTGACTAGCATAAGAGACTACAAACCCAACTTGGAGGTAAACACACCTTGTAATAATACGAGAAGAGGATAATTTTAGTAAAGTTCATAAAGCTTCCTACAACGTGACAAAAAAGGATCGCTAGTTCTCTATAGATTCTAGGTCGGTAGCAATCACATTGTCACCTTTTTATAGCAATTTACTTATTTTATCGTACCCAACGCATTGCTTTGTTTCGTTGTTGCTGGTAGGAAACGCCACTTTCATTCACGACGTTTCACGCTTAAGAGTTATGAGGAGTGTCATCGTTTTTGAAATGAAGTATCAGCAGAAATTTGTTGGTTCGCTTTTTGAAATAACTACAGAATGTTTTAGTGAACGTTCTTGTGAAGACAATTACTGTAGCGTACTGTTAAAGCTGATGACGCTGGTTTTGGGGAGAGTAAGATGGCTGTAAGAGAAGGACAGAAGACGAAAAAGTAAAAAGGAGGACAAAAGAAAAAAAAATGGATGTGGGACTACAAATCCAGAAGTCGAGGTCCCAACACTCAGCTGGTCCCAGTATTTTCTATGTCACTTCTCCCTTCTTTCACCTTTGTAGATGTGGAAAATACCTAGTTTACCGTGGTTCCATGTCCCAGATAAACTCTACGTACTCATATAAGTTTAAAACATCTTTCAAAAATGTTGTACTAAGATCTTCTGAAATCTTAGTCTGCTTGTAGCTGATAATTCTTATTTATTGTGGGATCATGGTACAACCGGTTTCGCAGTTCTGAATCGCATCTTCAAGTTAATCTACAACAACACACATACGAATTAGAGGCCGTTAATTGCAGAAACTAGTAATAGTGCCTACTATGAAGGAAACAGAAAATTACTTACTTAACTGGAGCACATTAAGGCATTAGACCAATACGATCTCCCAACGTTCTATAAGGCAACATGCTGGAAATGCAATTCATTATCACAAAACCGGTTTTATCTTGATCTCACAGTAAATGAGGATCAGCAGCTAAAACCGGAATCTCGAATATTTTAGAGGGTTTTACCACAGATTTTTTGTTTAAAATATTTTAACTGTGTATAGATTAAGCTGTGTTTGCCCACGCTGGAGAAATCATATTAAAGGTCGAATGAAAGCAAACACATAGACGGCCAATAGGACCACACCTGGCTAAGGTGTAAGACGACCAAGCCAACCTTCGAACTGAGGACAGCTTGTTTCTTGCGTCCAAACGTACTGCTTTTCTTGGTACAAATGCTCGAAACAACAAAACTTACTCTGTAAAATACTCGGTCGTGAGCGAAATCGGGAAGAATTTGACCCCTTGGGAATGATGGCGACGGCCAGCGATCCCTCAGTCTGGAGCCGCGTCCGCGGATCAGGGGTGTTTTTTCTTGCGAAGAGAGGCGGGAACACGTCGGCGAGGGCGATCAACCGGCCTGACGCTCCCATTTGCATTGCATATCAAATGGCCGCCACGGCTGCCAGAGCAGACAAACATCCATAAACATGGCGGGCGGCGGCGACGTCCATGCAGATAAAGATGATTTGCCACGCGGCAGTGCACCGCTGCCGCCTGAGCCGGCCTTGGAGACAGTCTGTCAGCCTGTCACAGGTCGGCAGGGGCAGAGGCCAGCACACGGTAAACGGACTCACCAGGCCGTCTGCGCACGAGGGCGCTCCAGCCCAGAGCCAACCAGCACCCTGTCCTCGCCTGTGGAGTACGAAGAGGTGGTGATTTCTCTCTCGAACACCGCGACATGCTGAGGAGAACATGTATCTGGCACAGGAGGTCAGAATCTGCCCTCCCATTTCCTTCTTTTATGTGCTACAACCTAGGATTATAATGACGAGAGTTCAGACAAGACGAGGGTATCTTTTAAAAATTGGTGCTACAGAAGAATGCTGAAGAGCTGATGGACAGCAGCTACTGAATCGAATGGGGCAGAAAAGGAATTTATTTTACAACTTAGTTAAAAGAGTAAATGGATTGGTAGGGCAGATCCAGAGGCATCAAGGACTAGTCAATTTGATAAGGGAGGAAGTGTTGGGGGTAGAACACTTAGAGGGAGACCAAAAGTTGCCTCCAGTAAGCAGCGAGTAGCAGGTTGTAGTACACTACTGGCCATTAAAATTGCTACACCACGAACGTGATGTGCTACAAACGTGAAATTTAACCGTCAGGAAGTAGATGCTGTGATATGCAAATGATTAGCTTTTCAGAGCATTCACACAAGGTTGGCGCCGGTGGCTACACCTACAACGTGATGACATGAGGGAAGTTTCCAACCGATTTCTCACACACAAACAGCATCTGACCGGCGTTGCCTGGTGAAACGTTCTTGTGATGCCTCATGTAAGGAGGAGAAATGTGTACCATCACGTTTCCGACTTTGATAAAGGTCGGATTGTAGCCTATCGCGATTGTGGTTTATCGTATCGCGACATTTGCTGCCCGTGTTGGTTGATATCCAATGACTGTTAGAAGAATATGGAATCGGTGGGTTCAAGAGGCTAATACGGAACGCCGTGCTGGATCTCAAAGGCCTCGAATCACTAGCAGTCGAGATGACAGGTATCTTATCCGCATGGCTGTAACGGATCCTGCAGCCACGTCTCGATCCCTGAGTCAACAGATGGGGACGTTTGCAAGACAACAACCATCTGCACGAACAGTTCGACGAAGTTTGCAGGAGCATGGACTATCAGCCCGTAGACCATGGCTGCGGTTACCCTTGACGCTGCATCACAGACAGGAGCGCCTACGATGGTGTACTAAACGACGAACCGGGGTGCACGAATGGCAAAACGTCATTTTTCCGGATGAATCCAGGTTCTGTTTACAGCATCATGATGGTCGCATCAGTGTTTGGCGACATCGCGCTGAACGCACATTGGAAGCGTGCATTCGTCATCGCCCGCCATACTGGCGTATCACCCGGCGTGATGGTGTGGGGTGCCATTGGTTACACGTCTCGGTCACCTCTTGTTCGCATTGACGGCACTTTGGACAGTGCACGTTACACTTCAGATGTGTTACGACCCGTGGCTCTACCCTTCATTCGATCCCTGCGAAATCCTACATTTCAGCAGGATAATGCACGACCGCATGTTGCAGGTCCTGCACGGGACTTTCTGGACACAGAAAATGTTCGACTGCTGCCCTGGCCAGCACATTCTCCAGATTTCTCACAATGGTGGCCGAGCAACTGGCTTGTCACAATACCCCAGTCACTACTCTTGATGAAATGTGGTATCGTGCTGAAGCTGCATGGCCAGTTGTACCTGTACACGCCATCCAAGCTCTGTTTGACTCAATGCCCAGGCGTATCAAGGCCGTTATTACGGCCAGAGGTGGTTGTTCTGGGTACTGATTTCTCAGGATCTATGCACCCAAATTGCGTGAAAATGTAATCACATGTCAGTTCTAGTATAATATATTAGTCCAATGAATACCCGTTTATCATCTGCATTTCTTCTTGGTGTAGCAATTTTAATGGCCAGTAGTGTACTTATGCAGAGATGAAGAAGCTTGCTCAGGATAGACAAGCGCGGAGAGCCGCATTTAATGGCTTCGGACTAAATAGTACAACAAGAAGGATGACGGGAGAAGGTACTACTTACAAGGGAACCTCCCCATCACACCCCCCTCAGATTTAGTTATAAGTTGGCACAGTGGATAGGCCTTGAAAAACTGAATACAGATCAATCGAGAAAACAGGAAGAAGTTGCGTGGAACTATGAAAAAAATAAGCAAAATATACAAACTGAGTAGTCCATGCGCAAGACAGGCTACATCAACGATAATATGAGCTCAGGAGCGCGGTGGTCCCGTGGTTAGCGTCAGCAGCTGCGGAATGAGAGGTCCTTGGTTCAAGTCCTCCCTCGAGTGAGAAGTTTAATTTTTTATTTTCAGCTTATTTTTTCATCACTTTTTTGGGAGTGTGTTTCACATCCACAAGAAAACCTAAATCGGGCAAGGTAGAAGAATGTTTTTACCCATTCGCCAAGTGTACAAGTTAGGTGGGTCGACAACATATTCCTGTCACGTGACGCACATGCCGTCACGAATGTCGTATAGAATATATCAGACGTGTTTTCCTGTGGAGGAATCGGTTGACCTATGACCTTGCGATCAAATGTTTACGGTTCCCATTGGAGAGGCACATCCTTTCGTCTACCAATCACACGGTTTTGCAGTGTGGTCGCAAAACACAGACACTAAACTTATTACAGTGAACGGAGACGTCAATGAACGAACGGACATATCATAACTTTGTGAAAATAAAGAAAGTAAACTTTTTAATTCAGGGAAGACTTGAACCGAGTACCTCTCGTTCCACAGCTGCTCACGCTTACCACGGAATCACGGCGCTCCTGAGGTCACACTGTCTTTGATGTTGTCTATCTTGCGCATGGACTACTCAGTTTGTATATTTTGCTTATTTTTTTCATACTTCCACGCAACTTCTTCCTGTTATCTCGATTGATCTGTATTCAGTTTTTCAAGGCCTATCCACTGTGCCAACTTATAACTAAATCTGAGGGGGGTGTGATGGGCAGGTTCCCTTGTTAGTACCAGAAGACATTTCCAATCTTGGTATACAGGATGTCCATCCTAAGAATCGTCAGGTGCATTTTCTCTGGTATTTGGGTAGATGTATGCAATTTTGTATTTGCAACGTTCAGCAGGAGTCATCCCAAGTAATTGCTCCTAATCACTTCTTTCCTGCGACGCTCATCGTCGATGGAAAACTTGGGTTAGTTTCCAGTTACAAACAAACTGATTTTTAAAGTGAATTGTACGTCCGCATGTGGCAGAGTGGATCCGAAAGTCTTATACGATATTCGCTTTACCGGTACGTATTAACAGGGACAGTGAGACAGGATGAATAACAAGTACTCCAGCAGCGACACACCAACCCTGCCACCCACTGACTGCTACCACTGAGGCTGAAGTACTTGTTGTTCTTCGCGTTTTACTGTTCCTGTCAATATATAGAGGTAAAACGAATATCGCACTAGACTGACATGGTAGCGCTCTGTCGAATGGGCACGTAAAGTTCCGATTTAAAAAATTAATTTGTCTGAAACGGGAGAGAAACCGGTACTTTCTGTCGACGCTGACCGTCGTATGAAAGACGTTTATGAGCAGGATTTGTGTGGGCTCACACCAGCTATACATGGCAAATACTAAACTGCTAATATCTGTAGAAACACCAGCGAAGATACGCCAGGCAACCCACAGGAGAGACATCCTGTAGACGCGATTTAGGATTTTCAGAAATGTACTGTTGGGTAAGACAGTCCCTAGCACTCTTAGGAGAGGAAAGAGCGACAGAAAAACAAAACTAAGGAAAAAGGAATTACATTAGTTTAGAGTTCATAGTTTCCAGGTTTGCAGTGCTGCTTGGTGAGAGTCTCAATGACAATTAACTCCCAGCGGTACGATGTGGTGGTAGGAAGATATAACATGCAAAGTATGTCTTTGGAATTGATTAAATTTTGCCGGGTTATCAGCCGAGTCGTGTCACAGCGACTTATCGAGTTTCCTACTCGTTTTTCGGACTACTGCCGCGTTCATGTCCAGTTTGTTCCTTTACAGCCCCTGGACCGCAGACTCCTCTGCGAAGGACCGTTCTCGTGCCTCCGGAAGAGAGGTCTCGGATGGTGGTGGAACCGGCGGAGGGACAGGGGAGACTAGGCGTGGTGGAGGGTTTCCGAGCGCCGAGTCCTGGTGCGATCTGACTGTGCTGCCATTCATCTCACTTTCACATCAGAGCGTTCCGAAACCACTGTCCTGTTGACGACATCGTCACGTATTTCCACTGCCTCTTTGATAACCAAATTCCAGAACCAGTTGGCGCGGCACAGCACATTTGTCGGTTCGTAAACAGACTTGCGCTCTCCGTTGACGCTGTATTTAGCCCCAGCAGACTCGTCAGTATTGCATAGGCGAACGCTGCTCACATATTCTGAACGACACTGCGAGATGCACCATTGCGTCTGGCCGTTGTCACACTCGTTACTAATGTTGCTGACGTCATTTTCCCGTAGCTCTAGTTTGTCTTGGCTGACGCAAGCATATTCTCGATTTTAAATGCTGTGTGGAAAATGTTATTTATGTTGCGCTTTCCATTATCCTCGCAATTTTATCTGTGGGAGGTCCTGCGTACGAAAGGATCGCTAGGCGCTTCTGAATTGTTTCCTTTCTTCTTCTAGTTCGGCTGAAGGGCGCGCTTATTTGTATCTCCGAGTGGGCGTTCTTGCGAAATGTTTCGCATAAGTACTGTGACTTGGTAGGCAGACGTCCCTTGTCACATACGTCTCGAGCCCTGTGTGTCAGGTTCGTGAGCACAGATTTGTGTTGCGTTGGGTGGTGGCAGCTATTGGCTTTTAGGTACAGGTCGTTGTGTATATTCTTCCTGTAGACAAAATGTCCCAGCTTGGCACCAGGGATCTTCTTTCTCTAAATGTCTAGAAACGACAGGCATACGTTTTCTTCCACTTCCATAGTGAACTAGGTGTTGTCGTGTATGTTATTAAGGTGGAAGGGCAATTGTTGTAGGTTTTCTTCACCGTGCAGACAAACCACAAATGTGTCGTCAACAAATCTGCAGCATTGGTTTCATGTGCGCGATTTCTAGAGTTACTTCCTCGAAGCGTTCCGTACATAGGTTATCAATGCCCAGAGCTAGAGGGGCAGCTCCATGGATCCGTTCATATTACTCTACTTGCCATTAAAATTGCTACACCAAGAAGAAATGCAGATGATAAATGGGTATTCATTGGACAAATATGTTATACTAGAACTGACATGTGATTACATTTTCACGCAATTTGGGTGCATAGATCCTGAGAAATCAGTACCCAGAACAACCAACTCTTGGCGTAATAACGGCCTTGATACGTCAGGGCATTGAGTCAAACAGAGCTTGGATGGCGTGTACAGGTACAGCTGCCCATGCAGCTTCAACACGATACCACAGTTCATCAAGAGTAGTGACTGGGGTATTGTGACAAGCCAGTTGCTCGGCCACCATTGACCAGACGTTTTCAGTTAGTGAGAAATCTGGAGAATGTGCTGGCCAGGGCAGCAGTCGAACATTTTCTGTATCCAGATAGGCCCGTGCAGGACCTGCAACATGCGGTCGTGCATTATCCTGCTGAAATGTAGGGTTTCGCAGGGATAGAATGAAGGGTAGAGCCACGGGTCGTAACACATCTAAAATGTAGCATCCACTGTTCAAAGTGCCGTCAATGCAAACAAGAGATGACCGAGACGTGTAATCAATGGCATCCCATACCATCACGCCGGGTGATACGCCAGTATGGCGATGACGAATACACGCTTCCAATATGCGTTCACCGCGATGACGCCAAACACGGATGCGACCATCATGATCCTGTAAACAGAACCTGAATTCATCCGGAAAAATGACGTTTTGCCATTCGTGCACCCCGGTTCGTCGTTGAGTACACCATCGGAGGCGCTCCTCTCTGTGATGCAGCGTCAAGGGTAACCGCAGCCATGGTCTGCGATCTGATAGTCCATGCTGCTGCAAACGTCGTCGAGCTGTTCGTGCAGATGGTTGTTGTCTTGCAAACGTCCCCATCTGTTGACTCAGGGATCTAGACGTGGCTGCAGGATCCGTTACAGCCATGCGGATAAGATACCTGTCATCTCGACTGCTAGTGATTCGAGGCCTTTGAGATCCAGCACGGCGTTCCGTATTAGCCTCTTGAACCCACCGATTCCATATTCTTCTAACAGTCATTGGATCTCGACCGACGCGAGCAGCAATACGATAAACTGCAATCGCGGTAGGCTACAATCCGACCTTTATCAAAGTCGGAAACGTGGTGGTACACATTTCTCCTCCTTACATGAGGCATCACAACAACGTTTCACCAGGCAACGCCGGTCAGCTGCTGTTTGTGTATGAGAAATCGGTTGGAAACTTTCCTCATGTCATCACGTTGTAGGTGTGGCCACAGGCGCCAACCTCGTGTGAATGCTCTGAAAAGCTAATCATTTGCATATCACAACATCTTCTTCCTGACGGTTAAATTTCGCGTCTGTAGCACGTCATCTTCATGGTGTAGCAATTTTAATGGGCAGTAGTGTACTTTCCTCCACACTGGAAGTAGGCGGTCGTTAGCACGTGTCGAAAAAGCTTCAATGTGTCACTGTCGAAGACTCTATCTAGTAACACCATGAAGTCTTCTAGTGGTAACTGTGTGCAGAGAAACGTGACGCCGAAAGTGACTTGGAGAACTAGAACGTTGTGATGTGAAGTAGGAAACTCGTCAAAAATGTTGTTACAACTTGATGTCACTTTGCTAATAAACTGAGAAGATTTAATCAATGAAATTCGGCGAGGAATCCTGCATTCCCATATATCTCTGGAATTTTTTGAGTAACTCAGTCCTAATGCGATGTATAAATGACTCACAACATGATGGAAAACAACAGTGTGGAACTAGAACTACAAGGGATGGGGGTACAAGAGGCAGAATGTTATGTGTAAGCACAACAGTGGAGCTTATGGTGCAACATGAAGTATAATTCCTACACAATACTTTCTATGTGGGAAAAGTTGTTGTACTGTGTTTACACTTTAAAAACGTGAAAATAAAACTTTTTATACATTATATACAGATTAGATTCTTTTATATATTACATTAAATTGAGTTAAGTATGTACCGGGGCAACGTAACAACGTGCGATTATCAGTTAGTACGTGATAAACAGTACGCATTTGGTACTACAAATGGAATTTCACTCAGTACAATAGGCTATGATTTCCAGTGTTCGATCTATGATGTATTCTTTCAGCGGAAACACGTGTGTATAAATCTGATTTAAATAATCGGCCTTATGCACCTGTAAGAAGACCACTGTATAGGAGTGATACAACTAACGGGGAAAAAAACAGACACAATTAAATGAGAACATTTTTAAACTCCGGAGTGAACAGATTCTGCAAATTTATCAAATCTTGTTACCACCAGAAAAAACTCTTGCAAAAGCATTAGAGAATAGTTAACTTGGTATAAGAACTAGCAGCAGGGAGCAAACACTGTGCGGATAGAAACATATTGTTGAGATTGATGGATGCAGAGGTATGCAAAAAATAAACGATTGACGGTTAGTTTAACGTCCTGCCGATATATACGTTATTAAAGAGATGTACGAAGAACTGTCCTGACATTAGCCTGAAGTGATTCAAGGAAACGGCGGAAAACGTAACTCCTTACGACCGGATAGGGATCTGAGTTTGTTTCTTCCAAATGTAGGTGCAGTCTTTTCACGAATATGTCGAAATGAACAGCCTAGCGCATCGTAGGAAGAAATGGAAGATCACTTCCAGACACTCAAAAGACGGCATATTACAAAATAATCCTAGAGAAATTCTGAAAGCTCGGTAATGTATAGTATAAGGCATCTCTATTGTGACTGGGTAAAACTTTTGTAATACATTTCACAGGCTACATGTACCAACCACATTCACGGTTTCCACTATTATCTCAGCTGAACCGACTTCTGGAAAAGCGAAAATACAGGTCTCGGTTTACCTGCTATACATTAAATCGCTTAAGCAGAACGCAGAGATGGTTCGCTTAAGAAGTCGGTGCTGGATTTCCGTAGATAGCCTTCACTTCTACTGAATTCTGCGTCGATGGCACAAAAAATCCTAACCTTCCTTCTACCTTTTCGCTACGACAGTGGTTTCAGGATGACTATGTCAATCGACCAATAGAGTAACGACACCATAAAAGTGAAAATAAACGACGCATAAAAGAAATTATGTTTCTTTTCACCCGAAAAACAGCATTTAAGGGAGATTTCCGTACCTGAGGTTTCAAATTTTGTATTGCATTTTTTGACTCCATAAGAATATGTGATAAAAAGGATTTTGTCGGAAAATTACACCTGAAAGTTGCGTTTCAGTGAAAGTGTGCATATGCCCACTCTAGCCGCTGTCTGCGCTTGGATCTATTTCTCTGTAAAGCTACTGTAACATTCTAGGCCGAAGAAAGTATTGGTATAGGTGCTGTACTTGCCCACCTTATGTCTAAAGCATTTGTTTTCTATAAAATTGAGATGAAGAACGTGGTTGTGCGACATTTTACCGCAGGAATTCAACGAATGACAATCCACAGAAATATTACTCTTCTGAAAGTTCGTGTAAATGGAAGCAAGCTAAGATGAGCCGCCACTGAGTAGAGAAGTTATTGTAGGTACTGCTGTTGTGTACAAACAGTCTGATGGAGAGACGTCTTCGAGCCTTTAAGCGGAACAACAATGAAGCACTAAATTCGTAATTTCGACATACGCTCCAAAACATAGGTTTCCGAGTGTAAAAGTCGCCCAAATTGCCAACACTCGAGCATGCGTCAATTTTAACGACGTATTTAAGGGTGTCCTGGTTAACATGAAAGTCATCCGAACCGACGGCCGTTTCAGAGCTGCTAGAGACTACAAATGCGGCTAGAGAGACCTACGCTTTAGAAAATAACATCTTCGAAGAAGATGAAGGTTCACTATATGGCCCAGGAATAGCAGATTAATGGTACGCTGAAAAATGGTTAAATAATATATACAAAAATCGAACTCAAAACCTTAAATGCGTATTTCTAGAGATAATGTTTTTAAACTGCTTCGCATGATTAAAAAAGAACTATTAGGTAAAACTGGATGCCATCTTGAGTTTAATACGAGGATTGTCCAGAAAGTAAGTTCCGACCGATCGCGAAATGGAAACCACAGTGAAAACCAGAAACGTTTTATTTGCAACAATTAGGTAAGCCTTCCACCTACGTCTCTACATAGTCGCCGCTCCAACTTCGAGTTTTGTCGTAGTGTTGTATCAACTTTCCAGTATCCTCGTCATAGAAAGCAGCCGCCTGCGCTCTCGGCCACTTATCTGCACTGGTCTGCAGCTCGATGTCTGTGTAAACATTTTGTCTTCATAGCCAGTGGTTCTTGTGAGCAGAGATGAGACTCAGGGGGAGCCAATTACGGACTGTATTGTGGGTGATCAAACAATTCTCATCGGAAACGCCGCAGGAGCGTCTTCATTGCCCCTGTAGTGTGCGGCCGAGAACTGGCGTGAAGAAGGAACTGCTCGACAGTTGTGTTATGTGGGCTGCATGACACAGGCGAAATCTCTAACCAGGCCCTCATGCTTGGCGGGAGACGCTATTCCCTACACATCTTTACGTGCTCACTGTTCACTCAAATCTGAAAAGAGCGACGCGACAAGATCGACGTGCATACTAGAGACACTGCCCAACACATCTGTGCAAAGCTTTATCGGATTTTCCCAGTGGTTTCAACTTCGCGTTCGATCGGAACTTACTTTCTGGACAACCCTCGTAAAATGGACACCTGTAAAAAGGGTAAATTAATTCAAGTTTTGTAATGGTATATTATATTGAACCAGAGATAGTTAAACGTAGTATCGATTGTTTTAGTAGCGTCGCTGCTCAACAGCGATCGCCGATTAAAGATGGTATGGGCAATGTGTTAGCATAACTTTAGATCGAATGACGTATGGAGGACACTCGAATGTAAAGTCGTGTTGTATCTGATGTCTGCTGGATATATACTTACTCGCTACGGGCAATAATGATTTTTTTTATTTGCAAGACACTATAGTATTTGCTAACTGTAAAAGGAATCTCAACAGAAGTTGGAAATAATTAAGGTAAATAAAGTTGCTTGTTACTAATGCAATGCGCGTAGTCATAAGCGATGATTGAGACAATGTACAGCACTCACATCCAGTGATTTTGTAAAGCTTTGTTAATTTATAATCAGTTATAATGTGTTAATTGTGAGCTTTATTAATTTTCAAGAAGTCAAAATACAAGTTTTAAAGTTAGTCTTATATTGTCGCTTACCCCAAGTCAATACTACAGTAGTTCCCAGATCAACGTCATTTTGATTAATTATTTCTCTCAAGAAGTTATTGTCTCAGTCATATTTGATTTAATTAAAATGTATGTTAAGCAATAGCCTTGCACCGTAGCTGTTTGCTAACTACACAATTTAAAGTACTAACAGAGAGCAGTTCGAAGAGCTTCACCATTGCGCTGATAAAGGGAAAAAATTTTATTATTTAAGGGACAGCATTCATTTAGCACAGGAACTATTATTTTCAAAATGATCAACTTTTGTTTTATTACCAGGGCCAATTTCAGATCACTAGTGTTGCGTCAGATTCAATTTTTGTGTTACTTAAATTCATGCAGTTTTGGTTTGGTTTAAAATTATTGACAGTTTACATTCTCGCAGCTAAACAGAATTTAAATTCTTGCAGTCAGAAAAGTTCAGTACATGGCAAAGCGTATAAGCGACGAGATAAAATACCCGTTCACATGCCATTCTCATCCTGACTGTTGTGTTTCAGACTAATGTCAGTTAATTAATTTCAGTCATATTTCAAACGTACATGTTTCACTTGTTATTTTGGCGCGAACTTCACAGAACATTATATTTTTGATAATACTTGTTATTTATTTAAATGTAAATGCAAGTGGCCGCCATTTTCAAATTCACTGCAGGAAATTTGATTTTCGAGGTTCACGTAGTTGAGAATTTAATTTTGATAGTGTATATACGTCTAGTTTTGATTGCAGATCTATACTTCACCCTCAGTCGAGAGAACGGTTTAGTTGTACAATCTGCGCAGAGATGTTTTGGTCACCATTTTGTGCTGCACAGGCTCATCACTTTACTATCCAAAAATTATTTCACGATTTTTAAGATATGTACTGTTCTTTCTCAATAAAGATTTGTATGAGAAACTTATTTTTTGCGGAGGGAGTTGGGCATGAGCATACAATAAGACTCCGAGACCAGAAAATCTCCTCAACAGACAAATTCAAAAATATACTCACACACAAATACAACGATAAGTGAAATAGTTTAACAGTATTGTATTGAAAGGAAGTTATTACTTTCTGACAATTTTACTGTCATAAAAACAGCCTCCACCATTGGATTAGCTCCCTATTGGACGGTTCACATTTCTGCACCTTCGCTGCGTAGTTTGAAACTGTACCTGTACAGTGACTTCGACGCCCACTTCTGCCCTAGTACCTGAGGTTAGGTAACCCCTTCGACACACCTTAGATTTCATGTGTCCGCATGCAGGCAGGAACAGCCATACAGAACATTTTCTGATTCGTATTGACACCAGAGGGCGAATTTATTATTACATCAGCATCTGAACTGCGCAATCCACCTTTCGACGTGCAGCAAAGGGTATTTTGTTTACCGCTGTCACTTGGCCCGTTTCCTGTTCTAGTGCAGGGCAAAACATGCCGTCTTCGCTCGC
This sequence comes from Schistocerca piceifrons, assembly GCF_021461385.2. Taxonomy (NCBI): domain Eukaryota; kingdom Metazoa; phylum Arthropoda; class Insecta; order Orthoptera; family Acrididae; genus Schistocerca; species Schistocerca piceifrons. Next base: position 712,351,011 of record NC_060138.1, read on the forward strand.
CGGCACTTACCTCATAGCGCTGCACGCCAAGTCTGGAGGAAGTTTACTGTAAAATGCTTCAAATGGCTCTGAGCACTATGGGTCATCAGCCCCTAGAACTTAGAACTACTTAAACCTAACTAACCCAAGAGCATCACGCACGTCCATGCGCGAGGGAGGATTCGAACCTGCGACTGTAGCGGTCGGGCGGTTCCAGACTGAAGCGCCTAGAACCGCCCGGCCACATCGGCCGGCGAAGTTTACTGTTGTAAGTAGGCTGTTTAGGTTTTTATATTGGTAACGCCACGTAGCGCTCTATTTGAAAATCACTGACTGTGCTGTGTGCAGTCTGAGGCTGGTCGGCATTGTTGCAATATTTGCTATTGCAGTGTTGGGTAGTTGGCTGTTAACAGCGCGTAGCGTTGCGCAGTTGGAGGTGAGCCGCCAGCAATGGTGGATGTGGGGAGAGAGATGGCGGAATTTTGAGAGCGGGCGATCTGGACGTGTGTCTATTAGAAAGAGTAAATTTGTAATATTGGACATCATGGACTGATATATATATTATGACCTTTGAACACTATTAAGGTAAATACATTGTTTGTTCTTTATTAAAATCTTTCATTTTGCTAACTAGGCCTATCAGTAGTTAGTGACTTGAGTAGTTAGAATCTTTTATTTAGCTGGCAGTAGTGGCGCTCGCTGTATTGCAGTAGTCAGGGTAACGAAGATTTTTGTGAGGTAAGTGATTCACGAAAGGTTATTGTAAGTCAGGGCCATTCTTTTGTAGGGATTTTTCAAAGTCAGATTGCGTTGCGCTAAAAATATTGTGTGTCAGTTTAGTGTTGATCAGAATAAGTGAAGAGAGTAATGTCTGAGTACGTTCAGTTTTGCTCAGCTGTTTGAAAAGCAAATAACGTAAGGGGTTTACCAGCACAGTAATTCAATAATTTTTCTAAGGGCACGTTTCACTGTAAACAAACTACGACCGTTTTTTGTTGTTGACTGCTGAAACTTACTGTGCGTTTGTGACAAACATGCTTGCTTTAGAAGTGAGTTTCATGTGTTTTTGACTTATCGTTTGTGAGCTACAGTAAAATAGCGACAGCCCCATAAATACCGCTTTGTGTGAAAAATGATACGTAACTTAACTGTTTGATATCTTGCAGCACTGTCTGTACGATATGTGATTTTTTGTGAGAATTCATATGGTTGAATACTGATTTAATGCTGTGTGTCTTAACAAGCAGGCTCATCTTCCCGTCATCACTACTAGAGGAAAAGGGCGTGTCCGTGTCTGGTCTACGTGACAGTCACCTATTTAGTTATTATTGCCATTGACAATACGTAAGTACACTGCGTCACCAAAGGACGCTTGAAACCACACAAAGCACGTGACAATCCAAACAATGTGCTCCGCGAAACCCATCTTAGGGGGTTCAACAGCTCTCAGTTTCATGGACATGGGCAAACTTGATTAAATGACGACCACATTCCGTATCCAGAGACAGACTGGCGTTGAAAAAGTCATTAAACCCCAGTCTTATGGAACCAGCCTCACAAAAGAATACTGTAAGGTCTACTCGTGTACATTTTTGCCACTATATCTCTTTATCTCAAGGATCGTGAACATGATATCCAAGTGTGCTCAGAAGTGATACATCATGCTGTTAAATTTTGGTGCTCCCTTGTTTGTTTCGTAATGAGAAGCCACATTACTGTGGCTCAGCAGGAACTTCTCGTGCAGCTATGAATCCCAATTTTTCACACTATATTATAATAAAAGTGGTCATATCTAGAAAAGAGGCTTTCAAGCCTACCTCAAATTAAGGTACTGTATAGTTCCAATAGTTGAAGATGATCACACATGGAAGTAGCCTCCAGTTACGTTACATTGCCCTCAATGCACTATGGTTCGGGATTGACACCCGGTTCAGCATACAGATATACTTTTTCTCTGCGTTTCGTTACAGCGTTCAGTCCTATGTGGGGATGTAACTACTGTTGTGGACTGACAAGACAGCCAGTCCACAGTGACGGGTAACCGAAAGGCACGCGCTTAAACTCACGCAGGCTGGCGTGAGGTCTGAAACAGGATACGTAATGAATGCTATAAAGAAAAGTACGTAGCTTCTGGAATACTTAACTTTAATCCACAATTGGTGAACATTGGTCTTGTTACTGTACATGCTTCAGTAGATACATAGCAAAAGATAAATGGCGCCTTGCTGGGTCGTAGCCATTGAATTAGCTGAAGGCTATGCTATCTATCGTCTCGGCAAATGAGAGCGTAATTCTCAGTGAACCTTTCATAGCAACGTCGGCTGTACAACTGGGGCGAGTGCTAGTAAGTCTCTCTAGACCTGCCGTGTGGTGGCGCTCCGTCTGCAGTCACTGATAGTGGCGACACGCGGGTCCGTCGTATACTAGCGGACCGCGGCCGTTTTAAAAGCTACCACCTAGCAAGTGTGGTGTCTGGCGGTGACACCACAACTATGTGGTGTCTGGCGGTGACACCACAACTACATCATCTGCTCAAAGGATTTTTCGGAGCACCAATTTCGCATCAAAGAAATCAGATATTTCCGTTGCCATTGCTATTCTCGAAAAACGGGTTAGCGCCCGGAGCAGTCTCTGACCTGAATGGAAACCTGTCCAAGGCTGTGCGGTAGTTACCATATAAATTTGTATCACGTGCACCTGCCCTGGGGTCTGTACGTGGTACGAACTCGTGAAGGAAAGTGAAGGAGACATAGATTTTTGAGAGAGTCTGTGGAAGTTCAGTCCATCAGAAAGAAAAGCTATTTGTTGTACTAATAACACTTGCATAACTTTTATTTAACGAAATATTTGAGAAAGTACATATTTTAATGGCACGTAGTGTTATTTTAACGGCATTCGCGGCTTCTAGGAAATAAGAGTTCAGTGATGCCGGCCGGTGTGGCCGTGCGGTTCTAGGCGCTTCAGTCTGGAACCGCGTGACCGCTACGGTCGCAGGTTCGAATCCTGCCTCGGGCATGGATGTGTGTGATGTCCTTAGATTAGTTAGGTTTAAATAGTTCTAAGTTCTAGGGGACTGATGACCACAGATGTTAAGTCCCATAGTGCTCAGAGCCATTTGAACCAAGTTCAGTGATGCTTGTTAAGGTTTGTTGTGGAGTTTTCGCGAAGTATCTGGATGATTTTCTAAATACCAGTGCCACGGACGACGGCAAGAAGTTCTCTCCTCTGCGAAGGGCGTAAACACTGTAGCACAGAGCTCCGTTCGATGTGGAAACAGTGCACACCATGTTACCGTTGTCTGAGGATCCTAGCGTCTTCGCGTTTGTGATATGGCGTGAAGAATGAGATCCAGTAATGAAATTAAACCGATATTATTTTAGTTTACTGTGAATGTAGTAGGAATTTCAAAAAATCCGTTGAATTTGAGCCGTAAGATCTGGAACAAGAACTAGATTTCTCAGAAGAGATTAATCCATTGTGCAATACATAGCTACATACAAATTTCGATTACCATTTCAAACTGTCAGGAACTATATTCATCTTGAAATCAATGAAAATATGATGAAAAGGATCACGACAATTACAAAACTCGACCTAAAAAGTAAAGCAGGAAACAATATTAACCCAAAAAATGTGGTAGTGGAAGACCAAAGCAGTAGACAGTTCTGTCAACACAAAATAGACAAGGGGCAGCACTGTACAACTCCGTTACTCTAAAAACCTATCAACAAATTGAAAGACCCTATACCGTATCACAGAATCTTTGTGGATGTCAGACCAGTCCCAGATGACCTGTCTGGTGGCACCAACGTCACAGTAGCGCAGGAGCCTGCACCTCATTAGGCTAATGTAGACAATGCACTAGCAAGTGAGTCGACCATCCCGCTCCCAATTCACTCTGGGTGACTATCTGATGTTGATATTTTTCAAACACCAGGACTCTCGATCGATCGCAAAGCAGCAGCAGCGATCATAAAACGCACGTACTCACTTCTAGCAACGTAATTATGCATGGTTCAAGCAAGTTAGCTTACGAGGATGATTGTAGTTTTTTAAACGCAGCAGAAGACCTTGTTTGTCATTTACCGCCATCGAAAATGCAACGCCGTTTAATTCTTACAAAATAAATCTTTTTGGGTTACTGTATTATCTGTGATAAAATGATAGCAACTTCAATAAATCTTAGCTAGCGATCTCAGAACATAAGTTAATCATTCGATCATAAATTGAGTTCTGACGTTCTTAAATTCTTTGAACCTTATTTTCTACGTGGCTTTCTCAGATCCTCCAGATGTACTCCCTTTCCATTGCAGCTTTCTGTGTCAACACGGTCACATCGACTCACAAAACGATAATTGCTTAAGCTGGCTGGTCGACATAATGGAAATCCTACAGCTTAATATGAGTAAATACCGTCCTTTTACTGAGCTCTTTTTGATGCATTTGATGAAGAATGTTACATCGAACAAAGCAGTATGCACTACGTTGTTTCAGAACTCCCACAATTTGTTCGTTTAGTTCTTGTCTAGTAGTTTTACATACACCTCATCAGCGTAACAGAGAAGCGCATTAAGCGAAATTATTAATTTAAAGTAAGAGGTAAATATCGATATACGCGCATGCCGCATTTTTCCTGTACCGTCAGACTAGACTTCCGACATCCTACGTTTCCGTCAAACATGGATCCTCATAGAAGGAAAATGCTGTTTTCTGTTACGCTGCCAAAGAGGTACCGCTACGAAAACAGATGATCTCGATTTAGTTTTTACTGTGGAGTCCCATTTTATTTTCTCCTGAAGAGCAATAATCTACTGTCCTCGAGAGAGAGAAAATGTTCTGTGAGTGACTAATCAAGCCAGGAAATGTCTAAATAAACTGCGCTGTCACTATGATTAACTACGCAAGCTGACAAGTAAACATCCTTTAAAGTAGCGCTAATGATAAAGCACCAAGTCAATTGAAAGCTTCAGTTCCCTGAAGAAAGTAGGCTAAAGACATATAACGACGGGAAAACATCACTAGTGTTGTAGGCACCTTGAAAATTAAATAGAAACAGGCAGCTTAGATAATCTAACGACAGAAATTCTGAGTCCATATCAGCTTTGCACACACATCGCGATTTAAACACGAAGATCACAGCTGAACAGCAGAGAACACAAATTCATTAATTTATTCTCCTCCATCGAATCCGGGAACTGCAGCCAAGTGATAAAATGTAATGTCACTCAATTGCCGCAAAGTTTTCTAGCACTGCTTTTATAAGAATCGTGGCCACAGCGTGTGACAAGTGAAACAGTTACAGTTCTCTACACCTTTCTTCGTATAATAATTTCAAAGTCTAAATAGTAAATAGCCGCCACATCATAAGAAATGAGTGTGTCGTCGAGAGCTCTATTTATTTAACTAACTCGCAAATAAGCGTTTTCCTGACTTGACAGTTAAAGCAGGAAGGGATATTACTGTTTGTCCGAACATATTAGTTCACTTGTTCTCTATATGTTCTGCAGAAAAAACAGTTTTCTGACAGCGTTTTCACTGTGACAACGGCAGTCCATTTTGGATTTTCGTTATAATTAATGATGCTACAAAGGTAGTGTGAAAATATTTTTGTTCTATTTTGCTCTGTCTTAGGATGCTTGCTACATAAATTGTTACTTCATAAATCAATTAATATTAATGTTACATGAACAAAGTTTTTCAATATAGTGGTGGACACTCTGTGGCCACATACAGTTTACTTCAAAGCTGCTCTACTCCATATTCGGAAAGTGTACATTGAACAAAAATTGTATGTGTAATGGCTTAGAGTAGCATATTGTCTAAAGGGACCGAGTCGCTTTCATAGGAGGTACAAAGCCTCAAAACTCAGAACCAGGAACCATAGTATATCCAATACTATTGTGTTTGAAACAGACCAGGAACAGTTCGCTGCAGTTCACCAGAAACATAAAAAGCTAGGACCAATTAAAACACTTGTTCATTTGTGAATCGTACGTTTCGATGACTAAATTAATTTTCAGTATTAGATAACGAATTTCATTTCACTGCCAATTTCTGTTTTACAATGTGACATTAATTCCGGAAGTTCGTGGAAGACAATAAGAGCAACTAATTATTTTCTTTATTCGTAAGAAGTCTTCAGGAGTACATCCTCACATACAGTTGTCTATTTCAACGTTTTGTGTTACTCATCATGGATGTACAAATGTTGGAATTAAAATAGAAGATTCAGTTCGTGAAGTACATCGCGAAACAATGCAATTCTTTTGGCTTGTCGTGACTGACAGTGAATCTCTCCATTGTGACCCTAGAGAATCTGATAGTAAAAAACTAGATTTGCATAAGCAGCTGAATCCCAGAAAATGTTTAAACTGTTGGCTGAGCATATATTTCCGAGGGTCCAGCTTAGCTGGGTATAGCAAAGTTCCGCGAATTATTTCGTTGACAGACCTATTCGTCTCCATCAGGAGCTACAAGAGATGGCCTCAGACTTGATGATTTCTTATATGAGAATGCAGGCTTTCTCGGTGAATCTCGGTGATAAAATCTTCTCGGGTTGACAGCCGAGTCAGTGCGTCATTCTCCGGCAACGTTACAGCAAGTCTCTTACTTGCCGTCATCAGGCCATCTTCGCCTGAAGATACCAAGTAAGAAACTTGCTGAAACGTTGCCGGAGAACGACGTATTGACTTGACTGTCAACCCGAAAATATTTCATCAGGATGATTCCTTGTTTCCAGACTGTAGCGCATATGTCAAAGTTTACTAGTTGCAAACCCTGAAACAGACTACTACCTAAGTTGCCATAATATTGTACACAAAAATCGAATTGTTGACCTAGCGCCAGGTATGGAAATATATCTTCCACAAAGGCGCCCTGAAAACCTCAATACTTTGTTACCTCCTCGTTGCTGACTGTGAACAGTAAAACTAGGGAAGACTGCTGTAACATCTTGGTTGCCCGCTTTAACTGGCACACAACATACACACTGTCAAGCACCTAATAAAATACGTACGCGAAACTTTGTTCGAGGAGGGGGACGGTGATATACTTTTACAGTCTGACAGTCGTGTAGGTAGAGCAAACAGATCACAGAATATTGGGCATTTCAGATATTTAGAGTGTTTATTTCAAAGTAGTCACACAGATAAAAAGCAAAGACGTGCTTGTCAGAGAGAGTAAAAGGAGAGCATCCGTCACCAATGAAGTTTCGATGTGGAGTACTGTCGATGTCGCGATGTCCCGGTGAACGCCGACGGGCGCTGCTGCGGCTGGTCCCACTAGGCGGTCCAGCAGGTGTAGGCCAGCATGTCAACAAACAAACACGCAACGAGAGAGGCGGAAGGTAGCGGACAGCGCACACTTGCGAGCGTCGCGATCTCGGAGAGCGGAGGCGCGGGATGCGGGTGTCGCGGGCACGGCACGCTGACTGCTGGACCCGAGGCGTCGCGGCGGCGGCGGCGTCCGGGGGTGCAGCGCCGCCAACGGGGCGCCGCCGAAGCTCGGCCACCCCCGCGCCGCGCCGCCACGGCCTGGGGCCAGCTCGTCAGCCCGCGTGTGTCTGTGCCGCGTCAAAAGAACGCCGCCCTTTGCAGCATCTACCTCTGTAACTGATCTGTCAGTAGTGAATAAATGTTTGTTTGGAACAAGAGTCTCTACGACCACGTACAGAAAATCCGTGTGAGGTGCAGTCCGATATGTAAAATGAGGATCATCCTTAGAGGATGACAAGGACCTTTGTTTATTGCGCCTAAACTAAAAGAGAATCGACGTATTCTGTGCCTCATAAATCAATGATAGATCACACACATCACGATAATTTAAATTTATCCGTGCTATGTACACTGAAGTGATAAAAGTCATGGGATACCACTTAATATCGTGTCCGGCCTCCTTTTTCCCGTCTTGCTGCAGCAGCTCAACGTGGCATGAACTAAACAAAACAAAAAAAAAAAAAAAAAAAAAAAAATGTTCAAATTGCTCTGAGCACTATGGGACTTAACTTCTGAGGTCATCAGTCCCCTAGAACCTAGAACTACTTAAACCTAACTAACTCAAGGACATCACACATATCCATGCCCGAGGCAGGATTCGAACCTGCGACCGTAGCGGTCGCGCGGTTCCAGACTGTAGCGCCTAGAACCGCTCGGCCATCTCGGCCGGCTGCATGAACTCAGCAAGTCGTTGGAAATCTCCTGCACAAATATTGACCCTTGCTGCCTCTGTAGCCGTCCACAATTGCGAAAGTGATGCAGGTGCAGTATTTGATACACGAACTGACCCCTCGACTACGTCCCATGAATATTCGATTGGATTCATATCGGGCGATCTGGGTACCCAGATCATTTGTTCGAATTGTCCAGAATGTTCTTGGAACCAGTCACGAACAACTATGGTCTGGTGAAATGGTGCATTGTCATTTATAAAAAATCCATCGTTGTTTGGGAACATGAAGTCCATCGTGGCTGCAGATGGTCTCCAAGTAATAGAACGTAACCATCTCCAGTCAGTGATCGGTTCAGTTGCAGCAGAGGATGCAGTCCATTCCGTGTAAACACGGCCCACACCATTACAGAGCTACCACCAGTTGGTACAGAGCCTTGTTGATAACTTGGGTCCATGGCATCGTAGGGTGTGCGCCATACTTGAACCCTACCACCAGCTCTTACCAATTGTCAGAACTCATCTGATAAGGCCGCGGCTTGCCAGTCTCTACTATCCAACCGACGATGATGTTTGGTTTTCGGGGCGCTCAACTGCGCCGTCATCAGCGCCTGTACAAAGTCCCAAACTTTACACAGTCCAATCTAGTCACTTTCAGAGCCGCGATCCAACCGATACGGTCACGAGCCAAGGAGAGGTTCTGCAAGCGATATCATGCTGTTGCCAAAGGCACTCGCAAAGATCGTCTGCTGCCATAGCCCATTAATGCCCAATTTCGCTGCACTGTGCTAACGGATACGTTCGTCGTACGTCACACACTGATTTCTGCTGTTATTTCACGCCGTGTCCCTTATATGTTAGCAATGACAGATCTACGCAAATGCCGTTGTTCTCGGTCGTGTGATGTCCTTGGTGAGAGGCAATGCCTGGAATTTGCTATTCTCGGCGCGCTCTTGACACTGTGGATCTCGGAATATTGAATTCCCTAACGATTTCCGAAATGGAATGTCCCATTGTCCAACTACCACACCGCGTTAAAAATCTGTTAATTCCCGTCATGCGGCCATAGTCACGTCGGAAACCTTTGCACACGAATCACTTGAGTACAAATGGCACCTCCGCCAATGCACTGCCCTTTTATACTCTGTGTACGCGATATTACCGCCAACTGTATATCTGCATACCACTATTTAATGATCAGTGTCACCTCAGTGTAAATCTGCATGACGTCTGTAACTGCGTTACATATTTTACAGACAAGAAACTTATCCAGTGTTCCATGTCCCAGAAACTGAAATGTAAATTCTTATCATACGCAATTAATGGTTATTTCATTGAACATATTCCACATGAAGATAAAATTTTGATCGTAACTCACGGCTTATTTCTCGGCCGAACCAACGAAACTCGCTACCAAGTCTCACTGGCAAAAAACACGCACTTTTGCGAATATTCATACAAAGCCACGTGTTGTTAATACATGAGCACCTGGTGAGGGTAGCATTCTGCCGAAACACGTCGTGCCAAAATAAACAGCTTTCAGACATGATTGAAACAGCTCAAAAATGGTTCAAATGACTCTGAGCACTATGGGACTTAACATCTGAGGTTATCAGACCCCTAGAACTTAGAACTACTTGAACCTAACTAACCTAAGGACATCACACACATCCATGCCCGAGGCAGGATTCGAACCTGCATCCGTAGCGGTCGCGCAGTTCCAGACTGAAGCGCCTAGAACCGCTCGGCCACAACAGCCCCCGAGGAAGAGCAAAAGCTACTTTAGAATGTATACAGGGTGTTACAAAAAGGTACGGCCAAACTTTCAGGAAACATTCCTCACACACAAAGAAAGAAAATATGTTATGTGGACATGTGTCCGGAAACGCTTACTTTCCATGTTAGAGCTCGTTTTATTACTTCTCTTCAAATCACATTAATCATGGAATAGAAACACACAGCAACAGAATGTACCAGCGTGACTTCAAACACTTTGTTACAGGAAATGTTCAAAATGTCCTCCGTTAGCGAGGATACATGCATCCACCCTCCGTCGCATGGAATCCCTGATGCGCTGATGCAGCCCTGGAGAATGGCGAATTGTATCACAGCCGTCCACAATGCGAGCACGAAGAGTCTCTACATTTGGTACCGGGGTTGCGTAGACAAGAGCTTTCAAATGCCCCCATAAATGAAAGTCCAGAGGGTTGAGGTGAGGAGAGCGTGGAGGCCATGGAATTGGTCCGCCTCCACCAATCCATCGGTCACCGAATCTGTTGTTGAGAAGGGTACGAACACTTCGACTGAAATGTGCAAGAGCTCCATCGTGCATGAACCACATGCTGTGTCGCACTTGTAAAGGCACATGTTCTAGCAGCACACGTAGAGTGTCCCGTATGAAATCATGATAGCGTACTCCATTTAGCGTAGGTGGAAGAACATGGGGCCCCATCAAGACATCACCAACAATGCCAGCCCAAACGTTCACAGAAAATCTGTGTTGATGACGTGATTGCACAATTGCGTGCGCATTCTCGTCAGCCCACATATGTTGATTGTGAAAATTTACAATTCGATCACGTTGGAATGAAGCCTCATCCGTAAAGAGAACATTTGCACTGAAATGAGGATTGACACACTGTTGGGTGAACCATTCGCAGAAGTGTACCCGTGGAGGCCAATCAGCTGCTGATAGTGCCTGCACACGCTGTATATGGTACGGAAACAATTGGTTCTCCCGTAGCACTCTCCATACGGTGACGTGGTCAACGTTACCTTGTACAGCAGCAACTTCTCTGACGCTGACATTGCCTCGTCCATTGCAGGTGCCCTCGTCGTTCTAGGTCTTCCCCAGTCGCGAGTCATAGGCTGGAATGTTCCGTGCTCCCTAAGACGCCGATCAAATGCTTCGAACGTCTTCCTGTCGGGACACCTTCGTTCTGGAAATCTGTCTCCATACAAACGTACCGCGCCACGGCTATTGCCCCATGATAATCCATACATCCAATGGTCATCTGCCAACTCCGGATTTGTAAACATTGCACTGACTGCAAAACCACGTTCGTGATGAACACTAACCTGTTGATGCTACGTACTAATGTGCTTGATGCTAGTACTGTAGAGCAATGAGTCACATGTCAACACAAGCACCGAAGTCAACATTACCTTCCTTCAATCGGGCCAACTGGCGGTGAATAGAGGAAGTACAGTACATACTGACGAAACTAAAATGAGCTCTAACATGGAAATTAAGCGTTTCCGGACACATGTCCACATAACATCTTTTCTTTATTTGTATGTGAGGAATGTTTCTTGAAAGTTTGGCCGTACCTCTTTGTAACACCCTGTACAGTACAAGATACTTATTAATTTGAAGAATATTACGCGAATGATGGAAAAATACTTACTCTTTGAAAAAGCTGTTTACTCTTTGATCTTTGTCAATTTGTGAAAATGTTTTTACTGGTTGATATGTGGTACGGTTAATGAGTACAATGCTTATACAGTCTTCAGTAGCATGATGCACAGACGCGCGCTTATGCCCTTGTCGCCCTGTACACACTGCTCGACAACAACGCTGCGCATGCAGACGCATCGTGTGTTGGGACAGCTTAGGAGGGGGAAGAAGAGGGCGCACATCACGAACTATGCTTACCCGAACAGACAGATACGCGAGGACAGCTGATGTTTTAGCACGTACAGTAGCTTACTTACTGACCACCACTCGTCATAACAAAACTACTGATACGCGAGCGCAGTTCTGCGTAACAGCTAGTATTTAATACTCGTAAACTGCTTCAGAAAAAAATCTCTGTGTTCATAGGATAGCTTCCGTGAAATAATCCCACCAAGGTTAGTACAATAATACTGCTTATTGTTTTTCTGTTCTCTTGATAAAGCACTTTGAAGTAACGGATGGATCTCAGTCGAAGTACGGGGTCAAGATACCTTGATACAGTTAACAAGATTTACCTAAGAGACGATGTTTTACCTGTCAGTAATTAATTAAATCGTCGACAGAAACGTACCGATTACTCTGAAGATGTTTTTTGTCCCGATGAAGAACTATCCCCGATTTCTAAGCAGCTTGTCAGGTCTTTCACGAGCACAGATTAAAGCGCTTAATTTTTTCATCTCAGATAACTTTACACCCCTTAAAGACATTGGTATTCTTTCACTTAGAGGAACAGCGATCAGAGTACTATAAAACAAACGGAAATTCATACTCGCAACTTCATTAATTACCGAGATACAGGCATCAATAATGTTATTTAAGATGGAACTATTCTATTCTTTGGCCGCCAGAATAGCATATTTCCATAAGATAAATTCAGCTATACAACTCTTTTGTAGATATAACGAGAAATCACGAAGTTCAAATGGCACTAAGCACAATGGGACTTAACATCTGAGGTCATCAATCCCCTAGACTTAGAACTACTTAAACCTAACTAATCTAAGGACATCACACACATCCATGCCCGAGGCAGGATTCGAACCTGCGACCGTAGTAGCAGCACGGTTCCGGACTGAAGCTCCTAGAACCGCTTGGCCACAGCGGCCGGCAATCACGAAGTAAAAAGTACTTCGAATATAGGGATTTTTGTGCTGTTCTTCCGGCCTTTGAGTGGTTCGTCACCCGGAAGTTCGCGTTATTCCTCAAGGAAACTTGAGTAACCGAGGCAATAGGTATTACCCAACCACGACATTATTGCACATGACCGTTGTCGGAAACACGTGGTGACATTACAGTAAACAAGTGTAGTGGTGACAGGAAAACGCATCGCATTGTCATTCCTTTCAGGTCAGTTGTACGTCTACTATCAAGTGGTTCAGCGTGTCCTCGTCAAACAACATGATAAAAACTTACGACAAGGCGACCGAAGCGCCCTCACTCGAAGGCGCAGTGATGTTGTGGGTTACGCTGTTCCCGACAGAAACCTGTGACAGGTAGGCAAGAACTACATAATCTGTGTGTTGCCATTCGGAAGAGTTAACTGAAGTGCAGTGGAACCACTCTCTAGGTTTGTTATGAGGAATCCTGCAACTCGTTTATAATGTATTGCTTGTAAAACATCTGCATTGTTGAATCGTTAGTAATGGATAGCTCATTCTCAGTAGTACAGTATCATGTATTAACGAATAACTGGGCGACGTGTTCGTAATGTAAAGCGATGGTCGCCAAAATGCATCAAGAGAAGCGCAACTCTGCGCATAAGGGTTCGCATGTAGACACTGTCCTACTCGTCCCACTTTTCGTTAATACCATTTAAACAATTTCGTGATGTTGGAAGATCTGCGCCGAGAAAACGTATAGGAAGGAAAGAATGAAAACTGCTACAAACCAAGTTGCAGCAGTAGCTGTTCTTTCGCATGTCATTTCTCGTCATTTCAAAGAGAGGTTGTTATCAGCCAAAGAAGCGTTCTGCATAGGCCTCTTCCTCACGACAGTAGAATGTGAATGTGTGGAGTAACGTAACTGGGCAGCACGTGATCTGGCCTTATTACACTGACGGTAGATCCGTTTCATGCCAACCTTGTGCAAGACATCAAATGGTTAAAATTTTCATAGTCTCAGAGCGAATCTACCTTGTTTACATTACGGCGGTGTCTACGCAATGGAGGTGCGAAGAATAACATTTCACCGCCGGGAGTGGGTGAGGAGAAAACACATCATCGGCTGAAATGCAGTAGGCGGAACAGCTAGACACCTTCGTAATGTGATGAAAGACACGCTACTGCTAATGCAACAACTCGTGCCTAGAGCTTTTACGAACCAGTCCTATACCATAACAAATTCATTAAGTGAGCACGGCAGAATGAGAGCCGCTGACACCTTCGTAATTGCGAGACCTATGCGGTCATGACAAGTGACGTCGTGTAAACATTAGCCACTCCTTCGCTACATAAATAGCCCAGCATTTTAGCTTTTGAGGTTGTCTGTCAGATGGATCTATGGCGTGCATAGCGTTCGCACGCACTCGATTCTCTTATTACCGTAAAGTTACGTCTGTCACAAGTCTTTTTAAACATTTCTGGACGTTACTGAGCAACGACAGCTGCTACTGGGAGAGACGGCTACCACACCATAATCACCACAGGCTGCCGATGTCGCAAATGGGTCTTCCTTATCTTCCCGGTTCAGGGCACCAGCGGTCCTGATACCTCGGCGGACAGACCAGGGCCTACCCAACTGGCAGACCAGGATAGTCGTACTACACCAATGCCGGACATTTGCCACGCCGGACATTTGCCACACTTGCCCCTTCGCCAGGTAGCTTGAGTAGCGATCCTTCAGGTAAGGGACGCCCTTCCTCGTACTTCTTCTGTCCGCTTTCAAACCGACGTCTCCACATCTTACTCGATACAACCAGTAAGTAAGGGACGTTCTTTTTCGACATCTTGGCGAAATACAGAGCTTCTTTTCAGAAATCGAAATATTTATAACTTTTGGGAAACGAAATCAATACCGACGATTATGTCAGTATGTAATTAGTTCTGCCAAGTATAAACATAGATCCCTCTGTCTGTACGGTAGCTTCCTATCACACTTACTGATCGCGATAGAAACAATCCATCGGCAGGGGAGCAACAAGAAAGGTACGTTGTAAAGAGAATGCGAATGTACGCTAATCATTTCTTTTTATCACTCCATTTGTGTCTACCTTAATTACAACAGCTGCATGCCCACAAGACAATAAGGAAAGAAGAAGTGGGAATGTGAATGTTTGAATAGAAGAACGACATACTCCATATTAATTTACTCTTTAAAATCCGATATCCCTTGGGGCGAAACATTAGTTAATAAAGTGTAGCGGGACAATGTTCAAAACATGACTGAAAATACGTTCACTAAATAGAGATAATAACATCTATGATTGACATGTCATCTAAAGTCGACGTACAATTTTAAAATGTTAGAAATAAGGAAATGAAGTAATACAGAATGCTATGCTTGTAACGTACGTTGTTATTCTACATTGTTTAGCTCTGGTATTTACAGTGTTACAAAGAAAGCATTCTAGGTTTTGGAGGAAAAAGCCGTAATAGTAATGATGTGCACTACAACAGAAACAAGAAGCACAACTTAAGGAAAAATAATGTAATGTGTGTTTCAGACCACAACTGACATTGAAGCAGATAGTTGCTGTGACTTAGTATGGACAGAGGCTATATTCGACTACCGGAATAAATTAATAACTGACTCCTTTTATCGACCCCTGGTCTCAGATGAAACTGTTACTGAACAGTCCAAAGAAAACTTGAGTCTCATCACAAATAGGTACGCTACTCATACAATTATAGTTGGCAGTGATTTCAATCTACCTTCCGTATGTTGACAAAAATATATTTTCAGACCCTATTGTAGATAGAGAACAACTTACGTAATTGTTGTAAATGCTTTTTTAAAATTATTTTGAACAATTATTTCACGAGGCCATTCAAATTGTACATGGTTACGAAAACACACTTGACCTCTTAGCCACAAATAATCCTGAGCATCACGACGGATACAGGGATTAGTGAACACACAGTCGAACGAGGCTCAGTTCCATAACAAACAAATTCACCAAAACTAAACGCGAAATATATCTATTTATAAAAGCAGCTAAAAATTCGCTTGACGTCATTCTAAGAGACAGTCTCCAATACTTCCAAACTATGTAAGTAAGACCATATGTGGCGTCAGTTCAAAGAAATAGTATCAACAGCAGTCGAGAGACTCATACCAAATAAATCAATAAGAGACGGAACTAATCCCCCATGGTACACAAAACACGATAGAAAGCTGCCGCAGGAGCACCGAAAAAGGCACGTATAATTTAGAAGAACGTAAAATCTACAAGACTGGCGAAGTTTTACTGAGGCTCGAAATTTGGTGCGGATTTCAATGTCAGGTGCATTTAATAGTTTCCACAACGAAAGTCTCTCTAGAAATGTGGCGGAAAATCCAAAGAGATTCTGGTCCTATGTTAAGTAAACCAGCGGAAAGGCTCAGTAAGCGATTAGGAGGAGGGGGAGACAAGGGACCCAACCCTTCGGAGCAGGTAAAATCGTGGCAAATGTCCGGCTTGGCAAATGTCCGGCGTGGCAAATGTCCGCACACCGTACTACACTGCTAGACGACAGCCTTCGTCACGGTTCGACAGATGAAGAAGAAAGGCGGTGAGCGGAAGGGGACACAGCACTCCCAGATAGGCGTGTGTAGGTCCAACACCCACTGTCGCGGCATCGTGGTACCGCCAGCGCCGGAGCCACCACGGGCGGCAAGCGCCATAGCAGCAACCAGCTAGCAACCAAAGTGCGACGTCAGCTACCTTGAGCGGACTGAAGGCCGTTTACGACGCCAGCCCTCGACGGGTATCGACAACCGATATCAACAGCGAGTCAGGGCACCGATTGTAGATGTTGTTGTAGTTGTTGTGGTATTCAGTCCTGAGACTGATTTGATGCAGCTCTCCATGCTACTCTATCTTGTGCAAGCTTCTTCATCTCCCAGTACCTACTGCAACCTACATCCTTCTGAATCTGTTTAGTGTATTCATCTCTTGGTCTCCCTCTACGATTTTTACCCTCCATGCTGCTCCCCAATACTAAATTGGTGATCCCTTGATGCTACAGAACATGTCCTACCAACCGATCCCTTCTTCTAGTCAAGTTGTGCCACAAACTTCTCTTCTCCCCATACCTATTCAGTACCTCCTCACTAATTATGTGATCTACCCAGCTAATCTTCAGCATTCTTCTGTAGCACCACATTTCGAAACCTTCTATTCTCTTCTTGTCTAAACTAGTTATCGTACACGTTTCACTTCCATACATGGCTACACTCCATACAAATACTCTCAGAAACGACTTCCTGACACTGAAATCTATACTCGATGTTAACAAATTTCTCTTCTTCACAAACGCTTTCCTTGCCATTGCCAGTCTACATTTTATATCCTCTCTACTTCAACCATCATTAGTTATTTTGCTCCCCAAGTAGCAAAACTCCTTTACCACTTTGAGTGTCTCACTTCCTAATCTAATTCCCTCAGCGTCAGCAGACTTAATTCGACTACATTCCATTATCCTCGTTTTGCTTTTGTTGATGTTCATCTTATATCCTCCTTTCAAGACACTATACATTCCGTTCAACTGCTCTTCTAAGTCCTTTGCTGTCTCTGACAGAATTACAATGTCATCGGCGAACCTTAAAGTTTTTATTTTTCTCCATGGATTTTAATAGCTACTCCGAATTTTTCTTTTGTTACCTTCACAATGTACATATTGAACAACATCGGGGATAGGCTACAACCCTATCTCACTCCCTTCCCAACCGCTGCTTCCCTTTCATGTCCCTCGACTCTTATAACTGCCATCTGGTTCCTGTACAAATTGTAAATAGCCTTTCGCTCCGTGTATTTTACCCCTGCCACCTTCAGAATTTGAAACAGAGTGTTCCAGTCAACATTGTCAAAAGCTTTCTCTAAGTCTACAAATGCTAGAAATGTAGGTTTGCCTTTCCTTAATCTAGCTTCTAAGATAAGCCGTAGAGTCACTATTGCCTCACGTGTTCCAATATTTCTACGGAATCCAAACTCATCTTCCCCGAGGTCGGCCTCTACCAGTTTTTCCATTCGCCTGTAAAGAATTCGCGTTAGTATTTTGCAGCCGTGACTTATTAAACTGATAGATCGGTAATTTTCACATCTGTCAACACCTGCTTTCTTTGGGATTGGAATTATTATATTCTTCTTGAAGTCCGAGGGTATTTCGCCTGTCTCATACATCTTGCTCACCAGATGGTAGAGTTTTGTCATGACTGGTTCTCCCAAGGCCGTCAGTAGTTCTAATGGAATGTTGTCTACTCCTGGGACCTTGTTTCGACTCAGGTCTTTCAGTGCTCTGTCAAACTCTTCACGCAGTATCGTATCTCCCATTTCATCTTCATCTACATCCTCTTCCATTTCCATAATACTGTCCTCGAGTACATCTTCCTTGTAATAGACACTCTAAATACTCCTTCCACCTCTCTGCTTTCCCTTTTTTGCTTAGAACTGGGTTTCCATCTGAGCTCTTGATATTCATAAAAGTGGTTCTCTTTTCTCCAAAGGTCTCTTTAATTTTTCTGTAAGCAGTATCTATCTTACCCCAAGTGAGGTAAGCCTCTACATCCTTACATTTGTCCTCTAGCCATCCCTGCTTAGCCATTTTGCACTTCCTGTCGATCTCATTTTTGAGGCGTTTGTATTCTTTTTTCCCGCTTCATTTACTGCTTTTTATATTTTCTCCTTTCATCGATTAAATTCAATATTTCTTCTGTTACCCAAGGATTTCTACTAGCCCTCGTCTTTTTACCTAATAGATCCTCTGCTGCCTTCACTACTTCATCTCTCAAAGCTACCCATGCTTCTTCTACTGTATTTCTTTCCCCTATTCCTGTCAATTGTTCCCTTATGCTCTCCCTGAAACTCAGTACAACCTCTGGTTTAGTCAGTTTATCCAGGTCCCATCTGCTTAAATTCCCACCTTTTTGCAGTTTCTTCAGTTTTAATTGTAGATAGAGGAAATAAATGAATAATTCTGAATCCTCTTTGACTGACCCTACCGGCGACAACAGTTCGTGACCATCCTTCCGAGGAAAACTAGAAAGGAGCGGAATGGGAGAGTGCCTCTTGGCACAGAACCAGCTCTACTTCCGCCCTCTTGCACATCTAACAGGTTAAAGTTCACACTATTTTTATAAACACTTTCCCATTGTTAGTAGAAGATATGCTCTCGATAACTCGTTAGCTGATGTGGCTCCAACGTGATGGATGTCCTGTTCATCATTTTTAGGTATAAAAAGGTACATTAAACCGCATATTTCTTAACCGATGGGTGGAAAGAGGCAGTCTTATTCAGAGGTATCCAGCGCACGAACTCTTGAGCTGACGCCTCTGCACCTCTTTCTCTGATGTCATGTACAGCACGTGATTCACAGGGAAGTTCCAACGGCTGTGGAGGAGATGAGAGGCCGAGCTTATGCTCCGTGTAAGGCCACTACTTCAAATGGTTCAAATGGCTCTGAGCACTATGGGACTTAACATCTGTGGTCATCAGTCCCCTAGAACTTAGAACTACTTAAACCTAACTAACCTAAGGACATCACACACATCCATTCCCGAGGCAGGATTCGAACCTGCGACCGTAGCAGTCCCGCGGTTCCGAACTGCAGCGCTAGAACCGCACGACCACCGCGGCCGGCAAGGCCACTACTCCACATATGACGACTGCAGTGAGTTCATCAGTGAAGCACCGCTTGAGAAAGCGTCTTGATGCAAATGATTCTCAATTTGAACGTACTAATTAACAAATTCACCAACATCAACGTGATGACATACAACAACGCAAGAGTTGTAGGACGTGGCACCCCCCCCCCCCACCACCACCACATGTGTCATGGTGGCTGAGGTATGTTCTCCTGGCGCCCTTCATAAGTAGATTTCTTTTTTGTCGATTTCTAATATTAAATCAAATTTCAGAAAAAATACGTTTTTGTATTCTCAAAGCTGAGGTTTCTTCATGGAATTGCATAAATGTTGCAAATAAGTGCCCAGGTATTCTACAGTTGCATGTGTTTTATTACACGACGACTTAAAACCCCGTCAGGCTTTTTGAAAGTGGTGTAACATCCTTGCTTCGCGGCTAGAGATGTTGGTTGACTAGCTTCTTGCCTGTCTGTAGATGTCAATCGCCATTATCTAGAGCTTTATTTGACTTTATAGCCAATAAAATTTCAGTCATAAATCAAGTTTCACCGCTTAGCTTTCAGCAACTTGAAAGACTGTCGCTTCTTTAAACTTTAATCTGTAAGTTCATAAATGACCACGATCCCACGTTTCAATACCTCGAAACTTAACCCCTTTACGTGAAATATTATCTATACATGAAATTAACGCAAACTATATTTTAGATTTCTTAGTGAGAAGAAACTTCTTCATAGCGAAACAGTACAGAAAAAATAATCCTGACAGCAGATCTCATGCAGATATTCTTTATAAGGGTGGTCACAAACAGTCTGAAAAGCTTGTAAGAGTGTTGTAGGGTAGGTTGTGCTGACAAATAATTGTTAAAAAAAAAAACTGAAGTAGACACTTTGTTGTTTCCGAATTAATTAGCATCAGGTCGTTGTGTGCGCAAATTCCAGCAGCTTGCCAGAGACATTGTCACCAAAAGTGTACTTCGTTCGGTTCCCTCAAACAGAACAAACGTAGCTTTTGCTCACCTAGATTTGATTTATCTCTTTCGAAAATGGCACATTTTAAGTGGTAATGAGCATTTCAACAAGTGGAATGTGCATTACCATATTTTAGAGCGTACAAACGCTTGACTTTGCGCGCTGCGACTTGATTGGCTAACGTCAATGTTAATTAAGTCGAAAACGGCGCAACGCAACTATTTTTTTGTCTTTTATTCCTGAGTACAACCTACCATGCAACACCCCAGCAAGGTTTTCAGACTCTCGCAGACCACTCTATACGTCTTACAGGTGCAATTCACGCAATGCACAAGTGTTTGCACCCTATATCCCACTACGCCCATGAAACTGATAAGATTTGAGCTAGTGTGATAGCAAAATATCGAAGTCTCCGTCACTGCAACCTCGTACCTTGAAGCTCCACCGCAATGCTAGCTGAAAATTTTATTTAAAAATAAAGAAGTGCCATTGGTGCTGAATGCAGTTAATCCTCTCTCTGCATAAATTGTAGTTGCAGCGAAGCATAGTTCGTTCGAAAGCGTAACTTTTTGTTGAACACATAGAAAGATTTGTACGCGCCTCCGTGGCCGAGGTCGTTAACACAAGCTTGTGTGGTGGCGCTCCACCTGGGATAAGCTGTCTCGAAACTTTAACTCCCAGTATTTGGCCGGGAAGTGGAGGGGAGGTGGTGGTGTAAGATTCGTGATCACCAGACTAGCACCAATGTCCTGGTTTCATACCAGATATCGCCACAGTGTCTCATGAAATAGCCGACCAGAGTGGCCGAGCGGTTCTAGCCGCTACAGTCTGGAACCGCGCGACCGCTACGGTCGCAGGTTCGAATCCTGCCTCGGGCATGGATGTGTGTGATGTCCTTAGGCTAGTTAGGTTTAAGTAGTTCTAAGTCTAGGGGACTGATGACCTCAGAAGTTAAGTCCCATAGTGCTCAGAGCCATTTGAACTATTTTAATATACATGAAGTGATGGTATGTGACACTGTTGACGGTGATCCGTCCGTCGGATGGGTACGTTATGGTCAGCCTTCCCCTTGGTACTCTTCGTGAGGAGTAGACCTGTTTGCTGGCACCAGGTTTAAATCCCATCATCATCACCATCATCATCATCAACAACATAGAAGACAAACATTACACACTCCACTCCACACACACACACACACACACACACACACACACACACACACACACACACACACAAAATACATATATGCAACATTACAAAAAGTTGTGCTGGAGTGTGCTGCAAACTACAAACATGTAAAAATTTGAATAACAATAGGAGTGACAGTGAAGTTAATAATAATCCCAGATTACATGAATAGTGAGTATATATTATTATATAGCGGAAAATGAATGCAAAATCACATATTTCGTATACAAATGCCCTTCAATGGACCACGTGGCTTTACGTGATCAGACATTTACAAGAGACATCAGCTTATATCCGCATTAGCGTTCATAATATTATTTAATGAGAGGAAAAGTAAGGGGATAAGCAACTTGCAACCCCAGGTGATTGCACAGGAATTGGATATTGATTCACGTTTGTTCCAACTAAACTATGAAATCTAACAAAAAAATCAATGTTGCCAGCGCTGATTACGACTGCAGAATATCCCACTGAATAAATCTGATGTGCCAAAAAGTACAATTACGTAAATGCAGCTCAAGCAAGCAGCCATCTCACCATTGTTCAAAGCGGTATCTTTTTAAGAGCTCATTTATTTATTACAGGATAAAGCGCCAATATTAAACTGATTACAACCTCATGGCATCTGGTGGAAGAACAGAGTGTGTTCACAGCAGCGAGCAGAAGAGATGTGTGTTTCCCTTTGTCCGCCAGTCATTTGGCACTCGTTAACCGAATCTGTCCGCCAAACAATTCTGATAGCCAGCTCCCTCAGGCTTTAGACGCCTTGCTTTAAGACATGTCTGCAATTTCCAACCAGAGATAAGCTACTCTGGCGGACGGACAAATGGCCGTAGGTACTTCGAGACAGACGAGTGCTTATCGAAGTGCGCATGAATACCTAACATGAAATGTTTCTACAGCAGATAGCCTTCGAAATCTTAAACTGTCGATTTTACCGCAGTTAGAACAATTACTTGTACCATTTCTATGAAGTAATTTAACTCTGAAATAACTTACAAAAGTGAGCACTGATTTGACTATCTGCAAAGAAAGTTTCGCAATACAAGTATAATAATGCTGATAGCTTTCACATGCAAGATTAAATGCATGATCTAACAATTTTTCACATTCAAGGAAGCTAAATACTTTTTTTTTATAACATGTAGGTTGAATGGTTGTAACCCGTTAAGGTGTTGTTGCTCCTACTAGAAGAGTCCAATTTCACAATACTCTTTTCAAGGATTGTAGACTTCTAGCGTATTTTTAAAAAAATGTTCAAATGTGTGTGAAATCTTATGGGACTTAACTGCTAAGGTCATCAGTCCCTAAGCTTACACACTACATAACCTAAATTATCCTAAGGACAAACACACACAGCCATGCCCGAGGGAGGACTCGAACCTCCGCTGGGATCAGCCGTACCGTCCATGACTGCAGCGCCCCAGACCGCTCGGCTAATCCTGCGCGGTTCTAGCGTATTTATTACAGCCATTCTAGAAATGAAACTGGGAATTTTGTCAATTATATATATATTTTTTTTATTACCAAAGGTAAATTCTGAGGAATTTGACATGTACTGTTGTCCGATGGCTAGTTCATCTCTCTGGCTATGTTTGAATTTGTGCTCCCCTCTACTGGGGACTTTTTACTTTTGTTTGTTGGTTCCGCGAACGATTAGGAGAGAGAGGTAGAGTACCACTGAGTCTCATCTCATATGGCGATTGTGAACATAATAGAGATAGATACTGGTGGATAAATTTGTTCTGCAGAGAACTCCATCTCCCGAGATCCCATTGATCGGAAAATAACTGCACCATCACATCCACTTCGGAGCAATTATCGTTTGTCTCTTGATACAAAAAAAAACGAATGCACTGTTAGACCTAATAATAACCGATACGTGCAGAAACACTTCCATACTCCATAGTTCACTGGGTTAAACAACAGTTGGAAAATCATATTTCTCAGTTACTCATTCTGAGGAACATCTATGTCCTTCCCGAATATGAAATCTCCAACATTATCAACTGTGATGTCACTTAGCGTGTGATAAAAAATTTTTAAAAGAAAAAATTTGTAGGAAGTATGTACCTGTTAGGGAAACCTAACTGTAATTCTAAGCAACAAACGAAGTATTATAGTTAAATTTGTGAGAGAATCATGACTGAAAAAGAAAAAGTGAAGTTTTACGAACCTTTTCTTAACTTTTCGAGACGGCCTCTTGTCGTGATCTAACGTAAAGGATATGAATGGCTCAAGGCTATTGATTTGTATTAGAAGATGAAACTGTACTTTGTGTGATCTACACGTGAAATACACAGCGTGAAATATAAGCAGGTTCATGAATTAATTCATCCTCAATTACTGTATAGTCATTGTCAGTTCATAAGCAAGAAGACTTAGCAACAGTATTATCCGATTCGCCTCCATTTCGGCTAACATTGGCATGATTACTGAAAGGAGTGGCGATATAGTACACCTTACAAGGAACCACCAGGAGAATAAAAGGTAAAATGTCAAACTTTAAAGTATTAACGGACAGTGGACTATCAACGTACTGATATAAAAAGCTTCTCAAGACGGACGACACAACATAGCCTCATACTATTACGTGAAAAATACTTATTCACATATTTTCCTTGTAGGGTCGTCCACGACACCAACAATCTATATATTATTTTTTGTACTGCGTATTCAAGAGAAATGAGCAAATAACATTTCCTGGATGTGTCTAAAATATTCACTGATGGGTCAAAAATAGCTATGTCGGTAGCTCCCTCTTTTGTCCTGATTTCCTAGTAGAATGACCAAGACACCCTATCTCAGAAAACGACAGTGTATACCGGACAGGCAGTTGCCATGTTGCTAGATTTCCAGCTGGCCACTTGAACAGAACAAGACCTTGACTATGTTTGTCTCAGTGAATGTGCTATGAAATCTTAGGATCCTAGCAGCATAGGTGCACAACAACGTTAATCTTACGAATGTTATGTGAATGGCGGCTGACCTGCAGCGGTATGGATCTTAGATAAACTATCTCTCGATTCCACCACGTCGAGGCCTGTAACAAATCGAGTACTGGGATCTACACTCAGTGACATAACGCACAACGATACGTTACTTATACTTGATTTCGATGCGTCACACTCCTGAACAGGAGGCGAGGGCACATAAAGCACGGACCCACGAGTAGGGAGAAGTGCATTCCAGAGCGGGCGATTGTACTATTAACATGCATTGTTTTTGTTTTTCAATTTCATGTTCTATGGATCATTTTGTACGATTCATCATAATGATAATGAACGACTCATTTTAAATTCAAATCGCAAATTAATGGGTAAATATGGCCACAGGTTGAACATTTTTTTAAGAATTTTTGCTATATAAATATTTATGTTAGTAATTCCTACCAACCACCTTTTACACATTACAATAATAGAAATTCTTCTACGGAACAGAAGGAATTATAAAGAGAACCTTTTTCCTTTCGTTTTCATATTTTACGCTGCTTCACTAGGTTAAATGATCAAAAGTTTTCGTTGCAGAATTCTGCTCTCCTTTTTGTGTTAAAGGTAACATTATTGTGGAGAAATAAACGTCATATTCCCTTCTGTATTGTAATTATGTACATCATATTCCTTTTGAACTGCAATGGATTGTTTACAACTAACTTCATAAGGAAATAAATATACTGTGAAGCAGTAGTCAGAATGATCAACTCCTTAAACAGATGTCTAGGAGATAATCGTGGGTGAAAATGACATATTTTTCTTACAGCACGTGTTTGAGCTACGAAGACTTGCTTTCTTACAGAGACATTATTGAATGGAAATTCGCAAAATATGTCAACTTACAGATTTGTCTCTCCTCAAGATTTGCAATGATTCTAAGTGCATATGTGGTTGAATTCCATAATGCGCTTTTTTCATTTTCAGTTCTCTTCGGTATGGAAACCTAAGCATTTTGAAGTTTCCACCCTGTTCATTATTTCCTCATCGCAAGCTATACGTCCCACTGACGTAGTATTCCTAGATGGGCAAAACTCAATATGTCATGTCTTTTTAAAATTGATCTGAGACCATTCGCAGGAAATCAGTCGATGATGCTTCTAAGGATACTGCTTACCGTTTCTCCTGTTTCTGTATGTACGCTTAGATTGATTACAATACTAGTGTCATCAGCAATAAAGAACTAATTCTGCTTTTTGTATATCAGATATGATTTGCTCAGGATATTATTGTTGCTTAAGTGAGATACTGTTTCAGAATCCATCACCCTCTCAAAAATTTTGGAAACTTACGTCAGCAGTGAAACAGGTCGGTAGTTATTGACATCTGTCCTATTACGTTTCTCAAATACAGCTTTGATAACGGCATATTTCATTCTCTCTGGAAAAATGCCTTACATATTTCAGATACGAACAGGCTTATTATATTGGAAATGAATCTATAGTACTCTGTTAAAAACACCATCAAAACTAGATGAACTTCTATTTTTGAGAGAATATGTAATTTCAGAAGAGAAATTGGCGGTACATTCATATTAATTTTATGAGAGTTGATTTTTCAACATGCTGCAGTCTTCCCTCTTGAACTCTTTGTCCCTATACTTTCCATCGTATTCAAGAATTGATTATTAAATATATTTGCTACCTGCGACTCAATAGGCAGAGGCCGAGCCGAGCGGACGCGCCAGCAGCGGTAGCAGCAGCAGCAGCAGCAGTTGTCTGACAAACAGTCATTTAGTTTAGCTTCTGTTCCCTTTATTTCACGTGCTTCTGCAAAGCAGAAGCACACATGTGTATTTTATACTGTGTAGATTATTGGTTAGCAAATTACTCTAGTTTTTTGTTTTTGCGTAAATCTTGGCGCATATTCGTGCATAAGGCAGCTTCCGGGTGTAATTTTCCCGCCGCCAGAATCTCCACGTCATGTCACGAAGTTTAAGTCTGGAACACAGTGTATAGTTTAGATCAGCTTAGTCTAGTTTGGATACTTATCTCGTACCGTAGCTTTTCGGTAGGCAGAGTTTCTAGCAACAGGTAACTGTAGATATATCCTCTTAAATAGAGGAATCTATTTCTGTTTAAGAGCTTGCCGTCTCAGAGCACAGTGAGAAATCTGCAGAGCAGTTTTTAGTGTTTCTTTCTTTATTCTCCTCGTCTGCCCAGTCTGGGCAAGTGCAGTGGAAGGGGAGGCGGGGTGTGTGGGGGGGGGGAGCTCCAATGGTTAGGCGAGTGATGGAGCCCCTCAGGGAAATAGTAAGGAAGGTAGGAGAAAATGCAAAAATGGCTGTGTGCACTCGGTATGTTTGCCGGGGAATCTCGTCCATGATATGGAGGAGGCCCTCCCAGCGGCTATCGAGCGCACTGGGTGCATATAGTGGCATAATATAGTGGCCCATGTCGGCACGAATTACCACTGTCGATTGGTTTCTGAGAGCACACAGGGTGCAGACTAAGCCGTCTATTTGTAGCATCGTACCGGATGCTGATCGAGTTCCTCTGGTTTGGAGAAGAGTGGAAGGTCTAAACCAGAGGCTTAGACGACTTTGTGACGGCGGTATCTGATGAGAATTTCTCGACCTCCACTGTCGGGTGCAGCACCGAAAGGTCCCTTAATGGGTCAGGCGTGCACTACACACAGGAAGCGGGTACTAGGACAGCGGAATACCTGTGGCGTGCACATGGGGCTTTTTTTAGATTAGAGGAACACTCCCTTGTGGTCAAGACGATCTGACTGATAAATTAACCACAGTGTCCTCAGATAATGTTCGTCATCGCAGAAACAGGAAAGCTTAATATGAGTTTAGTAAACTGCAGAAACATCTAACGGAAGCTTCCAGAATTAGTATCGCTTACTGAATGCTATAATGCAAAGATAGTATTAGGAACAGAAAGTTGGTTGAAACCGGACGTTAATGACAACGAAAGCGTAAGTTCAGATTGGAACATTCATCGTACGGACAGGGTAGTCGCCAATGGTGCCGACGCGTTTATTGCGGTAAATAATTCGATAAAATCTAGCGAGGTTTTCACGGATTATGGTAGTGAATTAATCAGGGTGAGTTTAACTATCAAAGATCCATCAAACATGGTAATCGGATGCTTTTATATACCGCCTGGACCAGGACCTCTAGTGGTAAAGCGCATCAGTCAGAAGTTGCAGAATATCATTAATAATTTTTTGATCATTCTGTTGTGACTTTAACTTACCAGGTATAGATTGAGACTGTCATGGTATCAAAACTGGTGCCACATACAGGGATTCATGTAACGTTGTTCTGGATGTCTTGTTCGAAAATCACATTGAGCAGATAGTTAGAGAACCAAATCTTAGGGTAATGTCTTAGATCTCCTGTCAACAAACAGATCTGAACGTATCGAATCATTTCTACATCTACGTTAACGTAGAGGAAGGTGTCAGTGATCATAATGCTGTGATAGCATATATGACAACGGTTCTTTCAAAGAACGTTAAGAAAGGTGGGAAGACATTTTTGCCTAGGAAGAGTGACAGGATACAAATTTCAGAGTATCTCAGATGAGCAGTCAATATCAAATATTCGGTGATGAGGACGAAGATGTGGAACCAAATGGAAAAAATTCAAAGACATCGTAAGGTCGCAAGGGATGGAAATGATTCACCATGGTTTAATAGCCGTGTTAGAAAACTGCTACGTAAACAAAGAGAACTTCGTCTTAGATTCAAGAGAAGTAAAAACCTAGCTGACAAACAAAAGATAAACAAAGTGAAAATGAGCGTAAGGTCAGCAATGAGAGAAGCGTTCAATGACTTCGAAAGTAGAACCTTCTCAGGCGATCTGAGTAAAAACCCGAAGAGGTTTTGGTCGTGTGCAAAATCAATAAGTCAAAATCATCTATTCATTCACTCAGTGATCATACTGGCGCTGAAACGGAAGATAACAGAGAGAAGGCCTTCCGAAATTGTTTTACCGCCGAAGATCGTATCACGGCCCTTCCTTTCAATCATCGTACGAATGTCGAAATGGCAGATATAGAGATAACCGATGGCGCAATAGAAAAATAACTACACTCGCTATGTAATGGAAAGGCATCAGGACCAAATGAGACACCTATAAGATTCTACAAAGATTATGTGAAATAACTTGCTCCCTTTCTGGTAGTAATTTATCGTAGATCACTTGATCAACGAAGAATACCTAGCGACTGGAAGAATGCGCAGGTAATTCCAGTTTTGGAGAAGGGCCGTAGGACAGATGAACACAATTGTAGACCCGTACCACTGACGTCAATCTGTTGTAAAATTTTATGCTCAAGAATTATGGCGTTTTTGGAGAGGGAAAATCTCCTTTATAAAAATCAGCCAGTTCGCTTTGTTCATCCATGAGACCCGCAGCGCCGGCGCTCAGTTTGAAGCCGTGTTCCTTGACTTCGGGAAACCATTTGACACCGTCTCGCACTGCCGTTTACTGAAAAAATACGAGCTTATCGAGAACCGGAGCAGATTTACGACTGGATTCAAGACTTCCTTGCAGATAGAACTCAACACGTCTTTCTTAACGGAACAAAACAAACAGATGTAAAGAAGTACCCCCAAGGAAGTATGGTAGGACCGTTACTGTTTACAATATATATAAATTATCTAGTACAAAGCGTGGGATGCTCCTTAAAGCTCTTCGTAGATGATACAGTTGACTGCAACAAAGCAGCAACGCCGGGAGATAGTAACGATTTGCAGAATGATCTCCAGAGAATTTCTCAATGGTGCAGGCTCTGGCAGTTGACAGGGAACGTAAATAAATGTAACATCTTCCATATATGCAAGAAAAGAAGTCCCCTACTGTACAGCTACACCATTGATGATAAACCACTGGAAAAAGTAACTACCGTAAAATATCTAGGAGTAACTATCCAGAACGACCTTAAGTGCAATGACCAAATAAAACAAATAGTGGGAAAAGAAGATACCAGACACAGATTCACAGGAAGTATCTTAAGTAAATGTAACTCTTCCACGAAGAAAGTGGCTTACAAGGCGCTTGTTCGAGCGTTTCTTGAGTATTGTTCATCTACCTCGGATCCCTACCGTGTAGAACTGATAGAAGAGATAGAAAAGATTCAACGAAGAGCGGTGCGTTTCGTCATGGGTTCGTTTAGCCGGCGCGAGAGCTTTACAGAGATACTCAACAATTTCCATTCGCAGACGTTACAAGACAGACGTTGTGCATCATGGAGTGATTTACTATTGAAATTTAGAGTGAGCACTTTCCGGGAAGAGTCGAACAAAATATTACTTGCCGCCACATACGTCTCGCGTAATGACCACGAGGAGAAAATTCGAGAAATTAGAGCCAGCAGAGGCTCACCAACAATCATGCTTCCCACGTACTGTTCTCGAGTGGAAAAGGGTTGGAGGCCTCAATTAGTGGCCCTAAAAGTACCCTCCGCCACACACTATTAGGCGCCTTGCGGAGTATGATGTAGATGTAGATGTTATCCTGTTTTCTGGCTGGTCGTGCTGCCTCTCGTTTCACTTCATTCCACGTAGTCTTAAGTCTGTTGTCGGGATTACTGGTTTCTGAAATTGTGTGCATTTTCCTTGCCTTCTTAGGACTCTTCTTAGAAATTGGGAGTAGTTTTTTACAGTGTGAAACTACTGCAGGATCATTACTTATTGTTGCCAACAGATATATTTCCCCTTACCTATCACAAGATACCTTAATCCCTCTAGTAATCCACGGTTTTTTACATGTCTGTTTAATGTCCTTCCTGGTTAGCGTATGTGGAAAGCCGCTTTAAAATAATGATAAGAATTTATCATGTAATAGAGTAAATCTTATGTTAGCATTTGGTTCTTTATAAATTTCATCCCGGTCATGTCTTGTAAATTGGTCTCAAAACCATTTGCCCTTGAATCATTAATTATTACAACCGATTTCTACTGAGGAGTATCCGTACTGTAAGGCATTTGTTATTTATCCTCACTAGCTGTGCACCATGATCAGAAAGAGCAATTGCTGCTGGGTAAAAGGTTATTTTGTTGCTTTGAGCTTCACGAAAGAGAAAATTACCAATTGGGGTCATACTGTCTTTACCCCCCAACGCTGGAAAGGTAATTACTGAAGTCATATTGTAGGATCCTAATAAAGTATCCACATCATTTTTTCTATCAAAATCTACACTGATGTCAACACAGGCTATTAACTGCTTGCAACTGTCTGACGTATAGCATAGTAAGGAATACAGCTTCCTTAGTAACAATTCAAAATTTCCTAATATGGATCCACATACTGTTGTATTGAAATGTGAACAATTTTTCAGGAGAAATTCGCAAGCACACACTACAAAATCTTCTTGTCTCAATATTTTTGAACTTGTGTTCTGTTTTAATATCTGTAACAGCCCCTCTTTTCCCATATTAGTTATGCATGAGTAAGATCCATGAGTGTAACCTTGTATGTGTAACTTAACTAACCTGTGGTAATGTGGTACTCCACAGGGCAAGCCTTAGGAAACCATCTCTTACCCGTGCAATGCCACATCAGAACGTGATTTACGCCAAATATTTTTTCATGTGAATGGCACGGTCTTCAGAAAGCAATTTTCTGTAGGAGATTAACTAAACTGACACATTAGTTTCCTACTAACACCCCTTCCACTCTCACATCATAAATTGCAAAAGCTTACAAAATAATCAATGACTTTTTAAGAGATGCATCCTACACTTACAATTGTCGGCTACCGTGTGCTCTGTTTGTTCTAACACACAACTGTAGTACGTTTGTTTGCGTGACCATCTTCCGCAGCAACTATTAAAGTCTGTTACTACAGGTTATTCGTCATGAGCTGACTGCAATTTGATTAAAAAGAATTGCACCAGACACGTTTCACTTTTGTTTATAAAGCATCTTCCGTGGTTATTCTGCAAATTGGGCACATACGTTTGTATATTTTTGGTTGTCTTAGGTTAAAACCAGCGTTTCGCTTATAAAGCTGGAGTGTAAGTTACTTACGCTGTTTCTTTACATATTCTGCTCCTTCCCTCCCTGCTAGCAGTGATTTTTTTTAAAAAAAACAAGGCATAAAAACAACCCACCAAACAAACAACTCAACTCAGAAAAACTTCCTGAAAACAACAGGAAAAACTGATCCATATTAGAAATCAGGAATATACCAACTGAAATGCAATACATGTGATGGAAGATACATCGGTCAAACCAGGAGGACATTTGACACCAGGTACAAAGAACATGTACGAGCATGGAAGTATAGGACAAATCACTCAACTTTTGCAGAACACTTAGACCAACACCAACATAAAATTACAGCCAGAGACACAGACATGCAAATTATAAGGATAAACAGCAACAAAGACACCTCCTCGCCTTGTTAGAAAACTACCACATCCAAAAAACCATAACAGAACAGAAACAACTCATAAATGATCAGACCAACTTGGCGAACCACATACTCTTTAAACTGATTGACCACTTAATATAACATTAAATGAACACATATAACCACAGGCTCCATTCACCACTACCATCCCTCCCAGACTCTGCCCTATAATCACCGTCCAGGCCCATCCCCATACACCCACCGCACCCCCTCTCCAAAAAGCAGAAAACACCTACATGTAAGACAGTTTCACAAATTTCACTAACTGACACACACACACGCACACACACACACACACACACACACACACACACACACACACACACACACA
The DNA here is from genome assembly GCF_021461385.2 of Schistocerca piceifrons. Taxonomy (NCBI): domain Eukaryota; kingdom Metazoa; phylum Arthropoda; class Insecta; order Orthoptera; family Acrididae; genus Schistocerca; species Schistocerca piceifrons. Next base: position 712,383,240 of record NC_060138.1, read on the forward strand.
CATGAAAAAAGTAGTTTCCCAGGCTGGCAACACTCACAACGTGAACGAAAACAAACGAACAGACAAAAACACTGTCGCAGCGCGGAATTAAAAACAGTTTAAGAAAAGGAGGTGTAAATACTACAGCGCAAGAAATATTGCAGAATGGCAAAAACTGTCAAGTGCTAATGTGAAACGAATTCTTTCGACGCCAGTCGCTGCTAGCAAGGAGAGAAGGAACAGAATATGTTAAAAAAAAAAGACCGTAAGTAACTAACACACCAACTTCATAAATAAAACGCTGTTTTTAACCTAGAACGACCAAAAGTGTAAAAACGTGTGCATCCAATTTGCTTAATAACCACGGAAGATGCTTTAAGATGCTTTATAGCCGGCCGGGGTGACAGAACGGTTCTAGGCGCTACAATCTGGGACCGTGAGACCGCTACGGTCGCAGGTTCGAATCCTGCCTCGGGCATGGAAGTGTGTAATGTCCTTAAGTTAGTTAGGTTTAAGTAGTTCTAAGTTCTAGGGGACTGATGACCTCAGAATTTAAGTCCCATAGTGCTCAGAGCCATTTGAACAATTTTTTTATGCTTTATAAATCAAAGCGAATAGCGTCTGGTGTAGTTCTTTTTAATTAAATTGCAGTCGGCTCAAGACGGATAACACATAGTAACAAAATTGTAGTGATCATCAACTGCACTACTAACGTAATGTGGCGCTGGCTGCTGTGTTGCACCCCAAACGTCAATAAAACTGGAAAAAGGAAACTGTAGACATTATCAGTCGTGTAAACTTAGTAAAGCTTTTCAGTTTACGCGTCGCGTGTAAGACGTTGCCACGGTCCAGGAGAAAGATCAGTCGTTCGTATGTTGTGTGATACAGGTTTTAACTGTCTTCTTTCAGTCATCGCATTGCCGTCGAAACGGCAGGTACTGAGATGAGTAAACACGAAACAGAAAATCCACTAAAATCGCTCAGCAGCGGAAAGGCATCTGGACCGGATGAGATGCCTGTGAGATCCTGAATAGATTACGCAAGATACGTTGGTCCTCTTCTACTAGTGTTATATCGTAGGTCGCCGGACCAACGAAGGATGGAAAGAGATAAAAAAAACACATATCATTCCCAGTTTCAGGAAGGGCTGTCGAAATGATGTACATTATTATAGGCGTATGTCTCTGACATCAACCTACTGTAGAAATGTGGAACTTGTTCTGTGTCACCATATTATGATGTTCCTGGATGAAGAAAATTGGATTTCGAAAACTTTAAATCCAACATTGACTTCGTTAACAGAGTTCCTGCGATCACAGCTTGCTCTGTTCGTCCGTTAAATCCAGAGCGTCGTATACACAGACGCCCAGGTTGATGCCGTATTACTTGACTTCCGGAAGACATTCGATGCAGTTCCACGCAGTCGTTTAGTGAAGAAAATACGAGCATACCCAGTATCGGATCAGATTTGTAACTGGTGCCAGGAATTTCTGAGAGACAGAACTCAATACATTACTCCTATCAGGACGAAATTGACAGATGTAAATATGTAAGTCTTCTTGGAGCATTCACTATCGGAATTTCAACAACAATTCTCTTGTAGTGACTACCACTGGTATTTGCTGAGTATCTCTGTAATTTCTGGAGTTCATAAGGGTATGTCAAATGGCCATTACTGCTTACAATACATACAGGGTGTCGCAAAAAATCACCGACAACCTTTAGCGATAGGTTCCTTAAACAAAGAAAAGAAAAAAGTGTCTAGCAAACATGGGCTCTAAAACACTTACCTTAAGAGCTATGAGGACTTGTTCATTTTCGATACTGTGGAAGAGATCTCTTCTACTGCAAGGACTTCGCTTTCCATATTTTGGGAGGAGATAGTACGGACCGAACCAAGGAAAAATGTTCAATAAACGTGGGGTCTAAAATGCATATTTTAAGAGCTATTAGCATTTGTTCATCTTCACTAACAAGCAACACATCTCTTCTACTGAACGAGTGTTCATAGCCATGCATTTAAGAACCCATGTTTACTGGACCTTTTTCTTGTTTTGATCAGCATTACCTCCTTCCAAAATAAGGAAAGCAGAGAGCTTGAAGTAGAAGAGACGTATGTCATAGTACAGAAGACGAACAAGTGCTCACAGCTTTACGGTACGCATTTTAGAGCCCACGTTCACCGACATTTTTTTCTTGTTTTGGTGAAAGTAACCTGTCCCTAAAACTTGTCGGTGTTTCTTTTAGTACACCCTCTACAAGCGATTTAGTTGATACAGTCAGATACCCCATAAGACTGTTCGCAAATGATGCAATTGTCTATGAGGGCTGGCCTGGGTGGCCGAGCGGTTCTAGGCGTTACAGTCTGGAACCGCGCGCCCGCTACGGACGCAGGTTCGAATCCTACCTCGGGCAAGGATGTGTGTGATGTCCTTAGGTTAGTTAGGTTGAAGTAGTTCTACGTTCTAGGGGACTGATGACCTCAGAAGTTAAGTCCCATAGTGCTCAGAGCCATTTTTTTTTTTTTTCTATGAGAAGGGAGCACTGTCAGAAGACGGCAGCAAATTGCAGAAAGACCTGCAAAGATTTGATCAATGGTGCAGGGACCACAGTTGAGCCTTAACGTAAGCAAATGTAGCATACTAAGCGTAAATAGGTGAAAAAATCCGTTACTGCTCGATTACGCTATTGGTGGAAACTCACTGGAAACAATAAGAACCCTAAAATACCTCGGAGTAACAGTCTGGAGCGATCTAAAGTGTGATGCCACACAAAATGAATTGTAGAAGCCAGGCTGAGATTCATCTGAAGAATCTTAAGAAAGCGTTATTCATCCACGAAAGAAGTGGCTTCCAAAACACTAGTTCGATCGAATCTCGAGTATTACTCACCAGTATGGGGCCCTCAACAGCAGAATTAACAGAATAGATAGAGGATCCAACGAACAGCATTACTTTTCGTACCTGGATCGTTTAGTAAGCGTGAGAGTGATAAGGAGATGCTCAGCAAACACCAGTGGCAATCACTACGAGAGTGATGTTCTATATTATGGATAAGATTACTGTCGAAATTCCGATACCGAATGTTTGGAGAAGACTTGAACAATATATTGTAGGTGTGCAGAGCGGAGACATTTCTACGTTGTCAGCATGGTGTTGCGGCACCTGTAGAGCATGTTTCGGCGCTAATAAAACATGATTGGCAAGTAAGCATTTGTTCATTCAGATTTACAGTTCAGTGTCTTGAGGTCAGCCTCGCCTGCCGCCTCATGCCGGCGACACCGCGAAATTCTGCTGACTCCTGTTTTCGGCTCGGTTGGGAAAGCTGCTGCTCCAGCAATTCGGCCGAAGTCTTGCGGGCTGCTGTCTGGTAGTGACAAAATTCATGGGATACCTCCTAATATCGCCTCGGACCCCCTTTTCCCCAGAGTAGTGCAGCAACCTGACGTGACAGGGACTCAACAAGTCCCTGGAAATCCCCTGCCGAAATACGTATTGAGCCATGCTGCCTCTATAGACGTCCATAATTGCGGAAGTGCTGCCAGTGCAGGATTTTGTGCACAAACTGACTTCTCGATTATGTCCCATAAATGTTCGATAGGGTTCATGTCGGGCGATCTGAGTGGCCAAATCATTCTCTAAAATTTTCCAGAATCTTCTTCAAACCAGTCACGAACAACTGTGATCCGGTGACATGGCACATTGTCGTTCATAAAAATTACACCGACGTTTGTAAACGTGAAGTATGTGAATGCTCGCAAATGGTCTCCAAGTAGCCAAACATAATCATTTCTAGTAAATGATCGGTTCAGTTTCATCAAACAACAAAGTCTATTCCATGTAAACACAGCCCACACCATTGCGAAGCCACTACCAACCGGTACAGGCCTTGGTGACGACCTGCGTCCATGGCTTCGTGAGGTCAGTGTCTCACTCTAACCCTACCACCAACTCTTACCGAGTGAATTCGGAACGTACCCAACCAGGCCGTGGTCTTCCAGTCGTCTGGGGTCCGACCGATTTGGTTACGAGCCCAGGAGAGGCACTGCAGGCGATGTCGTGCTGTTAGCAAAGGCACTCGTATCAGTCGTCTGCTGCTATAGCCCATTCATGCCAAATTTCGACATACTGTCCTAACGGATACGTTCGTCATAGATCCCAAATTGATCTCTGTGGTTATTTCACGCAATGTTGCTTGTCTGTTAGCACTGACAACTCTATGCGAACGCTACTGCTCTCTGTTGCTAAGTGAAGACCGTCGGCTGCTGCTTTGTCTGTGGTGATAGGTAATGCCTGAAATCCGATATTCTTGGCTCATTATTGACAATCTGGATGGCGAAATATTGAATTCCCTAACGATTTTCGAAATGGAATGTTGCTTGTGTAACGTAATGTTCCTTGTGTCTAGGTTCCAACTACCATTCTGTATTCAGAGTCTGTTATAATCACGTCAGAAATCTTTTCACATGAATCACCTGAGTACAAATAACAATTCCACAAACACACTACCCTTTTATACCTCGTGAATGTAATGCTACCGCCATCTTTACATGTGCTTATCGCTACTCCATGACCTGTCACCTCTGTATATGCCCCCATCCTGCATTAGAATGTTCTCGATCCCACTCCAGATGATAGTCAACTGTCGTGACCCATCGGGATGTACTGTTGTTGTTGTTGTTGCTGTTGTGGCCTTCAGTCCTGAGACTGGTTTGATGCAGCTCTCCATGCTACTCTGTCCTGTGCAAGGTGCTTCATCTCCCAGTACGTAGCCGGCTGCGGTGGACGAGCGGTTCTAGGCGCTCAGTTCGGAACCGCGAGACTGCTACGGTCGCAGGTTCGAATCGTGCCTCGGGCATGGATGTGTGTGATGTCCTTAGGTTAGTTAGGTTTAAGTAGTTCTAAGTTCTAGGGGACTGATGACCTCAAATGTTAAGTCCCATAGTGCTCAGAGCCATTTGAACCATTTGAACCCAGTACGTACTGCAGCCTACATCCTTCTGAATCTGCTTAGTGTATTCATCTCTTGGTCTCCCTCTACCATTTTTACCCTCCACGCTGCCCTCCAATACTAAATTTGTGATCCCTTGATGCCTCAAAACATGTCCTACCAACCGATCCCTTCTTCTAGTCAAGTTGTGCCACAAACTCCTCTTCTCCCCAATTCTATTCAATATCTCCTCATGAGTTATGTGATCTACCCATCTAATCTTCAGCAGTCTTCTGTAGCACCACATTTAGAAAGCTCGGGATGTACTGGGCTCTGAGAAATCATGCAGTCAGACAGGTAGGCCCTTGGCAACCATAAGTGATGATCAGGAACAGGGGCACTGGTTGGTTCTCCCACGCAGCAGTGATGATGGTGTTAATGTGATAAGCAATGTGCAGATGTACTGGTATTGCAAGACTGTAAGTCTCGTCATGAGATTCGGATGTGGTAGGTGGCCAATGAGAAGTCCCAGAAGTGGCAGGTCATGGTTACTTGGATGTTGCCATCTCGTAAACAGCAGTCACAGTGTCCAGGAGAAGTGCTGGAACATTTAGCATGTGGATTGCAGTACACTGTCGTCATCGCTGAATCGAGTGCCTCGGTATGAACGCCATCGATCCTAACGATCAGCTGGATTCAGAGCTGGCGAACTGCAACATTTATGGAGACAGGTGAGGTATAACGTCGTAACATTCTGTTTCTTACGACCGAATAGGGCATATTTCATTACTAGTGGTAGGCAGTCCTCGTTCCACTGTGTTTGCTTAATAATTTCTTAAAGGCTCGTAACTGTACTCTCAAGTGTCTGATAGGTGTTATTGCCTCAGAGATATAGCCTTGTGCTCCACGTAACAGATTCTAATGAATATATCTCTGCCTCTCTCTCTCTACGTGGACGGTTTGTTGAATTTGTAAATTGTGTTAGGCGATTGATGCCGATGTAGCAACGTGAATTGGAGAGATAGGACAACAACAAAGTTTATAGTAAGAAAATCTGTTGACTCTACCCTCAGAAGGCGTTGTGTTTATAGTAAAAACCAGTAGGTTTGTGTAGCCTGTTAATGCCTTAACATAAAAGTATTTACTGCCTGACTTACATGTTCTACATTCTAGAAGACCTTTCCCGAATTACTTTATAACCACACAGGCCACCAAAAGGAACGTTTACTTAATTACAAAGTGACGGTTGTTTTCAAAGGATTCAAGCGGATGCTTCGCTCAGATGAAATGAATCTGTGAAATAAGTGAAGCCGTAGGAAGCACTTAATAACATTTTCAGTCTGCTATCTCCCCACCGCCTCAGCGGCTTCTATGAAATTCTTGATCCTATTAAGTTACTCTTACGAGTCTTCTCGGAATTGGTTTTTACCGATAATACTCCTTCGCAGATAAAGTAATACAGAGCTGTTATCGTTAGACTATATCAGTACCACTGACAGTAAAAAATCTATACTAAGCGGGCATAAATATTTGTGATTTCTACTCGATAAATTTAAGCGGTTTAATTTTAATTCCTGCTAACGTTATTCCCGGTACTTTACAACAAAATAAGTGTGCAATTCGAAGTACTACTGTCAATTCTTATGAGCTAAATCGCTCGCCTTTCTTTGGCGGAACAGACGAATGCCTAATAAATAGTGACAGTGTGTACTACAAAGTAAGCTACAGTTTACAAAGACGCCGCACAAAACTGGAAGCAATAAAAAAGTGACAAAGTGTAGCGAAATATCAGCTGTACTGACAATGACAGACATCCACATAAATGTGATTCAAAGGAAATAAATGAATTCATTCACGATGCTAAAACACCATCGAAACATTCTTGAATATTAAAGAAGAAGAATTTATATTTACTCAAGTCAGAATCATGTCTCTGTAATTACATACTCGAAATCAAGCATAGACAAAAAGTCAGATTCAGTCACAGGATGAATATACAAAAATCTTGTGTTATTAGCAGCACACATAGCAACGTCATCTTGAAGTCACCCTCGCTACACGGTGGTAATCCAGTCTTCAGTTTACAAGATTTCAAAATAATACCTCTGCTACCTAAATAATTTTCAATAGCCATAAGATAGAAGCGAGTCAATGACCTCTAGAATAAGATACTGCACTTAAGACATGACTTACTCGTATCTGTACAACAGAAACTGTATACAGATTCTTCCTCAACCCTCCTGCAGACAACAGTTTAAGGTGCCGGCCGTACTAACGACTATTTAACGATATATGTACCTTTTTATGAAATAACAACTATTCAGAATTTGAAAATATTATCAGGATTCCTACACATAACACTAAATATAATAATGACCTCCTCTAGTCACACATTGAACTGATCCTAACAGAGAAAGTAAAGAAAATATCCAAATTTGCAGTTACAAATACGGAATGACTTTTCGAAATATTTATATATGGAAAATCAGATATTGTACAGATAATTCTGAAAGGAATCAAAAAGTTATGTAGTATCTTTCACACAAAAACCAATGTTTATAGAACAATCGTTACTTTTCCATAGCTCAAAAACTACAAAGAAGGAAACAAATCTAACTAATTCGTACATATAATGATTACATTATAAAGACTTCATGTAGGTGCTTCATGTAAACAAAGCATGTTGCACGCAAAACGCAGGAAACGTTTCAGTAGTGAAGGAATCGGAAGGGGATAGCAAATTTGAAAACATTGTACTTGGTGAACGTCCCTGAGCAGTGTAGCATATTTTTACTTACGCATATCGACCACGTATTTTAAGCGTGTACCTACCAGGGAGCCTCCCGTATGGTTTTTCCAACATCCACACGTGGCTTCTAGTCCTGGCAACAGGTGATTTCTGAAGATCGATCCTATAAACGAAAGACTTTGACAGCAACTGTTGACTAAACTGTTGGTCAAACAAAAAAGATGGAAGAAAATTTTTCGTCTGCAAATTATCTGTACTTATTGCAATTAATATTTATGTACTCATGGAGAAGTCATCCTGAATAGTCGCTACGTTTATTGTGAAGTAATGGCGTCAACTGACAACAAAGAGAATTTTGTTTAACAGTACTTCCTACTCGTAAAGACTTTTTTTGAGTAGACATTGTAATACCTAAGCATGCACACGCATGTGTGTAAGTATGATGTATTGTGACATGTCATTTTGTGTTTGCATAGTGGATTGCGTTGTGGTTTCAATGATCTTTAAATACACTCCTGGAAATGGAAAAAAGAACACATTGACACCGGTGTGTCAGACCCACCATACTTGCTCCGGACACTGCGAGAGGGCTGTACAAGCAATGATCACACGCACGGCACAGCGGACACACCAGGAACCGCGGTGTTGGCCGTCGAATGGCGCTAGCTGCGCAGCATTTGTGCACCGCCGCCGTCAGTGTCAGCCAGTTTGCCGTGGCATACGGAGCTCCATCGCAGTCTTTAACACTGGTAGCATGCCGCGACAGCGTGGACGTGAACCGTATGTGCGTGCAGTTGACGGACTTTGAGCGAGGGCGTATAGTGGGCATGCGGGAGGCCGGGTGGACGTACCGCCGAATTGCTCAACACGTGGGGCGTGAGGTCTCCACAGTACATCGATGTTGTCGCCAGTGGTCGGCGGAAGGCGCACGTGCCCGTCGACCTAGGACCGGACCGCAGCGACGCACGGATGCACGCCAAGACCGTAGGATCCTACGCAGTGCCGTAGGGGACCGCACCGCCACTTCCCAGCAAATTAGGGACACTGTTGCTCCTGGGGTATCGGCGAGGACCATTCGCAACCGTCTCCATGAAGCTGGGCTACGGTCCCGCACACCGTTAGGCCGTCTTCCGCTCACGCCCCAACATCGTGCAGCCCGCCTCCAGTGGTGTCGCGACAGGCGTGAATGGAGGGACGAATGGAGACGTGTCGTCTTCAGCGATGAGAGTCGCTTCTGCCTTGGTGCCAATGATGGTCGTATGCGTGTTTGGCGCCGTGCAGGTGAGCGCCACAATCAGGACTGCATACGACCGAGGCACACAGGGCCAACACCCGGCATCATGATGTGGGGAGCGATCTCCTACACTGGCCGTACACCACTGGTGATCGTCGAGGGGACACTGAATAGTGCACGGTACATCCAAACCGTCATCGAACCCATCGTTCTACCATTCCTAGACCGGCAAGGGAACTTGCTGTTCCAACAGGACAATGCACGTCCGCATGTATCCCGTGCCACCCAACGTGCTCTAGAAGGTGTAAGTCAACTACCCTGGCCAGCAAGATCTCCGGATCTGTCCCCCATTGAGCATGTTTGGGACTGGATGAAGCGTCGTCTCACGCGGTCTGCACGTCCAGCACGAACGCTGGTCCAACTGAGGCGCCAGGTGGAAATGGCATGGCAAGCCGTTCCACAGGACTACATCCAGCATCTCTACGATCGTCTCCATGGGAGAATAGCAGCATGCATCGCTGCGAAAGGTGGATATACGCTGTACTAGTGCCGACATTGTGCATGCTCTGTTGCCTGTGTCTATGTGCCTGTGGTTCTGTCAGTGTGATCATGTGATGTATCTGACCCCAGGAATGTGTCAATAAAGTTTCCCCTTCCTGGGACAACGAATTCACGGTGTTCTTATTTCAATTTCCAGGAGTGTATGAATCAAATGCTAATGAAAGGTTAAGTAACTGACGTTAATTCTTGCATTAAAAACTGATATTATTTCCAGAAAATCACGTTAATAGTCAGACACTATTATGACACCAACAACACTCTGATGCTATGATAATATTTGTAACCATTTGTGGACGAAAGCGCAAAACATTTGCGTAAATTACTTCTATACGCATCAGCGCAATAAACTTCAGTAGAGCATGAATTACTAAAATTCTCAGGGATTTCTCTCGGAAATGGATTCGTTTGTATGTAAAGATGTATTACACTGTTGTTAATAATCACTTTGCAACCAGCCTGCATTTTTAACTGATATGCCGTGATCGCTTTGATGGCGAATACGGGAAGCTGAACGTACTCGGCGGCGTATGTCCAGTACGATCACTGTTTTTACAAACAAACAAATAATCGTCACTAAACATTTGTCTTTAACCTTGGACAAATATTGAATAAACTTTTTCGTAAATGGACGTGAAGAGCAGTAATTAAAAAAATTAGTTAGGCCGAAAGAAATAGCGGCCAACAAGACAGGACCTAATCTACGTCAAATACATTAACGATCTCAGGTGAGGGCACTACATTACAAATAAAAGAAGTTTTTATAATTAACAAATACACTACTGCATTCTGAAAGCTCTTAAGTAAATAATTCATACAATTATTATTAACAGGCCTGTATTTTAATAAGAGCTATTACAATCATGTCCGTCTGAGCCAGCGGTAATATTAAGAGAGCTTGAGTCAGTCTTTTCACTGGACAAAAGAAGGAAAGAATTGTAATTATTATGTCTTCTGTATTAAGAGTCAGAGATCATACAGTCATATGTAATTATTCATCAGCATTCAGTTTATCACACAGCTCAAAAATTATTTTGTCGCTTTTTCAGTAAATCCTAACCAGGAGAAGTACAGTGCAAATGACATTAACGTGAAATGCTCATGGCTTAACAGACCACTATACGTCGACTGTTATTAGTAATTCGATAATTTCACCACCATTTTAGTAAACAAATATATAAACTGTCAATTAGTTAATCATTACCTGGATACGTAGATACATAAAAGAAATTATATAAAGTTAAACCAGAGTTGTTTTCGTATTATTGTGTAGTACAAGATGCCTTGTTATTTAGCCAAATATTTGAGTTCTTTGTGTTCCGTTAAACTTGATGTATGCTATTGTACATGTCTAGTCTCACTGAGTATTGTCCGGAATAGGATTTGTAGATAATCCGGAAAAATTACCTTCGCTCCCCACTTGAGTTCACTGACGTGGTACACCTACAAAGAAAACCAATCGAGAGCCTTCAGACTACGTTTACTGCGCTGGTGTTGTGTCCGTTTCCTTCGTATATAGCTGTGACTTTCCACTGTGTAATCATCATTAAGATATACAATTTCATTGGTATATTTACAGAACATATTTAAGAAAAACAGATAAATGTTGGTTCAACTATACAGTTTCATAAAAGTTTCATAGATTTTTCTCGAATATCGTTCGTCAATAGTTATGAAATGTCTTTGGATTTATAACGTTTTGAATTTTTTGCAACTGTGTCCATGTTTTCATTGCAAGTTTACGATGAAGGTTTACTATAATGCATTCTTCTTTCTTGATTACAATTATGGTCTTGATGACGGTCTTCAGCCCACGTCGTGTGGTGGTCTGGAACTCTCCTGCAGCGGGTGTCGGTACGATGAGGCGGCGATAAGAAATGCATGCCGCTTGATGTTCTCTGCAGTTCAGGCAGCAACTTCTCCTACCTCTCAGGCTGCCTGATAATCAAGAAATAACGAAAAACAGCATTAGTGCACACAGGTTATACTGAACTGTCCGTGTCTGCAGTTTCTATGTCTGTAAATGGCTTAGTTTCTGCAGATGAGGCTATTTTCGTACACTCATTTTATAGGAACAAAACACACTGCATCACTGAATAGTACTATGTTGAGCGTCCGTCAACGATGCGAGTGCTTGCTTTCGTCATTTATACCGTTCGTCGTTTGTCGTGGCGCTCGCAGCAGCCGCGCGACGATGTGAATTGTTGAACGCTGTACCACCACAGTCTGCTACACAAACTTTTATCACCGCGTTGACTTCGGCTTATAAACTGCTCATAGTCTACGTCTGACTAACAATTTAACAGTTATACGTAATTAATTAGCACTTGAACGTCTTTTCGCTCAGGTTTAAGATGTTCATGTCACTCATAAAGTGTTTTTCAAATCACTGGCTGCACTCCACAATATGGCTATTCAGTCCACTTACACTTCTTGCTTAAAACTCTGTTCGTAACAATTACATGTTTCAGCAACGTAAGCATTTTTTAACACTGTGCTTTTAGTTACTAATATACAGGTAAGCATCGTTCTTTACATTTGAATATTATTAATGTTTTTAGACTTTGTTACTACGAATACATCTGATGAAATTTCCAACATTGATCTATTTTTCTGTTCTTTGTCATTACAACCAAAGATGTCTCATGACTGCATAGGGTCCTCTGCTGAAGTCAGGATCACTTGATCGTGTCGGATTATATGTTGTACAAAGTCGTTCTGATTAATTCAAAAGAATCAGTGTTGGTCATTATCACATGAAAGTAGGCTTCGTATGCATGCGTTGACGCTGTTACGGAACGAAGTACGGACAAAAGTATGACAATACGATTCTAATTGAGTACATCAGACCATACACGTCACACATGGGCTAAAATCGTCCCGCTACTAAAAAGTAAAATCGCGTGACTAATCTGATCGTTATCTGGAGGTTTATGGCTCATGTCCATCCCTACAGGCTACATTGCTATTGTTGCTGTTGTGGTCTTCAGTCCTGAGACTGGTTTGATGCAGTTCTCCGTGCTACTCTATCCTGTACGAGCTTCTTCATCTCCCAGTACCTACTGCAACCTACAGCCTTCTGAATCTGTTTAGTGTATTCATCTCTTGGTCTCCCTCTACGATTTTTACCCTCCACGCTGCCCTCTAATATTAAACTGGTGATCCCTTGATGCCTCAGAACATGTCCTACCAACCGATCCCTTCTTCTAGTCAAACAGTTCCACAAACTCCTCTTCTCCTCAATTCTATTCAATACCTCCTCATTAGTAATGTGATCTACCCAGCTAATCTTCAGCATTCTTCTGTAGCACCACATTTCGAAAACTTCTATTCTCTTCTTGTCCAAACTATTTATCATCCATGTTTCACTTCCATACATGGCTACACTCCATACAAATACTTTCAGAAACGACTTCCTGACACTTAAATCTATTCTCGATGTTAACAAATTTCTCTTCCTCAGAAACGCTTTCCTTGCCATTGCCAGTCTATATTTTATATCCTCTCTACTTCCACCATCATCAGTTATTTTGCTCCCCAAATACCAAAACCCCTTTATTACTTTAAGTGTCTCATTTCCTAATCTAATTCCCTCAGCCTCACCCGACTTGATTGGACTACATTCCATTATCCCCGTTTTGCTTTTGTTGATGTTCATCTTACATCCTCCTTTCAAGACACTGTTCATTCCGTTCAACTGCTCTTCCAAGTCCTTTGCTGTCTCTGACTAAATTACAACGTCATCAGCGAACCTCAAAGTTTTTATTTCTTCTCCATGAATTTTAGTACCTACTCCGAATTTTTCTTTTGTTTCCGTTACTGCTTGCTCAATATAGAGATTGAATAACATCGGAGAGAGGCTACAACCCTGTCTCACTCCCTTCCTAACCACTGCTTCCCTATCATGTTCCTCGAATCTTATAACTGCCATCTGGTTTCTGTACAAATTGTAAATAGCCTTTCGCTCCCTGTATTTTAACCCTGCCACCTTTAGAATTTGAAAGAGAGTATTCCAGTGAACACAGTCAAAAGCTTTCTCTGAGTCTACAAATGCTAGAAAAGTACGTTTGCTTTTCCTTAATCTTTCTTCTAAGATAGGTCGTAGGGTCAGTATTGCCTCACGTGTTACAATATTTCTACGGAATCCAAACTGATCTTCCCCGCGGTCGGCTTCTACCAGTTTCTCCATTCGTCTGTAAAGAATTCGCGTTAGTATTTTGCAGCTGTGACTTATTAAACACATAGTTCGGTAACGTTCACATCTGACAACACCTGCTTTCTTTGGGATTGGAATTGATATATTCTTCTTGAAGTCTGAGGGTATTTCGCCTATCTCATACATCTTGCTCACCAGATGGTAGAGTTTTGTCAGGACTGGTTCTCCCAAGGCTGTCAATAGTTCTAATGGAATGTTGTCTACTCCCGGGGCCTTGTTTCGACTCAGGTCTTTCAGTGCTCTGTCAAACTCTTCACGCAGTATCATGTCTCCTATTTCATCTTCATCTACATCCTCTTCCATTTCCATAATATTGTAATAAACACTCTATATACTCCTTCCACCTCCCTGCTTTCCCTTCTTTGCTTAGGACTGGGTTTCCATCTGAGCTCTTGATATTCATAAAAGTGGTTCTCTTTTCTCCAAAGGTCTGTTTAATTTTCCTGTAGGCAGTATCTATCTTACCCCTAGTGAGATAAGCCTCTACATCTTTACATTTGTCCTCTAGCCATCCCTGCTTAGCCGTTTTGCACTTCCTGTCGATCTCATTTTTGAGACGTTTGTATTCCTTTTTGCCTGCTTCATTTACTGCGTTTTTATATTTTCTCCTTTCATCGATTAAATTCAATATTTCTTCTGTTACTCAAGGATTTCTACTAGCCCTCGTCTTTTTACCTACTAGACCCTCTGCTGCCTTCACTACTTCATCTCTCAAAGCTACCCATGCTTCTTCTACTGTATTTCTTTCCCCTATTCCTGTCAATTGTTCCCTTATGCTCTCCCTGAAACTCTGTACAACCTCTGGTTTAGTCAGTTTATCCAAGTCCCATCTCCTTAAATTCCCACCTTTTTGCAGTTTCTTCAGTTTTAATCTACAGTTCATAAACAATAGATTGTGGTCAGAGTCCACATCTGCCCCTGGAAATGTCTTATAATTTAAAACCTGGTTCCTAAATCTCTGTCTTACTATTATATAATCTATCTGATACCTTCTAGTATGTCCAGGCTTCTTCCATGTATACAACCTTCTATCATGATTCTTGAACCAAGTGTTAGCTATGATTAAGTTATGCTCTGTGCAAAATTCTATCAGGCGGCTTCCACTTTCATTTCTTAGCCCCAATCCATATTCACCTACTATGCTTCCTTGTCTCCCTTTTCCTACTATCGAATTCCAGTCACCTGTGACTATTAAATTTACTTCTGCCTTCACTACCTGAATAATTTCTTTTATCTCATCATACATTTCCTCAATTTCTTCGTCATCTGCAAGCTACATTAAGGCATCATTATTATGTTAGTAATTATACCACGTTATGATTTCATACAAACAGATTAATTGGATCTGAATGTTTACACGTGAAATACACAATATTATATATACATACAAATAATAAGGTCATAAATATTTAATCGAAGAAAAAACGTTTTTGGCTCTAATTATTTAATGGATCTGTGATATTTCACAGTAAAATTACTATTCGTTTACAGGCTTACGTACTCAAAATCATTTCTTGACAGAGTGCTACTTGAACTTCATCAAATGTGCATTTACACTTATAACTAATTTATGTACGAGAGAATAAATAATTCAACAAGATTATATACATCACAAACTTTTTAAAATCTATGTGAGGTTACAGCCCTTTAACTTTTAATATATCTGATTGGCCAGAATGTAGCACCCTTTGTGAAGAACACCAATTATATTGTGTGATCCAGAGTACAGTAGATACCGCTTTTTATTCTGCTTCTTTAATAATGAAGCGCAAGAGTGTGACCTAAGTAATACCAGGTCACCTACCTGGTAAGATTGTTAATTAGTAACTTTTCTATCAAACACCATCTCGGGGGTATGAGCTACTTCTGTGTTGGATTCTTGTTTTACATTCTCCTTCGAGATACGAGGTAGATGGTTAATTTATTCATTTGTCTCTATTGCCTCAAGCACTAGTTCATTAGGTCGAAAGCCAATAGAAAAGTGGGGTAAATTATTGTAGATGGTTTCAAAAGAAGCAGCATCTCTATCCATAAACAATGATTGCCAGAAGCATACGTTCTAATGAAATGATGAAATTCACTGAACGTTCTTTTCACTAGATTACTGCTCGGAGAAAATGGAGATCTCAGGATGTGCTTAACGCCGTATGCTAGAATGAAATCTTTCCGCTTCCTTCTGGTGAAGTATGAAGGTTATCAGACGTGATGGCAGCAGGCTTACCAATATGCATCAAATAATCAAAAGCAATTTTCCTGCTCATACATGTAGAGGTTGAAGACCTAATAGGGTATAACTTAATGTGCTCGGTGAAGGCAACTTACAAGCAACCAAAAACTACACCCCTCCTGCAGATGTCGGTAGAGGTCCAGCGACATCTAGGACAGTTAACTGGAGGGGTCTAGTTGGTGGGATAGGGTGCAGTTAAGTTCGTCAACACACATTGGTGGGTTTAGATTTTTGGCAAATAGTACAAGTTTTAAGTACCTGACGCATTGGGATAGTGGCAACAGCTATCTTAATCCTACATTTTATTATACCAAAATGACTCCATGAGTTATGAGTATATCAGATGAAGTCTTTCAGACTATTTTCTGGTATGCAGACACACCATTTGTCCTATGTTACGCCTCCCTATAAAACAGTGCTTCGTCCTGTAACTGATAATGTTGGTGAAGGATACTTGTGGGGTCTGTCCTTATGATTTGCTTAACATTCCTCCAAAAGGGTCTGCATCTCTCAGTTGCTCAATATCTTCGCACATATTTAAAAATAGTTTTCAGTACATAGCATCCTTTATAAGCAACACTCTAAATTCAATCGATTTTTCGACCATGCCTGCGAATTAAGGCAGACCTTGTTGTAGGCGAGACATTATCCCGCCCTCTGAAGTGGCGAATTTCAAAAATTTACTCTATACATCGTCTATCTCGACAGTCTAGTCTAGTATGTAATGCCATGCACAACAATAAGAAGCTGAATGCCTGGTGGTCAGAAAAGAATTTTATATGCTTGCCGTACAAATGATAGTGGAACTTTTTGATCGCCCGCACAACGGCTAAAGATTTCAACTCAGTGACCGTATATGGTCTTTCACAACCTGATAAGATACTACTTTCGAACCCAGTATCACAAACTTCGACTTTTGTGACGCTTCTACGGTCTGGAAAACGCATGCGCCCAGTCTGCAAGTCGATGCATATCTTTAGTCATATCAGGCTGCTATAATGTAGCCGACTTCAGTAGAGTGTGTTTCATCATGTAAAACGCTTCTTTACACGAATCATTCAATCACCAGTAAGCATTTATCTTTAGTAGACTTAAAAGTGCATCACTTTTAATTAATTGTGCCAGCACACAACGCCTAAAGAATGAAGTGAATCTTACGAACGCTATTAATTGTTTTCTTGTTCTTGGGAGCAGGAAGTTCTCTATTGCCTCTACCTTTCCCGGTATTGGTAAAATACCATTTGGGGAAATTACATGGCCCAGGGACTTTAGCTTCTGACGTGCAAACTTAGATATCTTTGAATTTTCAGTCATTCCTGCATTCGCTAATTGCCTCAAAACTTTTTCTACTAGTTCTACGTGCTCCTCTCAGGTAACAATGGCTATAATCAGATCATTTACATATCCTATGACTCGATCTAGCAATTCTGGCCCTGGTACTGTGTCAAGCGCAGCAGTGAATACGCCTTCGGTAATACTTTAAACTGGTAGCTCCTCCCATCGAAAATAAACGTAGTGAATTTACGTCTGGGCTCAGAAAACACTATCTGCCAGTAAGAAGGACGCACAGTGATACAGCTTGAGTACCGTGTACCAAAAAGACTTTTGGATCTCTACATCAGAATTCTCAGGTCGGGTTCTCTCCCATAGAATGATCTTACTGATGTTTCGTGACTCGAGCACCAAATGAATGCTTCCATCCGCTTTAGCTGCTGCTAGTAGCGGACTAGTGTAGGGTGAGTAAGATGTCTCTGTTACTCTCCGTTCTAGCATTTTG
This sequence comes from Schistocerca piceifrons, assembly GCF_021461385.2. NCBI lineage: Eukaryota > Metazoa > Arthropoda > Insecta > Orthoptera > Acrididae > Schistocerca > Schistocerca piceifrons. The sequence continues at coordinate 712,400,909 of NC_060138.1, forward strand.
CGAATCTCTCATGACGGCGTCTTTCTGCGTCCACGACACTGAATATGCGGCACGGCAGTTAGTCTGATGATCATGGAATAGCACGTCATAAATGTATCCTCTGATAACCCCAGGTTTCTCTGAGAATACTTCAGATTATTTATACAATAGCTCAACTAATTCTCGTCACTCGGTAATCAGATTCTAAAACCTTGTCTTCCATTAGACTGTTAACGGTTTTCGATTGTTTATTTCGGTCTGCCAGTCAGTTACAGTGACCCACTTGCGATTGATCATCGTGTAAGAACAAAATCTTTGTTCGACCAAACTTTGTTTTAACAGCATGACAATATGGCTGTCTACATTCTTAATTAATTCCAGTACTATTTCTTCTCCACGGTTCATCAGCCGAAAACGCCGACGTAAGAGGTCTATTTGTACATTGCCCTTCCTCATAAACTCCCAGTTCGTGATCACAAAACCGATAACTGATTAAATAACAGAAAATTGCAATTAAATGCTCCTTTTCCAAATAATAGCTCGGCCTGTGTCTGGTATTTAATGAGTTGGTTTTTCGTACTGATTGCACCTACCTCATTGCAGTTCTGCACTCGAAAAATAGGTAAACGATTTACCTGGTTGTCCTGTTTAAAGAACCTTGTGCCCTTAAGTAACACGGACGCGCCAGCGTTATTATCATTTGCACGCCTAAATCTATTACCGAACCATTAATGGCAGCCTGTATTACCTCGACTTTCTCCCTGGGTTCTGCCACGACCCGTTCTTGTTCGCATGTTTTTCTTACCGTTGTTATTGTTACAGACATTGCCGTCCCTTCTTTTCCTACTAAAGCCATTGCTATTACGTTTTGATAGTTGCCATTATTGTTGTGAATATTATGGTAACTATTACCATTGCCTCCGAACTGTGGCCTATTATTACGATTCGGGCTATGATTACCTGTATTGTGTGATCTAAAACCGCCATTTCTTGGGCTACCATCTTCCGGTGGTTAGCATGAATCCAATTATTCTTGTTATTAGACTGAAGAATTATTAGACGGGAGAACTGCCCAAATTTAATTGTCGTACAACTGAAAAGATGAACGAAATAAGTATAGTGTCAGTGATGTTGAAAACATCTGAAATCGTTAAAATTGAACAAAGTTCCAGGGTCCGATGTAATACCTGTCAGATTCTATACTGAATTTGCGGCTGACGTATCCCACCTTCTAACTATTATCTATTGCAGATCGCTCGAACAAAATACCGTACCCAGTTCTTCGAAAAAGGAACAGGTCACACCCATCTATAAGAAGGATAGCAGAAGTGGCCCACTAAACTGCCGTCCAATATCCTTGACATCGATTTGCTGTAGAATCTTAAAACATTTTCTGAGCTCAAACGTAATGAGATATCTTGAACAGAATAACCTCCTCAACGCCAGCCAGTATAGATTTCGAAAACATCGATCACGTAAAACCCAATTCGCACTTTCCTCACATGACATACTGATAGCTTTGGATCAAGGCAATTAGATAGATGCAGTACTTCTTGATTTCCAGAAACCATTTGACTCAGTACCTACACTTATTGTCAAAAGTGCAACCACGCGTGGTATCAAGTGAAATTTTTAACTGGACTGAGGTCTATATGGTAGGGAGGACACAACATGTTATCCTGGATGGAGATTCATCGTCAGATGTAGAAGTAACTTCGGGTGTGCCCCAGGCAAGTGTATTTACATTAATGACCTTGCAGACAATAGTAACAGTAAAATTAGGCTTTTTGCAGATGATGCGGTTATCTATAACAAAGTGCTATCTGCAAGAAGCTGCATAAATATTCATTCAGATCTTGATAAATTTTTTAAGTGATGCGGAGATTGGCAGTTGCTTTAAATGTTGAGAAATGTAAAATTTTGTACTTCACAAAACCAAAAAAGCATAGTATCCTATGACTATAATATCAATGACCCACTGTTGAAATCAGCCACCTCATGCAAATACCTGGATGTAACACTTTGTAGGGATATGAAATGGATGGTCACATAGGTTCAGTTGTAGGTTAAGCAGATGATAGACATTGGTTTATTGGTAGAATACTGGGTAAGTGCAATCAGTCTACAAATGATATAGCTTACAAATCACCCGTCCGTCCGGTTCTAGAATATTGCTCACGTCAATTGTGTGGAGCCCGTACCAGATAGGATTAACAGGGAATACTGAACGTGTGCAGAGAAGCGCAGCACGAATGGTTAAAGGTTTGTTTAACCCGTGGGAGATTGTCACAGATATACTGAAGGAACTGAACTGGAAGACCCTTGGCAATAGACGTAAACAATCCCGAGAAAGTCTATTAACAAAGTTTTGGGAACCTGCCTTAATCGATTCCTCTAGGGATATACTACAACCCCATACGTATCGCTCACATAGGAAGCATGAGGATAAGATTGGAATAATTACTGCGCACACAGACGCATTCAAATAGTCATTCTTTCCACGCTCCATACGTGAAAGGAACAGGAAGAAACCTTAATAACTGGTACAATGGGACGTACCCTGTGCCATGCACGTCGCGGTGGTTTTCAGAGTATAGATGTAGATGTAGATGTCTGAAATATTATTATCATACGCCTTCTTAGCGTCTTCCTGTATTAAGTCTAGTAAGTCTGTCACAGATAAGAAACTCTCTACATCTGTCAGGCACATTCATCAGTTTCTCTCTAATATATACTGGCAAACGTGCCTTAAGCGTTCGTAGTACATCCCTAGGCGAGATAGGCTTGTCCCAGTATTTAGTTAAGGGGAAATTTACTATCTTTTGGTTCAAACAATCGTTTTTTTTAAATTGCGTTTTCGGATCCATAAAAGTGTTTATAATCCACCCCTGAAACGGTTTTTCCGAATACGGAACGGAAATGTTTGTTATTCGCGGTTGAACAAAAAAATGCACCTGCCTGAAATCGGCCTTTTTCAGGCACCGGTTTTTTTTCTTTCGGAGGACGAGTCATTTTACCGGTGCTTTGGAGGAAATACACAAAATTCAAATGAAAGTTTGAACGCGTGTGTTTGGAAGTTAGCCCCCAAGCATTTGCATTCTGGTGCGAAGACTGTGGAGATTGCGACTTTTCTGGCAGTGAGCAGCTTCAACGAAGGGTATTCAGCAATTATGAAGACCATGGCAACGATGGACGTCACCCTGGGACTCCATTCGACGCAGTTCGCCAAGCATTCGGACGACCAGCGGATTCAAGCTGTCGAAAACCGCTTGTCACCGGCCGTACGAGCGGCTCTGGAGCAGCGCAGGATGGCCCAGATCGAGCAGAACGCCCTCTATGAAGAAGAGGAAGGACTAGTTTATGGACCCTGAATAGCAGATTGAACGTAAGTTGCATAATATTGCATTTATATGCAGTCAAAACTTCAAACGCGTTTTCTCGAAATGACTTTTTTTTATCGCGCAGTATAGTAACTTCAAATCTACTGAACCGATTGGCATAATTCTTTGTTTCCGACGAAGCTAATTAAATTGTCTGGGAGTTGTACCACTTTTATTCGGATCCATCAACTATAAATATTTTTACTTGGCCAACGAAGTCGAAAAATCGATGAAAAAAAAACACTATTTTTTCAGATGGTCGCCATTTTGTTTCCTATGGTCCAAATACCTTAAGCGAGGTACAACTCCTAAAGAATATTATATACTTCGCTAACATCAATTCAATTTTGATTTCAGACGAGCCGGCTGAGCTGTGATATACCGCGCGTGGAAGTCTACATCGAAATTTTGTTTCGTTCCGATGGCACTTCCGCCTCTACTCTTCGACATTTCCGATCGAAAAAATTCCAGTTTGTAGAGAAAATATCAATAAACATTTTGACCAAATTTCACATTGATATCTATAATACATCTCGAGAAAAAAATTCCCAAAGAACATGCTTTTTCAGGCAAAAGATAGTCTCAAAATATCGCCTGAGTTTTCCAATCTTGAAGCTGTATGGTTCTGGGCTGTAAACTAAGCAAGGTGAACAAAAACGTCCCAAGAAAGCTCTATCAAATTCCGTGAATGCATTACACGCTTCCGCTTCGGATAGAGCGCACAACGACGCATCTCCAATGATTTGCGATATTTGACCGCAGAAGAACACGTTTTCATTATGAAAACTACCGGGTGAATAATTTTCTTGCTATCTTCATTAAAAGTTTGAAACTGCTTATGTTTTATAAGGCTCTCTTCTTGTGTAAAATTTGTCAATGTAGGTACGTGTTGTTCAGGGATAGCTACATTCCTGTGTACTTCCTGATATTCATGGTTTTTTGATCTCGTGTCATTTCCTTGCATGGGTTCATTAACCGGTTGTGACAAAGGTGCTTTCCCGTACTGCGACGCAGCCTTGGATACATTCCCTTGTTCAGCATAGTTATCGTAACACACATTCTGTTCGGGTTCTACGACCTGATACTGCCTAATACTTTGCTACGCTGCGACAGTAGATTGTAATATAGTTCGAACGTTGGCTGACTCATCACGCAAACCTCTCTGACCAAAGCAATTTCTACATCCTGCTTGACCTCTTTTTCAATAGTCACCTTCATTCCTGAAGATATTTCTTCACGATACAAGTGACTTCCTTAACTCGAACTTACTATATGCGAGCTGTATGTTACCTACATCGGCACATAGTCTTTCAACGTGTTGTGTTATGCCCTTGCAGCTTTGCTGCAGGGATGTTACCACAGCTCGCAACTTACCCAACTCTCCGTTTAGAGCATCAGCCATAGCTTTACGACAATATTTGGCGTCTCGTACCATATTCAGCCGCTTCTCCATTTCTTCGTCTCGAGTAGTTAGAGCTACATTTAATTGCCTAAATCACTCATTTTCTCTTAATTCCTGTCTCTTTTCCCTTTCCTCTTCCATAAATTCGAATTTCTTATCTCTTTCCTTTAGCGTGAGTTCCAGCTTCTTTGTAATCTGAGCCTGCCTCTCTTCGCGTTCTTGTTCAGTTAAAGCCAGCTTAGCTTCACGTTGTAGTTCAAGCCTAGCCAGCTTTTCTTCCCGGTCTCTTTACCTTATTTCTAACTTTTGAAATAAGAGTAAAACTATGTCGTTTTCTAGTTTTGGCTGTGTCGAAAGGTCAGGCTCCGTCACAGATATGCTAGTGACACTATCGCTGTTGAACATAATGTACATATTGCTACTACCTCCTGCTTCTTGCTCAGTAGCGATTGCAGTTTCGTCTATTTCGTACCTACTTGCTTCCTCAGCAGGATTTTCAGCTGTTCACTGCGTGTTATCAGTTACGTTACCGATTTCAAGAACACTTTCCTGTTGGTCGACATCATGAATCTCTTCTACATCATTACGTTCTCTTCGCTTTGGTCCAACCATACTGTCGAATTCTGAGAATGCTTCACAAGTTGTCACACAATAATTACATAACTTAATATTAAACACAAATACATGCACAGAAATTATCAACGAAACCACTTTTTAGCGTTTGTCGGAACGGTATAACAGCTTATTTATTCTCTCGCGGTTTGCACTTTTGACGTTAGTCGCGCTTCGTTTATTTCCTTTCTGACAATTTAAAAACTTTTAATTGCGCATGCGTCATAGTACTGTTAATAATCGACCTGAAAAGGCATACACATGCACGCTTCCCTTACCTATGTGCCTTACCTTGTGCCACAAATTTCTTTTCTAGCCAGTTTTACTCAGTATCTCCTCATTAGTTAATTTTCAGCATTCTTCAGTAACACCACAGTTCAGAAGCTTCTATTCTCTTCTTTTATAAACAATTTATGATCCATGTTTCACATCCATACATGGCATGACTCTTAAATCTGTGCTCGATGTTAACAAATTTCTTTTCTTCAAAAACACTTTTTTACCGTTCCCTGTCCACATTTTACGTCCTCTCTTGTTCGAGCATCATCAGTTATTTTGTTGCCCAAATAGAAAAACTCATCTACTACTTTTAGCGTCTCATTTCCTAATCTAATTCCCACTGCATTACCTGATTCAATTCGACTACATTCCAGTATCCTCGTTTTTCTTTTGCTGATGTTCATCTCATATCCTGCTTTCAAAACACTCTACATTCCGTTCAGCTGCTCTTCCAAGTCCTTTACTGTCTCTGACAGAATTACAATGTTATCAGTATCTCTCAAAGTTTATTTTATTTCTCCTTGGACTCCAAGTCCGGCTCCAAATTTTTCTTTTGTTTCCTTTACTTCTTGCGCAATGTACAGATTGAATAACATCGTGGATAGGCTACAACCCTGCCTCACTCCCTTCTCAACCACTGCTACCCTTTCATGCCCGTCGACTGTTACAACTGCCATCTTGTTTCTGTACAAACTGTAAACAGCCTTTTGCTCCATGTATTTTTCCCCTGCTACCTTTAGAATTTGAAAGAGAATATTCCAGTCAACATTGTCAAAAGCTTTTTCTACAAATGCTATAAATGTCGGTTTGCCTTTCCTTGACCTATCTCCTACAAGAAATCGTAGTGTCAGTATTGCCTCTCATGTTCCAACATTTCTCTTGAATCCAAACTGATCTTCCATGAGGTAGGCTTCTACCAGTTTTTCCAGTCTTCTTTAAGGAATTCGTGTTCTAATTTTGCAACGGTGGCTAATTAAACTGTTAGTTCGGTAATTTTCACATGTGTCAGCGACTGCTTTCTTTGAAATTGGAATTATTTGTTCTTCTTGAAGTCGCCGGGTATTTCACCTGTCTTACACATCTTGCTCACAAGATGAAAGAGTTTTGTCATGCCTCGCTCTACGAAGGCTACCAGTAGCTCTAACGGAATGTTGTCTACTCCCACGGTCTTGTTTCGATTAAGGTCTTTCAGTGCTCTATCAAATTTTTCATGCCGAATCATATCTCCCACTTCATCTTCATCTACGTCCTCTTACACCTACACAATAGTTCTCTCAAGTACATCTCCCTTGTGTAGACCCTCTATACACTCCTTCCACCTTTCTACTTTCCTTCTTTGCTTAGGACTGGTTTTCCATCTGAGCTCTTGATATTCATACAGGTGATTCTCTTTTCTCCAAAGATCTCTTTAATCTCCTACAGGCGGCATTTATCTTTCCCCTACAGATACATGCTTCTAAATCCTTATATTTGTTCTCTAGCCATTCTTACTTAGCCATTTTACACTTCCTACCAGTCCCTTCTTTTAGAAGTTTATGTTCTCTTTCGCCTGTTTCATTTACTGCATTTTTATATTTTCTCCTTTCATCAGATAAATTCAATATCTCTTGCGCTACCCTTGGATTTCTACTAGCGCTAGTCTTTCTATCTACTTGATCCTCTGCTGCCCTCTATATTTCATCTCTCAGATCTACCCATTCTCCTTCTACTGTATTCCTTTTTCCCTGTTCCTGCCAATCGTTCCGTAATGCTCCCTCTGAAACTCTCTGCAACCTCTGGTTCTTTCAGTTTATCCAAGTACCATCTCAGTAAATTCCTACCTTTTTCCAGTTTATTCAGCTTCATAAGCAATAAATTGAGGTTAAAATCCACATCTACCCCTGGAAACGTATTACAGTTTAAAATCTGGTTCCGAAATCTCTGTCTTACCATTTTATAATCAATCTTAAACCTTCCGGTGTCTCCAGGTGTCTTCCATGTATACAAATTTCTTTCATGATTGTTCAACCGTATGCTATGTCGTGTAATTTTTACGACAAAACTAATCCACATCGTTATTTGTACTTGTCAAAGCTTTTTTTCTTGGTTCTTGCGTCTCACTGAAGATTGTTTATTACTGTACACAAAAGTGAAGACATATTTTCACTAGCACAAAATACGTTACATTTATAAATAAATTCTCCACGTTATGGAGTGCCAGTGCGACGCGTCGTATCGTGTTTGCGTTGTGTACTGCGCTGTGGTTGCAATGAAGTTTAAATATGCTTCAAATGCAAATGGAAGTTGAAGTTGCTATCGTTAATCTTAACATTGAAACTCATATTATGTCCAGAAAACCACATTAATACTCAAATAATTATGACGTCAACATCACTCTGATGCTATGTTAATATTTTTACCCATTTGTGTGCACATGCACAAAAAGTTTGAGTAAATTACTTCTACGCACATCAGAGTAATAAATTTCAGTAGAGCATGAATTAATAAAGTTTTCAGGGATTTCACTCGGAAATGGATTTGTTTGTATGTAAAGGTGCATTACACTGTTGTTAATATTCACTTTGCAACCAGTCTGTACTTTTAATCGATATTCCTTGATCGCTCTGATGGCAGATATGGTAAACTGAACGCACTTGACAGCATATGTCCGATGCGACCGCTGTTTTTACAAAAAACTAAGAAATTTACCTTAAACATTGGATAAAGATTGAATAGACTGTTTCTTAAGTAAGAAGGCTTCAAGAGCCGTAATTTTGAAAATTAGTTAGGTCAATAGCCGTGGCGGCCAACAATAGAGGAGTGAAGCTACGTAAAATTATTTTAAATATCTCAGGTGAGGACACTACATCACAAATAGAAGAAGCTTTTTATAAGTAACAAACATGCTATTGTGTTCTGAAAGGTCTTAGGTAAGTAATTCATACAGTTACTGCCTTTTAATAGGAGCTATTACAATCATGTTCATCTAAAGCAGCGGTAATCTTAATAGAATTAGTCAGTTTTTTCAATTGGCAAAAGAAGAACAGAATAGTAATTATTAAAGTGTTTTGCAGTCACAATCATGGATCACACAGTCAAATGTAATTGTTCACCAGCGTCGCTGATCACCTTTTATCACTCGTTTCACGCGATTTCTTTCGTTTTCTTCAGTGCTTTCAGTTCATCACACAGATCAAAAATTATTCTGTCGGTTTTTCAGTAAATTCTAACCAGCAGACTGTGCGTTATGTACGCATGCACGTATGAGTTCTTGCTCGCGTTTGGGGAAAAGGCGTGAATGTGCGTCAATTAATGAATTATGTATTCTATGAACATACATAAAACCCACTCATATAAATCGTCAGATGTAACCAAAAAGAAGTTTTATTATTGTAAATCAGTTGCCACGCTACACATCACACTGAAATATTGTGAACATGATCCATGAAACATGACAATATTTAAGTAAGTTGCTATAGTTACGCGGTGTAATGTTATAATGCTGATTCTTATAGGTGATTGGATACTGTTTAAATTCGGGTGCATTCATCCTACCTTATGTCTTCACCGTCTTTTCCAGTTAGTTATCATAAACAATAGTTAAGCAGTCAACAACCGATTTATACACAGACGACTGAGAATCTGGAATGCAGGACGTATCAGACTGTGCGTCAATAATTACTACCGCTGAGCGAATACACTATCTATTTGCTCGCTCCACCAGCAGATTCACTGACTGCAGCGCTGACAAAGGAAATAGTCAGGAAAGAGGTTCTTTTCGGAGATATCCTTCTTTGTTTACAGCCAACGTTCCTTGTCTTTAATCTTCGCAGACTAATTCTTAGGCGTTACGTTGAATAGTTCTCTCGTCGCTTTAAGAAGGAGAATCGGCGTATAAAAGTCATCACATCCCCACAAAACATTGATCACCATTTTACTAAAATCCATGTGCGTGTTCTGAGTATCGTAACATAAAACATTTGCAGTACCAAGGCTTTGGGAACTGAAGCGGCCTTCTTCTGGCAGGAGACTATCTCTGCTAAAAATGGACTCTTACACCTATACCGCTATCTAAACTTTTGTTGACAATATGTAGTGGTGGGGAACTATTCGAAGATTTCCAAGTTTGGCGACGAGTACTTATGAACAGCGGGAAGATGCAAAAGATAATGGAAATCACTACATTATAAACGATTGATATACATGTATTTGAAAAAGGATGTGATGACTATCCGTCTACAGGCAAAAGATTAAAGATTGATCCCCGTTTCGCATCTCTGGGATGTGATGGCTAAGTGGAAGATGAGCATGAGGATAATGTTGAAGGACCAATTAAAAGATAGCTTTTTACAATTCGGAACATGGAATGTCAGAATTAATGTGGTAGGGGAGACGGAAACTCTGAAAACGAAAATGCACAAGGGATCAGTCTACATGCCGTGGGGGTAAGTGAAGCAAGGTGGAACGAAGATAACGATATCTAATGAAACGAATGTAGGGGAATGTCAACAACAGCAGGAAATGTAACTGTTATAGGATTTGTTATGAATATGAATGTAAAACAAAGGTTGAGCAACTGTGTAGAGTTTAGCAACAGCTTCATTCTTGTCATAACCTGAAGGGTCTCTTAGATGAATACCAATTTTGCTTTAGGAAAGGTAAAGATAACACAAGGACACTTCGACGTTGCGTTTGTTAATAAATGCAAAGGCTTAAGAAAAATCGAGACAATGAAGTAAGCATATACTATACAGAATTACTGATATTATACCATACTAGCTGTACCCGACAACACGTTGTTGTGGCTCACTCTGGTTAGATGGAAAAAAATTAAAAGAGAAATCACACGTTTCTAATAGTATGGGAATTGAATGTACGTCCTAATCTTCATCTCCCCCCATCCTCTGGCCTCTAGCCTTGTTTATTGTTAATGCAAAGTCAGGTTCTGTAGTAATAATCTAAACACAATCCGATAAACCTTTTCGATATTTTTGGTAACAACGTTTCCCCTTTATATATTACAGATATGTTTATATATTATTCATTTGAAATAAATCGGTCAACAAATTTTAAAGATTTATTAGAGCAACGTGTAAAAATTTGTAGTATATCATTCAAGTAGTTTTTGAGATATTTGGTAACAATGTTCCCCCTTCGTATATTACATATATATTTATGTATACCGAGCGAGGTGGCGCAGTGGTTAGCACACTGGACTCGCACTCGGGAGGACGATGGTTCAATCCCGCGTCCGGCCATCCTGATTTAGGTTTTCCGTGATTTCCCTAAATCGCTCCAGGCAAATGCTGGGATGGTTCCTCTGAAAGGGCACGGCCGACTTCCTTCCCTGTCCTTCCCTAATCCGATGAGACCGATGACCTCGCTGTTTGGTCTCTTCCCCCAAAAAACCAATCAACCATATTTATGTATTATATAAATTAAAGTATATACATAATACTGTCCGTCTGAGTGTTCATTGGAGTCTCGTGTAAAATTTTAAGTAAATCTGTCAAGAATATTGGGATATTTTTGGTAACAATACCTCCCCGTTGTATATTATATATATATGTTTATGTATGTTGTTGTTGTGGTCTTCAGTCCTGAGACTGGTTTGATGCAGCTCTCCATGCTACTCCATCCTGTGCAAGCTTCTTCATGTCCCAGTACCTACTGCAATCTACATCCTTCTGAATCTGCTTAGTGTATTCATCTCTTGGTCTCCCCCTACGATTTTTACCCTCCACGCTGCCCTCCAATACTAAATTGGTGATCCCTTGATGCCTCAGAACATGTCCTACCAACCGATCCCTTCTTCTGGTCAAGTTGTGCCACAAACTCCCCTTCTCCCCAATCCTATTCAGTACCTCCTCATTAGTTATGTGATCTACCCATCTAATCTTCAGCATTCTTCTGTAGCACCACATTTCGAAAGCTTCTATTCTCTTCTTGTCCAAACTATTTACCATCCATGTTTCACTTCCATACATGGCTACACTCCATACAAATACTTTCAGAAATGACTTCAGGACACTTAAATCTATACTCGATGTTAACAAATTTCTCTTCTTCACAAACGCTTTCCTTGCCATTGCCAGTCTACATTTCATATCCTCTCTACTTCGACCATCATCAGTTATTTTGCTCCCCAAATAGCAAAACTCCTTTACTACTTTAAGTGTCTCATTTCCTAATCTAATACCCTCAACATCACCCGACTTCGTTTGACTACATTCCATTATCCTCCTTTTGCTTTTGTTGATGTTCATCTTATATCCTCCTTTCAAGACACTGTTCATTCCGTTCAACTGCTCTTCCAAGTCCTCTGCTGTCTCTGACAGAATTACAATGTCATCGGCGAACCTCAAAGTTTTTATTTCTTCTCCATGGATTTTAATACCTACTCCGAATTTTTCTTTTGTTTTCTTTACTGCTTGCTCAATATACAGATTGAATAATATCGGAGAGAGGCTACAACCCTGTCTTACTCCCTTCCCAACCACTGCTTCCCTTTCATGTCCCTCGACTCTTATAACTGCCATCTGGTTCCTGTACAAATTGTAAATAGCCTTTCGCTACCTGTATTTCACCCCTGCCACCTTTAGAATTTGAAAGAGAGTATTCCAGTCAACATTGTCAAAAGCTTTCTCTAAGTCTACAAATGCTAGAAACGTAGGTTTGCCTTTCCTTAATCTTTCTTCTAAGATAAGTCGTAAGGTCAGTATTGCCTCACGTGTTCCAGTATTTCTACGGAATCCAAACTGATCTTCCCCGAGGTCGGCTTCTACTAGTTTTTCCATTCGTCTGTAAAGAATTCGTGTTAGTATTTTGCAGCTGTGGCTTATTAAACTGATTGTTCGGTAATTCTCACATCTGTCAACACCCGCTTTCTTTGGGATTGGAATTATTATATTCTTCTTGAAGTCTGAGGGTATTTCGCCTGTTTCATACATCTTGCTCACCAGATGGTAGAGTTTTGTCAGGACTGGTTCTCCCAAGGCCGTCAGTAGTTCCAATGGAATGTTGTCTATTCCGGGGGCCTTGTTTCGACTCAGGTCTTTCAGTGATCTGTCAAACTCTTCACGCAGTATCGTATCTCCCATTTCATCTTCATCTACATCCTCTTCCATTTCCATAATATTGTCCTCAAGTACATCGCCCTTGTATAGACCCTCTATATACTCCTTCCACCTTTCTGCTTTCCCTTCTTTGCTTAGAACTGGGTTTCCATCTAGCTCTTGATGTTCATACAAGTGATTCTCTTATCTCCAAAGGTCTCTTTAATTTTCCTGTAGGCAGTATCTATCTTACCCCTAGTGAGATAAGCCTCTACATCCTTACATTTGTCCTCTAGCCATCCCTGCTTAGCCATTTTGCACTTCCTGTCGATCTCATTTTTGAGACGTTTGTATTCCTTTTTGCCTGCTTCATTTACTGTATTTTTATATTTTCTCCTTTCATCAATTAAATTCAATATTTCTTCTGTTACCCAAGGATTTCTACTAGTCCTCGTCTTTTTACCTACTTGATCCTCTGCTGCCTTCACTACTTCATCCCTCAAAGCTAACCATTCTTCTTCTACTGTATTTCTTTCCCCCATTCCTGTCAATTGTTCCCTTATGCTCTCCCTGAAACTCCGTACAACCTCCGGTTCTTTCAGTTTATCCAGGTCCCATCTCCTTAAATTCCCACCTTTTTGCAGTTTCTTCAGTTTTAATCTACAGGTCATAACCAATAGATTGTGGTCAGAGTCCGCATCTGCCCCTGGAAATGTCTTACAATTTAAAACCTGGTTCCTAAATCTCTGTCTTACCATTATATAATCTATTTGATACCTTTTAGTATCTCCAGGGTTCTTCCATGTATACAACCTTCTATCATGATTCTTAAACCAAGTGTTCGCTATGATTAAGTTGTGCTCTGTGCAAAATTCTATCAGGCGGCTTCCTCTTTCATTTCTTAGCCCCAATCCATATTCACCTACTACGTTTCCTTCTCTCCCTTTTCCTACACTCGAATGTTTATGTATATATAAGATATATAGCCTGTGTCAATCTGAACGTTCATTAAAGTATCATGTAAAGATTAGAATTAAATCGTTCAAGCACTTTTCCATATTTTTGGTAATAGCGTTTCCCCATTATATATTGCATATTTATTGATATATTATACGTATTAAAGAATAGGTATGTAAAAACACGGACGTATTCGTAAGTAACACTGTGTGGAGATTTCATGTCAATCGATCGACTACTTTTAGAGTTTCGCAGGCACAAACACATACACGATGAAGTTTTATGTATAAAGATGTTCAAGAACCAAGAGGGAACAATAAGAAAGAAGACCAAGATATGAGTACTAATATTAAGAAAGGTGTAAGGAAATTATGCAGTCTTTTTGTTCTACTGTTCCGCCAGTATATCGAAGAAATAAAGAAATAAATAAAATAAAATTTCAGAAGTGGAGTTAAAATTAGGGGTGGAAAGGTATCAGTGACAGGATTCGATGATGACATTGTTTTACTCTGGCAAGGAGGTAAAGAATTGCAGAACCTGTTGAATGAAATGAACACTCAACAGAAGGCAGAATATGGATTAAGAGTAAACCAAAGAAAGGAGCAGCAGAAATGAGATTAGCTAAAAAACTTACCTTCGAAATTGGGGACCAAGTAGAGAACGAAGTGATGAGATTCTGCTAGCTAGGGAGCGGAATAATACGTGACAGGTGAAGCAAAGAATGTGTAAGAAGCAGATTAGTGCAGGTAAAGAGAGCATATATCACCTGTCTACTAGTATAAAAAATAAGCCTAAACTTGAGAAACAGATTTCCAAGAAAGAATTTATGGAGCAAAGTTCACAAACGACAAGTTAGAAGAACATAAAAGTAACTCATTCTTACATTAAATGACGACGTCATAGAGATTTCTTGGAGCACCTCGTCTAAACGAAGTACGTTGGTCGCAAAATGAATCAGCTTTGGAGGCGCCGTAGTTGTTCTTATCTTGGGCAACAGGGCTATTTGGTGACTGTCATCAAGTGAAGAAAATCGAGGTGAATGAAATGTAGTGGTACAGAAGGTGGCTGGAAATTAACTTGACTGATAAGACACGAGGAGAGCCTCCGTAGAATCGGCGAAAATAGATATATGTGGAAAAACTAACTATAAGAAGTGACAGGGTGATCCGCGATATGTAAAGAAAAGGAGACAGACTTCGACGATTCGCAACTAATTTCTGGACGCTGTTTTCCTGGTAGTATTCGCAGAAATATGACAGCAGCCGTAAATGTGGCGTTATTCTTTCCGTTCTGGCAGTGATCTGTGTACGTGAAAAATGACAAGGTGCACTGTGATCCGGAGTCCACACTAAACTGTAGGTCAAACTATAAATGGCTAAGTGAGTCAGTTCAAAGTAGGGGGATGCCAAGCTCATATAGTTCCCAATAGGACCACGTTCGGCAAAGTAGTGGTATTCAGACCAACATTCGGGATGAGGACAGCTATACCTCGTTTGTTTTGGCGGCTGTGTCAGCGTACTGTAAGGTGGTTGAATAGACACCACTCGTGACCCAATTTATCTGAATCGTCAGAATTCGTAATCCAAGTTCATTGCTCGAGCTTAATTCGAGAAGTGGTCGAGTTGGTACTGTTCTTGAATACAATCCGCTACCAGTTACCTTCGTATTGTAGAAGGTGTGTGGACTTGCTTCAACAAGCAGCAGTACGTTCCTCACATTTTACTTTCATACGCACTGATGAGACAAAACATTTTGAGCATTGACCACTGCGAAGTTGATTCCCGGTCGCGTTGCAGTGCGGAACACTGTAAGGTAAACATGCACTGAAGTGACAAAAGTCGTCGGATACCTCCTGATACCATGTCGGGCCTCCTTTTGCCCGGCGTAGTGCTGCAGCTCGACGTGGAATGGACTCAACAAGTCGTTGGAAGACCCCTTCAGAATATTGAGTCATGCTACCTCTACAGCCGTCCATAACTACAAAAGTGTTACCAGTGCAGGATTTTCTGCACGAACTGACCTCTCGATTACG
The DNA here is from genome assembly GCF_021461385.2 of Schistocerca piceifrons. Classification (NCBI taxonomy): domain Eukaryota; kingdom Metazoa; phylum Arthropoda; class Insecta; order Orthoptera; family Acrididae; genus Schistocerca; species Schistocerca piceifrons. The sequence continues at coordinate 712,416,584 of NC_060138.1, forward strand.
TCCCATAAATGTTCGATGGGCTTTACCTTGGGTGACCTGGGTGGCCAAGTGATTCACTCGAATTGTCCGGCCGGCCGCTGTGGCCGAGCGGTTCTAGGCGGTTCAGTTCTGAACAACACTGCTGCTACGGTGGCAGGTTCTAATTCTGCCTCGAGCATGGATGTGTGCGATGACCTTAGGTTAGTCAGGTTTAAGTAGTTCGTCTAGGGAACTGATGACCTCAGATGTTAAGTCCCATAGTGCTCAGAGCCATTTTTTTCGAATTGTTCAGAATATTCTTTAAACTAGTTGCGAACAACTGTGCCCCAGTGACAGGGCGCATTGTCTTCCATAAAAATTCCATCATTGCTTGGAAACATCAAGTCCATGAATGGCTGAGAATGGTCTCCAAGTAGCCGAACACCCAGAGGACCATTCCATTCCATATTAACGCAGTCCACACCATTATGGAGCCACCACCAGCTTGCACAGTGCCTTGTTGACAACTTGGGTCCATGGTTTCGTGGGGTTTGCGATACACTCGAGCCCTACCATCAGCTCTTACCAACTGAAATTGGGACTTATCTGACCACGCCCCCGTTTTCCAGTGGTCTAGGTTCCAACTGACATGGTCACGAGCCCAGGAGAGGCACTGCAGACAATGTAGTGCTTTTAGCATAGGTACTGGTCGTCTGCTGCCATAGCCCATTAACGCCAAATTTCGCAGCACTGTCGTAACGGATACATTGATTTCTGCGATCATTTCACACAATGCTGCTTGTCTGTGAGTATGGACAACTCTACGAAAACGCCGTTGTTCTTGGTCTTTAAATGAAGGCCGTCGGCCACTACGCTGCCCGCGATGAGAAGTGTGTGATATTCTCGGCACACTCTTGACATTGTCGATCGTGGAATGTTGAATTCCCTAACGATTTCCGAAGTGCAATGTTCCAAGTGAGTAGCTCCAACTACCATTCCGTGTTCAAAATCTGTTAATTCCCGTCGTGCGGCCATAAACATGTCGAAAACCTTTCCACCTCCCCTCGTACAAATGACAGATCCGCCATAGCTCTGCTTTTTATAGCTTGGGTACGTGATACAACCGCTATCTGTACATGTATACATCGTTATCCCATGACTTTTGTGACCTCAGTGTACACCCACTTCAGAAAAGAATGAAGAACCATTCTAGCGATGATAATGGCCTGGTGCCTTGGTACGAGCGTGGCAGAATGAATAACATTTCATGTTAAAACAAAAGTTCGGAATCGTACTACAGTGGTTTGAGGAGCATGTTAATGAACTCACGTTGATGTTTTGGCCACGAAGTTGCCTGATCTCGTTCCTATGGATCATATGTGGGGTACTGTCGGGATCCAGCTTCGCCATCACAAACCACTGGCAGGTGTTTTACAGGAGTATTTCCCCACATCCATAAGTCTCAGTGGGGCTCCAAACGATTCTTTTAAGGCAATGAGGGTTTGTCCACTGGATACCCTAGTTCATCTAGCACAGTTTTCCAGTATCAACATCGCCCCAGTGTTAAACGTTAACTTGTGTGCTATTAGAAGTATCACAAGACGATTGCACCACTGCTTTCCTCGATAGTTTTTTGCAGTACTACTGTGTAACGATATCCACAACTACAAGTCCGTTACTTTGAGTATGTCGATGTTTCTGTTTAGTGCTTTTACGCTAACTTATGATAGTAAACACAAAAAATTAATAAAGAAATGGCTAAAATAAAGCTATAATGTATTAAGAGGAAATGCACTCAGTACAATTTGATCCAGGCTCACTCTGCACGGCAAAGCATCTGTAGGTAAACTTGTTAATAGCTGGGATATTTGATGAAAACTGCTCACTGTCATCAGTTGTATAACAGATGCTGAACAGAATATTAGGAGCCTGCAAAAATTGGAAATTAGCAAACCTAGAGAGGTAGATAAATTAGAGTGGCACAGAACATCATATAGCGAGGAAAGAAGAGTAAGGTACTAGATAGTAGAAACTAGGATAGCTGAAATAAAGAAGCAATAATGCATTACATTGGAAATAGCAGACTCGTAGTTTAGATTCTTTAGCGTACAATCGTAATTTGATCAGCTATGATGCGAATGGAAGGAAGGCCAGAGAGAGTGAAAAATTTATGTTCAAAGGAAATCAATGTCATTTTATGCTCTTTGTGATACACTGATATAGACAGTGAACGATTACACGTCTTTCCACGACGGTTTCTGTATTACACTACTGGCCATTAAAATTGCTACACCAAGAAGAAATGCAGATGATAAACGGGTATTCAATGGACAAATATATTATACTAGAACTGACATGTGATTACATTTTCACGCAATTTGGGTGCATAGATTCTGAGAAATCAGTACCCAGAACAACCACCTCTGGCCGTAATAACGGCCTTGATACGCCTGGCCATTGAGTCAAACGGAGCTTGGATGGCGTGTACAGGTACAGCTGCCCATGCAGCTTCAACACGATACCACAGTTCATCAAGAGTAGTGACCGGTGTATTGTGACAAGCCAGTTGCTCGGGCACCACTGACCAGGCGTTTCTAATTGGTGGGATATATGGAGCATGTGGTGGCCAGAGCAGCAGTCGAACATTTTCTGTATCCTGAAAGGCCCGTGCAGGAACTGCGACAGGCGGTCGTGCATTATCCTGCTGACAAGAGATCGAATGAAGGGTAGAGCCACGGGTCGTAACACGTCTGAAATGCAACGTCCACTGTTCAAAGTGCCGTCAATGCGAACAAGAGGTGACCGAGACGTGTAACCAATGGCACCACATACCATCACGCCGGGTGATACGCCAGTATGGCGATGACGAATACACGCTTCCGATATGCGTTCACCACGATGTCGCCAAACACGGATGCGACCATTATGATGCTGTAAACAGAACCTGGATTCATCCGAAAAAATGACGTTTTGCCATTCGTGCACGCAGGTTCGTCGTTGAGTACACTATCGCAGGCGCTCCTGTCTGTGATGCAGCGTCAAGGGTAACCGCAGCCATGGTCTCCGAGCTGATAGTCCATGCTGCTGTAAACGTCGTCGAACTGTTCGTGCAGTTGGTTGATGTCTTGCAAACGTCCCCATCTGTTGACTCAGGGATCGAGACGTGACTGCACGATCCGTTAGAGCCATGCGGATAAGATGCCTGTCATCTCGATTGCTAGTGATACGAGGACGTTGGGATCCAGCACGGCGTTCCGTATTACCCTCCTGAACCCACCGATTCCATATTCTGCTAACAGTCATTGGATCTCGACCAACGCGAGCAGCAATGTCGCGATACGATAAACCGCCATCGCGATAGGCTACAATCCGACCTTTATCAAAGTTGGAAACGTGATGTTACGCTTTTCTCCTCCTTACACGAGGCATCACAACAACGTTTCACTAGGCAACGCCGGTCAACTGCTGTTTGTGTATGAGAAATCGGTTGGAAACTTTCCTCATGTCAGCACGTTGTAGGTGTCGCCACAGGCGCCAACCTTGTGTGAATGCTCTGAAAAGCTAATCATTTGCGTATCACAGCATCTTCTTCCTGTCGGTTATATCTCGCGTCTGTAGCACGTCATCTTCGTGGTGTAGCAATTTTAATGGCCAGTAGTATATGTTTTCTTTGCCGTCTTTTTTCAATGACGTGGGTACTCTCCGCTTACATTTGTTAACAGCGCTCTGTTTTGCCTTTCAATAGAAATTCTTTGAGTCATAGTGGAGAACAAGCCATACGTATACGTATTAGCATTCATAACACCATTACCTAAATCGGGAACCAGTCGTTTTATAGAATACACTCATGTTCAGAAACAACAGAACACCTTGAAAGACTAGACAGGACGTTCATATTCACGAGACATGTACATTAGTATTTTCGGCATAAATGATTAGCAGTTCAGTCGCCTCGTTCAGTCACTTAATAGGCACATGGTTCGCCATTGTCCCTGATAACTAGTTCCATACATGATGGCATCGACGTATACTAGGTGCGAATGGCACCCTGTGGTATAGGCACCCGTGCTGCATTCACCTGATTCCAAAATACATCTGTGTTAGTTGGCATTGGGTCACAGCACTACAACCGTCGTTTCACCATGTACCACAAATTTTCGATTGGCGACAAGCCTGGTGATCTGGCGAGCCAGTGCGAAAGGCCGACATCCTGTTACACAAAGAAAAAAAGTATGCATGCAGATATATGTGGTCGCGCATTTTCTTGCTGAAAAATGGCGTCTGGGATGTTGTGTAGAAAGGATATGGCTACGGATCGTAGGCTGTCATTCACGTAGGTCACACTGATCACTGTGCCCTCGACACGGACCAACTGTGATTTGTGGTTGTAACCAATAGCACCTCACACCATAAGGACTTGATCTGGTGCTGTATGTCTTGTGTGAATGCAGTTACTGTGATGCCGATCCCACTGTCTGCGGTGAACCAAAATGCGTCCACCATTTTCAAACAAACAGAACGTGGATTCGCCCGAAAATACTATCTGATGCCCTTCCTGTCCCCAGTTATATCGTAACCTGCACCATTGCCGTCTCTCATGTTTGTGCACATTCGTCAAAGATAGGTGGAGAAGTGGACAACGCGCATGTAACGCATACCTTAATAAAAGACGATGGACTGTCACCCCTGATAGTGTACGAAGTGTTACACTACCCCCACTGTTGTACAAGAGCCGAGGAGGAGGCAGATCTGTCCTGCAATGCCAATCGGATGAGGTGTCGATCTTCTGGGTTGGGGGGGGGGGGTATGTCTGGGTAGTGCCACCCGACCCATCTCGTCGTGTTCTACGACCTTCCGTGAATCATCGAATCACATAGCTCACACCCGCTGTACTGCCGAAACACTTAGCCCCACACGAGCAGCAGTTTCCCGTATGGATGCATCACGTTCTCTCCTGCCAATAATGCGCCCTCTTTAAAACCACCGATTTGGCAGCACGGTTTGCGCATACGTCTGCGAGGCACTGTCACGTCTGCTCAAGTCACTCTGATCCATTACCTTCGGTTAATAGCGACTGCGAGAGCCGCAGGAACATTTTACCGGCGGACGGTGTTGCGCCGCGATACCGACGTTGACCCTGAACCGGTTGGCCGACATTGTTCAAATGCTAATCATTTTTGTAGAACATATTAATGTACATGTCCTGCTAAACGCCCTATCTCTAGTCGTTCAAGATATTCTTTTTTTTGCGTACTTTACCTATGAAAATACCAGATGGCCAGATGGGCCGTTAGAAAGTTCGTTGCTGTGAAAGGACGAAAAACAGCGGAGGAGGAGGAAATATGGACAGCTCTTCAGAGATCGCAGAAAAGCGTTACGAGCGAGTATGCCTCATAATTATATTGCAGGAAGGTAGATGTTTTGTTATTGTCTACCGTCTTTGGAAAATAACAGATTCATCTCCTTCCTCAGACACCGAGCAGTTTTTTGTAAGTCTGCCTTTTTTAGCTAAGCTAAGTTTTGTAGTCTGCATCCAGAGAAAGCCCGAAGATTAAAATACAGGGTGTATAAAAAAGAATCAACTGTTTTGGCACGTCTATATTTCTGAAACAAATAAAAATATACAATGAATAAGGTTTTGATGAACGGGAAACTCAATTTTTTTTAAACCTTTTCATAGGTGCTCAATATGCCCCCCTTGAGACGCGCGGCATATGTCAATGTGATATTGAAATTGCTCCCACACTGCGGCGAGCATGTCTTGAGCTACAGCTTTCGCAACTGCTGTTATGCGATTTCTCATTTCATTCATTGTTATTCGTAACGGAGTTACATAAACAGTCTTTCACAAACTCCCACAAGGAATAATCACTTACAGTCAGGTCCGGTGACCTTGGAGGCCAGTAATGTAACGCTGAACCATTTGGGACCAAATCCTTAGTTCAGTAATCCTTTGATTTAAAAATTCCCGCATTTCCAGATGCCAGTGTGATGGTGCGCCATCCTGTTGGTAAATGAAGTCGTCCTAATGCGTTTCCAGCTGTGGGAAGAGAAAGTATATCGAGATATGTGCTTCTTGTAACAGTGTCCTCGGCAAAGAAAACTGGACCATACAGTTTCTTCTTTGAAACTGATATAAAACACATTAAATTTTGGAGAGTCCCTCTCATGTACAACTTCATGTAATTGTTCTGTACCCCATATTCTAACATTATGACGGTTCACCTTTCCATTTAAATGGAATGTTGGCTCGTAACTAAGCACTAAGAGTGGAAGAAAACTGTCATCCTCCGTCACGCCAAGAACGAAATTACGCAACTCCACACGTTGTTGTTTGTCACCTTCACGAAGAGCTTGCAGCAGCTGAATTTTGTATGATTTCATGTGTAAACGTCGACGCAACACACGCCAGACAGACATCGGAGGCATGTTGAATTGTCGAGCTGCAAGGAGATCGGATTTCTGCGGACTCCTTGTGGAACTATGGCAGATGTGTTCGACGTCTGAGTCATATACTCGGGGACGGCCCGGCGATTTGCCTTTGCGCAAACAACCTGTTTCAAGGAATTTTTCATACCATCGTCTAATGTTCTGTGCTGTAGGAGGATCCACACCACACCTAGAACGAAAGTCACGATGGATTGTCATTACTGATCCGCATTACGCAGAACGTAGAACACAAAACGCTTTCAGTTGTCCCGACACCATTTTTACTAGAACTCAAGTGGGCACACACTGCTACTACCTATCGGGAACCATGTAGAACTCGAGAGTTTACTCCTTCAAACAGTACGTTGTTCCCGCACATATCTCAAATAACAAAATAGTAATGACGTTATAAAACTGGATGATTCTTTCTGATACACCCTGTGATATAGTGCCATAAAAGCATGTGCATTGTTTTCTCCGCCCACAGATTTGTTCATTCCCATGGAGAGACGTTAAATAATGAAACTTTCCTTAATGTACCCTCACGTTACAGTTGATTAGTGAACTAGCTTTTTCCGTGCTGTAGCGCCCTAAATGATTATCAAAGAGTCAGCATCACGGCGAAGTAATGGAATTACCACAAACTGTAACGCACTCTCTCGTCAGTTATTCGAAATTCTTAAAGTGGAATAAGATTGTCATATCTACGCTGCTGGTGGATGTATCAAATATGTTTAAATAACATACTGTTTTGTTTTCTATAAAAAACGCGAATCTGTTACTTCATTTTATAACACCGCAAAAATACGCCTAGTCGTTACACAGAAGACCAGCCTGGAAATGATCTCTTACGAAACGTTGACTCCTGAAGTTCTTCGTTACTCAGTCTAGCATTTTTTTCGTATTTCATACGAATTGTGACTGTCCTTGGACAAGACATTTTCTCCTTCTTCTAGCATGATAGTTTTACCAAATGAAGCTAGGTCATCACTAATGAACACTGTTGAAAATATTACGGATCCTTGCGGTAACATACTCTTTGATGTGAAAAATTTGCTTGTGACATACCTAATGTTACCTTGGAAGAACGGTTCGTATGTTTGTATACCCTGAGAGTGATTAACTTTTTACTTGGTACACAAATTTGAAATACCATATCTGTTCAGTAATATGGCTGCATACGGGTATGTGGCTGATAACTCGATGAAGGCTAGTAATGTTTTTAGTTCCTTTTGCAATCTTGACGCGATAGAACGCATGTGTTCAGCACCTCTTGTTCCAGAAATATGTCTGATATGTTCTATTTCCTATTCACTGAACGTTGTTGAGTGTTGAGCGCTGAAACAGATTCTAAGTTATGTTATAAGGTTGTAGTTTGATGCATAATCCACTCAATTTCCCCCATCTGAGGATTGCGAATGTATGATTTAACATTACAACAGGACAGCGGCCACGAGCCTCGAAACAGAGTACCTTCATTCGTCGTACCACTAATTGTTGTAAGTGTTTCTGGTTTTTAGTTTTAAATTTTTCATTTCTTCGCCTTCTTTCTGAAGAGCTAGTCTAATTCAGTTGGTGCTTCCTACCCGCCAAATGACACTGTTTCATTTCTGGGAAATACACTACTGGCCACTAAAATTGCTACACCACGCGATGACGTGCTGCAGACGCGAAATTTAACCGACAGGAAGACGATGCTGTGATATGCAAATGATTAGCTTTTCAGAGCATTCACACAAGGTTGGCGCCGGTGGCGACACCTACAACGTGCTGACATGAGGAAAGTTTCCAACCGATCTCTCATACACAAACAGCAGTTGACCGGCGTTGCCTGGTGAAACGTTCTTGTGATGCCTCGTGTAAGGAGGAGAAATCCGTACCATCACGTTTCCGACTTTGATAAAGGTCGGATTGTAGCCTATCGCGATTGCTGTTTATCGTATCGCGACATTGCTGCTCGCGTTGGTCGAGATCCAATGACTTTTAGCAGAATATGGAATCGGTGGGTTCAAGAGGATAATACGGAACACCGTGCTGGATCCCAACGGCCTCGTATCACTAGCAATCGAGATGACAGGCATCTTATCCGCATGGCTCTAACGCATCGTGCAGTCACGTCTCGATCCCTGAGTCAACAGATGGGGACGTTTGCAAGATAACAACCATCTGCACGAACAGTTCGACGACGTTTGCAGCAACATGGACTATCAGCTCGGAGACCATGGCTGCGGTTACCCTTGACGCTGCATCACAGACAGGAGCACCTGCGATGATGTACTCAACGACGAATCTGGGTGCACGAATGGCAAAACGTCATTTTTTCGTATGAATCCCGGTTCTGTTTACAGCATCATGATGGTCGCATCCGTGTTTGGCGACATCGCACATTGGAAGTGTGTATTCGTCATCGCCATACTGGCGTATCACCCGGCGTGATGGTATGGGGTGCCATTGGTTACACGTCTCGGTCACCTCTTGTTCGCATTGACGGGACTTTGAACAGTGGACGTTACATTTCAGATGCGTTACGACCCGTGGCTCTACCCTTCATTCGATCCCTGCGAAACCCTACATTTCATCAGGTTAATGCACGACCGCATGTTGCAGGTCCTGTACGGCCCTTCCTGGACACAGAAAATGTTCGACTGTTGCCCTGGCCAGGACATTCTCCAGAGTTCTCACCAATTGAAAACGTCTGATTAATGGTGGCCTAGCAAATGGCTCATCACAATACGCCAGTCACTACTCTTGATGAAATGTGGTATCGTGTTGAAGCTGCATGGCCAGCTGTACCTGCACACGCCATGCAAGCTCTGTTTGACTCAATGGCCAGGCGTATCAAGGCCGTTATTACGGCCAGAGATGGTTGTTCTGGGTACTGATTTCTCATGATCTATGCACCCAAATTGTGTGATAATGTAATCACATATCAGTTCTAGTATAATATATTTGTCCAATGAATACCAGTTTATCATCTGCATTTCTTCTTGGTGTAGCAATTTTAATGGCCAGTAGCGTAAAATAGTGGAAACATTGTATTCCTGGGTATTCAACTTGCGAAGAAAGATATACAGTGAAATAACATAGAAGTAAGTTGATATTTTCTTGAAGATTTCACTGGATCTTCAACTTCGGACGGAATTAAATTTCGAAATTTGTGGTAAGGTCTTATGGGACCAAAGAGCTGAGGTGATCGGTCTCTAAGCTTACATACTATTTAATCTAACTTACTCTAAGGACAACACGCACACGCATTCCCGAGGGAGGATTCGAACCTCCGATGGGGGGAGCCGCTCGGACCGTGACAAGACGCCGAAGACCGCTCGGCCACCCCGCGCGGCTGGACGGAATTAAGCAGCTACCATACAAGAGTTATTGCAGCTCAGACAATGTGTCCCAATCATCATCAGAAACGACGACAACCGTAAAGATACCACAGTGGGCAGTAACTGAAATGTAGTGTGCCCTCCAAGTTGTAACCAGGTAGTGTGATTTATTGGGCGGGCAGTAACCAAGTGGAGCCCTACACGAAAAGGGAGGGCGTCAGTATGCCTCTGTGGTGACTGTGCTGGAGCGCTGCTGTGTAAGAGCAGTGTTCTGCTTTTATTACACACACACACACACACACACACACACACACACACACACACACGCACACACACACACACACACACTTTGCTCGGAAACGCGAACGGTACCGGCGATTGTGGAGTCGCAACTCATTACTGTGAATGCTGGGTCAGAACATATCAGACCGTCAACCTCTTTTATAGGCTATAACTCAGTGTCCTGTGTCTGTTTCAAATAGCTGTCCGATTAAAGTGTCTGCGACTGTGTCCTAGATGTACTGGCAACGTACCCGCGCCCTTAACTATTTGAGGAAAGGGGTCTCGGTCTTAATACGAAGTAACCTCGCCGATGTCGGTCGTCACAAAGTGAACGATTGGCGGTATCTGACTTGTTCTTGCAGAACTAAACCTCTATATAAACAGTAGTGTCCCTCTGGTAGTGAAGCTAGCTCAAACGACACGGCGGAAACGGTCAGCGTCAAATGTGGAGCAGAAGCTACGATATAACTCTCGTGGCCATTAAGTGTACCCGATAGATTGCGCTGAACGTGTTTGTGGAAGTGGGTGCCTCGCTACTGTCATCGTCCTGGAGTCTGAGTGCTGTCAATATTCGTGTTTTATTTATTCACATTTATCCTATGTACTAAACATCCGAACACATACCGTTCGTGACCTACAAAATTAGTACCATATGCGCATTCTGGGAAATTTGTTGTATATACCTTCCGGCTACTTGTATTAAAAAGGAATAAATACCTATGAATGAAAAGTTTTAATTCTTTACTGAGTCGTTGTTTGTCGTTAGGTCTGCAAGTAAAAAATATCCAATAGAGAATTTATATTTATAGATTTTGCTGATTTTTCAACTGAAGGCAAGCTCAGTATATGTGAATATATGAGACTGCCTAATTACGGCAACTGTTAGTTCACCAAGCTATGGGGAAAAGCTCTATACTCATAACAACTGTATGAAAATTAACTGTTTGAGATTTGCTTTCATCCAAGAGTGTGTTGTGATGTCAGCACCTGTCTATCTTACAGAAATGAATACGATTGACTTTTGCCTGCGTAAAATGACTCTAATTTCTATGAAATGTAATATAGTAAATTATTCGCTATCATTTAGGAGCTTTCTTATAAATATCAGTTTTTGTTCAATGTCGATTCTCCATCAATATATTAAACAGATTCCAGACTACTAACTGTTAAAGTAAGGAAACAGGACGATTTTATGGAAAAGACAATAAAACCAGAAATGACTATATTATTTCATCTGGTGGGCCAGATATAAAAGACAGGCGAAATACTCTGAATTCAAGGAGAATCTAGACGATCCAGTCACATTAACGTAACATCGTCTGTATCCGACGTCAACGTGCAATAACGACTCACAGACAGCAGGTGGCAGTAGTAGCAGTTAAGGGTATATAGAGCTTACCGGGGGACGTTGTCGTAATGCGGCAATGGAACGATTTATGTGACGTCCAAAAGGGCATGATCATTGGCTTTTGGGCCAAGGGGGGAAACATTTCCGAAACGGCTAACTTTTTAAACTGTTCAGGTGCCGCCTTGCTTAAACTATACCGTGCATGGCAAAGTGGCGTTATCCAGAACTGTCGCCGAGGCAACTGTGGTACATCCCGGGCCACAGATGATAGGGGTGAATGACGGCTGTGGAGATGTGTATGGGCGAATAGACGTGCAACAGTTGGGCAGCTGACCGCCCAGAGGAACCAAGGGGTCTCCTCAGCGAGTTCAGCGAATGTTACTGTTTGTAGGCCTCCGCAGCAGACACCTGGTACATGCACATGCTGACTTGTGTTCATCGGTGACGAAGACTGGAAACTGCACGCCAATGCTGCAGCTGGGCGTCTAGTGGATGGCGACAGCTGGCCTTTTCAGATGAATCATTTTTATGGTCCGTCAGACAGATGGCCGTTGCCGTGTACGGCGTGAAACGTCTGAAAGCAAACATCCTGCAAAAAGCACTGGAAGGTTCCAGGCCGGAGGAGGGGCATTATGGTCTGTGGAATCTTTTCGTGGCATTCTCTGGATGACCCCGTCGTTCTGGAAGACACAGTGGATCAACATAAGTATGTATGTATCCTTGGGACCATATCCACCCCTACAGACACTTTTTTCCCTCTGCACAATGGCACCTACCAACAGAACAAAACAACGTGTTCCACAGTCCGCAGTGTACGCACGTGGTCTGAAGAGTACCAGTATGAGTTTTCCGCACTCCCCTGACCACCAGACTCCCCGGATTTAAACCCAATCGAGAATCTGCGGGACCACGGCGATCGGGCTGTCCACGCCACGGATCATCAACAGAGAAACCTAGCGCAGAAACAGAACAGAGTTTTTGAAATTCTGAAAGTAGCGTGGATAACATACGGGGAACGAAAAGTTTCTATCGCGTTTAAAGAAACCAGAATACAGTTTTTAGAGTCGAAGGTTCAAATGGTTCAAATGGCTCTGAGCACTATGGGACTAAACATCTGTGGTCATCAGTCCCCTAGAACTTAGAACTACTTAAACCTAACTAACCTAAGGACAACACACACATCCATGCCCGAGGCAGGATTCGAACCTGCGACCGTAGCAGTCGCGCCGTTCCGGACTGAGCGCCTAGAACCGCTAGACCACCGCGGCCGGCAGAGTCGAAGGACAGGAAAAGGAGAGCAGTTATTGAGAAGGAAGTAAGAAAGGGTTATAAGCTACCTCCCACGTTATTCAGTTTGTTCAATAAGGAAGCAGTAAATGAAACCAAAGAATCATTGGGAAAGTGAGTTAAAAATGAGAGAGGAAAATAAAATCTAAGCTTTGCTAATGACATTCTAACTCTATCAGAGACAGCAAAGGTCTTGGAAAATCAGTTGTTTCGAATAAACAGTGTCTTGGAACGAGATACGATTAACACAATTAAAATCAAAATAAGAGTAATGGAATGTAATCGCTTAAATCAAGTGATGCTGAGGGACCTGGACTAAGAAATCAGACACTGGAAGTAGTAGTTGAGTTTTGCTATTTGGGCAGCAAATAAATGTTGATGGCAGATGCAGGGAAGACTGAAACTAGAAAAAAGCGTTTCTGCAGAAGGGAAATACTGTAGCGTCTAATATAAAATTAAGTGTTTGGTACTGTTGAGCGTAGTCTTGTACAGAAGCGGAACGTGGATGATAAACAGTAGAAACAAGAAGAGAGTAGAAGTGTACCACAGGTGAATGCTGAAAAATATATAGGTAGTTTGGGTAAATAATGAAGTGGTACTGAATGGAATTGGCGAGAAAAATTAATGACCAAACCAGACATTTAGTAGGACACACGCTGCGGCATTAAAGAAGTCAGGGGAGGTAAAAATTGTACACTATCACTAAGGTGATTACAGTAGCAGATTCACGCAGTTGTGTGTTGCAGTACTAATGTAGAGTTGAAGAGGCTTGCGCAGGACAGACTAACACTGAGTCTTCGGACTCAAAGATGTAGCCACGATTTTGTCAAAGGGGGTCCGATTGCTTAAAGAGAACCCTAAAAAGCACATGTTTCTCATTTATTCCGAAAATTTTCATAAAGAACGATAAACCATTTCATTTGAAAATTATCCTGGAGTTTTTACCAAGAGGAGATATAATTTCGTTAGTTAGGAGTGTTGTACTGTAATAAACCACTAACAAGCAGTCATGCTCCAATCTTCCGTCACCCTCCAACGTCTTCTTTAAATCTGGACTGGAGCAGAGGAAGGGACCAGGAGTGGACGAGCGCTAATTTTTTGGGATACCGAAGGGGCTTTTGGAATAAAGAGATCTCTGTTTGACTGAGAAGCTGGAATAATCTTTGGTAGTGAAAATGCAAAGAATCTGGCATTATTCAGTCTTAAACTTCTCCAGATTTTCTCATTTAAGTATGCATCAGTCACTTCTTGCAATGGAAAAGAGAACATTTGCTACATCAAACAATGTCACAGCAGACATATGCATGAACCTAGATAAGGATAATTTGGATTATTATTTATTTATCATATGGCTTTCAGCGCTGGAAGTCTCGCCTTCGATGCAGCTCTTTTCATTTAAGCAGAGGGACTGCAGCTTTTCGAGAATCTGTCAGGAAAGAAAGTTATTCCGAAGGAGTTGGCTGTGGGCTATACTAAGGGATCGACACAGCATTTGCCTAATCTGAAAATGGGAAACCACAGAAAATTATCTTCAAGGTTTCCGGCCGATGGATTCAAATCACCTCGCCTCCCGAATCCAGGGACTGCTAGCTCAGCTGCTCAACACATAGAGCTACCTCAAATCGGTGGAGATTTTGGAGAAACTGCTAGCTGTATATTATTTTAAAATATAATAAAATGCATCACAACAAAAGATTTAATACTGACATTGCCTCTTTTTCGTTTAATTGTGCATGTTTAGTCATTTGACAGTGCCAGAGTGCATGCATATTTTAGTATTTAATTCTGCACGGTATTGCTGGCTTTAGTTACTACAGTATTACAAGAGCGTAAATAGATTCTGGATGAAAGGGTGAGGGAGGGATGCAGGGCACAGGCGACTCGGACGAATTTAAGCATCCTGGTGAAAAAAAAAAGGTTTTAGAAACTAACCAAATATAGAAACTGCTGTCTTCACATAAACTTTTCCCTCTCCACAAATCCTTCCCCAACATTCAGTATCGGAACTGGTTTTCATGGTTGAGTACCTCCTCGATGACAAGATTGGGCGATTTTGCCATTTGGGCTACTAATGATAGAATAATGATCAAATTCTTTAAGGAAATGCAGCCATCGCTATTTGGGCGATATTTTTGTTGATCGGCGCTGTCTTAGGCGTCACAGTCCCAATCCAAACGTATTTTTATGCACTGCTTTTAAGTAAATGTTATTTGTAGTGATAGTTAACGCTTCGGTGTCTTGTGAAGTTTTGAAATACTGCAACCCCAATGTTCTACCAGCCTCCAAATAACTACTCCAGTGCTAAAATTAAACTGCCATAGACAGGTAATTGGGCTATTATTGTAGTGCACGCATATTTTTAACCTACCGTAACGCCAGCGGGCGAATCAAAATAGGTTTCCGTCTTCTTTCTTGCTTCAAATTTATCCGTAATTAGAAATTATCACAGTAGGACGCAATACAAAAAGAGTAAACGGTAGCGTTTACATTAAATTAAACTGCAAGTAACAACTGACTGATTAACGAAACAGCTGAGCTCAAGCAAGGCTAACAATTGGTCTTAGGTAAAACAGGGACGGTCAATGGCCGATACTACTATGGATGGCGATGGCAGATGGTACTATGACTGTATAGATAGTTTAAAACTATCTTTGACCTTGTTGAATATCGATAGTGTGTATCGCTTTTTATTCGTATGATCGAAAATCAAAATAACTTTCAATTTCACTACACAGAAAGTAGGTCGTGCGTAATTCGGTGTAGGTGATACGGGGGAGGTTGGTCCAGACCCCCTGGACGCTCTCCCCTCCCCCCCCCCCCCCCCCCCCCCCCCCCAAATCCCGTTTGGCTACGTCTTTCTCGGACTGAAGACCTAAGCAACAACAAAAAAATATGCAGAGTATCCTGTGATATGATAGAAAACTGCTTTTGTTAATACAGTAATAGCAAAACTAGCAACAGCTCTAATGAATATAGCCGGCCGTTGTGACTGAGCGGTTCTAGGCGCTTCAGTCTGGAACCGTGCCGCTGCTACGGTCGCAGGTTCAAATCCTGCCTCGGGCATTGATGTGTATGATGTTCTTAGGTTACTTAGGTTTAGGTAGTTCTAAGTCTAGGGGACTAATGACCTCAGATGTTAAGTCCCATAATGCTTAGAGCCGTTTGAACCATTTTTTGAGCCATCTAATGAATATAAACAATTAACCAGAGACATTTCATGTTCCCACAGCGGTGTTCTACCGAACTATCATGTACAAACCGGCAGACATTCAGTCAGACTATATCACTAGTGCAACGCACAGAACTGCCTCTTAAAGAAAACATAATGTATTGTTGACTTGAGGCTGACAATGTCACCGAATCGTTATTTAGTGAGCGAACAGCAACAATGGAGTGTCACTGGTAGACGTGAGAGAAGTGAAAGACAGACTGAGTTTGCCAACTATCCTTTGACAGAGCCTGCTGTTATGCACTCGATGGAACAAGGCGGTGACCAATTACAGAGTATGATTACCGCAGTCTCCGGGAGGAGATACCACAGAGTACAGGCCGCAGAAGGCTTCAAAAAAGTACTAACTACCCGACATGAGCGTCCATTTGTGAATTGCTCAGTGGCCGTCACTGAAGGGGTGTCTGCAGCTGACACACAACAACTGCTGACCACTCGAGGAGCGTTCATAATCTAATTACTTTCTGTCGCTGATATTTTCCGTTTACCTGTTTCAGATGTTGGTGTTAGTAATTTATTAGTAATTTATTTTCACGACTGTAATGATTTTTAGTAAGACGAAACGATTTAAACAAATTCTAACCGTTTTTGCAAGGAGCGTTGCCAAAGACATGAAAATTGATGTGGAAGTGGCATTATTGCGCAAAAGGCAGTCGGGAGCTGAGAGTGAGATTGATTGAAATAATTGAGGAACTGGCTGGAAGCAGACGGTAACGTCGAGTGGATCTTTGAAACGAGAGCTGAAACAGTTCTCACGGTCGTGCTCCATCACTTCCGTTATCGGTTGTAATAAATAAGATCATGTCTACAGCCATTTAATTGCTAAAGATGGGTGACTTCCTGTTGTTGACAGTTACTATTATTTATTTTAAATAATGGACTGAAAGAACTTGCGTGTAAAGTTTCACGCTATTTGTGAGATTTCTACCACATTTGTCCTAAAAGCCTTCACTTTACGTCATTGTTCTAGTGATAAGAGATTGCGTGGTACTAACAAACTTAGTTGCCTTATATACTGCCTGAAATTATGACCAATAACATATGCCAACTGCTTTGCCGCAGTGGTAACATCGGTTCCCGTCATATCACCGAAGTTAAACGCTGTCGGGCTGGCTAGCACTTGGATGGTCACCATCCGGGTTGACCGAGTGCTGTTGGCGAGCGAGATGCACTCAGCCCTTGTGAGGCCAATTGATGAGCTGCTTGACTAAGAAGTAGCGACACTGGTCACGAAAACTGACGATCGGGAGAACAGTTGTTGACCACATGGCCATCTGCATCCAGTGACGCCTAAGGGCTGAGGATAATATGGCGGAGCCGGCCGAAGTGGCCGTGCGGTTCTAGGCTCTGCAGTCTGGAACCGCGAGACCGCTACGGTCGCAGGTTCAACTCCTGCCTCGGGCATGGATGTGTGTGATGTCCTTAGGTCAGTTAGGTTTAACTAGTTCTTAGTTCTAGGGGACTAATGACCTCAGAAGTTGAGTCCCATAGTGCTCAGAACCATTTTTAATATGGTGGCCGGTCGGTACCGTTGTTCTTCAAGGTCTGTTCATTTTTATTTTATGTTATGACATATATCTTAATACATATTTTACTACTATGTCAGCCGTCCTTGTATAGGCTGCAATGTGGTCTACACCGTTGTAAAAATATCAATTCTGCTGTATTAAACAAAACTGATTTGTACACTACATGAAGTTCTACCTAAGATTTAAAAAAATACCAGTTTCGTGACTGGACTGAGTTTTCCATTACTACGAGAACGAAAAGTATTGTTCATATAAGATCAGTGCTGCTGTGCCCGTTCGCGATTGTAAGCACATCAGCTGAAGCCGGAAGCGTCTTGTCTGTGCCTTCTGTGTTGTTTGAGGTCAGTTATTTTGTAGTTCCGAATAAAGTTATCATACGCTGCAGCTACCTCCCTCACGATAAATTATCCCTTCTTGTTATTGTTCTGCTACGATCCACACGTTACCTCGTTAGGATGGCGTCCGAAATTTATTGTTTTGGCAAATGCTGAAATTTTTTAACTGCTGTGTACACTAATTTAAGATATAAGTATTATATTTTTTCTATGATCAGGAGAGAGGAGTCGCATGCGCGCTACAAATATAACACTTAAACTCGGTGATTCGGCGTACTTTCACACCAAACTGTCGATTTGTAAGTCAATTCAAGACATTACATCGCAGGTTCTCATTACAGGTGACTTAACTTGCAACTGATAGCGCGACGCGTCTTTCATTTGACGAGAAACTGGAATACGTTATCATCCTGAAGAAACGTCCCCAACGAGCGGTTCCGTTTTATTTGTTACGTGGACAGAGTGACCTTTAGGCTCACACGAGTGAATCTGTGACTTCATGGTCCTACCGGATTGACACTGCTGATACTTTATTGGACAATGCGCGACCTTTTCATTCTATAGGAAGATCTGGGAATTACTGGATTCGTTTGGAGAAATAAGTACCTTCATCTGCAAACAGAGGAGGGAATGGTGTGACCAGTTTGATGTGTAGAAACGAAGCCCATGGAACGCGTTTGCACTTCTCTTGCCATGTGAAACACGACTCATATTCTCCCTCAGTAGTCCACTGAGAAGTCGATAACTTCGCAAGTCGAGTGACATTCAGTTTCTATTGTGTTCATAAACACCATCACACCTGGCTATTTGTGCTGTTTCGATGCTAGGAAAAGTCACATTCCATACTGACGTTACCAGTGCTAAACCAAAACCGAACACACACATCCTTTTGAGTAATGATTATTTTTAGCAATTTTCTATTGATATATAGCCACAAGACAGAAACGTTAAGTCGAAGCATTTCCTGGAAGCACTGTGACTCGCAAGTTTCAATAGCTTTGGCAACAGAGTTTGACTCAGAAGCTCGTTTTGTAGACAACTATTATTTTGTTACTGATTTTTTCGGTTTTGTGTTCGTGGTAACCACTAAACGTATAGGGGCTTTCAATAAGTAATGCAAATACATTTTTTTCTCGACCAGTTTCAGTCGAAAAAAAAACGGAATTTATTGTGGGACACAGTGAAGTATTCCCGCTTCAACCCCTATAGTTTCATGAAGTGCCGATAGATGGCGGCGCTACACATAGCCTTCAAAATAGCGTCTGTAACGGGGGTGCGTTCCAAGCAGCGAGCTGTCACTGAGTTTTTTTTGGCGAAAAACCAGAGCATCGCAGATATTCATAGGCGCTTGCAGAATGTCTACGGACACCTGGCACTGAACAAAAGCACGTAGAGTCGATGGGCAAACTTGTCCGGTCGCCAGCTTGCCGGCCGGCCACACACAGCTGTGAATCCTGCAAGCTGGAATGTGTTGACACACTCAATCGAGGTGATCTACGGATCATAATCAAACACCTCGCTCCTCAACTGGACATATCTGTTGATAGTGCTGACACACTCGTCCACCTGTTGTGATACTCAAAGACGTGTCCCTGAAGGGTTTCTCAACACCTAATAGGAGGCCATAAGGAACAACAATGGACCATCTGTGCGAAGTGCTTGCGTGTTACGAGGCTGATCGTGAAAACGTTTTGTCGAACGACGTCACAAGCGATGAATCAAGGGTTCATCACTTCAAAATGAAACAATATGACTATCCATGGACTGGCGTCACACCACCTCTCCTTCGAAGAGAAAGTAGGCACACCCTCAGCCGGTAAAGTCATGTCAGTGGTATTCTCGGACTCTGACGACGTTATTCTGCTTGATGTCCTCCTTCATGGTGCAATGATCAACTCTGGAGTGTATTGCGCTACCCTTAGAAAACTGAAGAGGCGACTCCAGCGTGTTCGTCGCCACAAAAATGCAAAAGAACTTCTTCTCCATGAAAACGAAAGGCCTCACACAAGTCTGTGCACCCAAGAGACGCTCACAAAACTTCATTGGACTCTTCTTGCTCATCCACTCTACACCCTGGATCTCGTACTTTCCTCTGCGAGAGATGGCAGCGTGGTCTCGGGCTCCTTGTCACGGTTCGCGCCGCTGCCCCCGTCGGAGGTTCGAGTTCTCCCTCGGGCATGGGTATGTGTGTTGTCCTTAGCGTAAGTTAGTTTAAGTTAGATTAAGTACTGTGTAAGCTTAGGGACCGATGACCTCAGCAGTTTGGTCCTATAGAACTAACCACAAATTTCAAACTTCGCACTTTTCAGAATTCCGTCTGTTTGGCCCAATAAAGGATACGCTCCAGGAGAAACGGTACATGGGTGGTGGGGAAGTTATTGATGCACCAAGACGTTGGCTCTGACGTCGACCAGTAGGGTGGTACCATGTGGGCCGCCCGGTAAGGTAGCGTAAAGACTGTCACATTGAACAGACAGAATTTTGAAAAATAGGGTTTTGTAGCCAAAAGAGAGGGAAATAATATGATGTACGGGAATCCTGAATGAAACCAGCCTACGTTACAAAAAATATGTTGCATTACTTATTGAACGCATCTCAAATAAGCAACGAAGTCGACGGCACCCAAGGTACATACAAGAATAAATGGCCGGTCACTCAGTTGGCTTCCACGACAATCAGGTCCCGAAGACCATTGATTGGGGCAACCAATGGAACACGTATGCCCATTTAGTTTAGCATCAAGAGAGCGGAAAGAGTGTTTTTGACAGTTGTTCTCAGAACATGGTAATTTATTTTTGTCACGGAAATTGAACATCTTGGGACGATATAGGAATTTTTTCCCACTGGTTACTTAAATCTTTGCAGGCGAAGAATTGGACGACAAAGGAAAAAGGGAATTAGGCAAAGCAAAGTTTCTAATTTAGAAGCTATTCTCATTCTATAGTCATATCTACACTCCTGGAAATTGAAATAAGAACACCGTGAATTCATTGTCCCAGGAAGGGGAAACTTTATTGACACATTCCTGGGGTCAGATACATCACATGATCACACTGACAGAACCACAGGCACATAGACACAGGCAACAGAGCATGCACAATGTCGGCACTAGTACAGTGTATATCCACCTTTCGCAGCAATGCAGGCTGCTATTCTCCCATGGAGACGATCGTAGAGATGCTGGATGTAGTCCTGTGGAACGGCTTGCCATGCCATTTCCACCTGGCGCCTCAGTTGGACCAGCGTTCGTGCTGGACGTGCAGACCGCGTGAGACGACGCTTCATCCAGTCCCAAACATGCTCAATGGGGAACAGATCCGGAGATCTTGGTGGCCAGGGTAGTTGACTTACACCTTCTAGAGCACGTTGGGTGGCACGGGATACATGCGGACGTGCATTGTGCTGTTGGAACAGCAAGTTCCCTTGCCGGTCTACGAATGGTAGAACGATGGGTTCGATGACGGTTTGGATGTACCGTGCACTATTCAGTGTCCCCTCGACGATCACCAGTGGTGTACGGCTAGTGTAGGAGATCGCTCCCCACACCATGATGCCGGGTGTTGGCCTTGTGTGCCTCGGTCGTATGCAGTCCTGATTGTGGCGCTCACCTGCACGGCGCCAAACACGCATACGACCATCATTGGCACCAAGGCAGAAGCGACTCTCATCGCTGAAGACGACACGTCTCCATTCGTCCCTCCATTCACGCCTGTCGCGACACCACTGGAGGCGGGCTGCACGATGTTGGGGCGTGAGCGGAAGACGGCCTAACGGTGTGCGGGACCGTAGCCCAGCTTCATGGAGACGGTTGCGAATGGTCCTCGCCGATACCCCAGGAGCAACAGTGTCCCTAATTTGCTGGGAAGTGGCGGTGCGGTCCCCTACGGCACTGCGTAGGATCCTACGGTCTTGGCGTGCATCCGTGCGTCGCTGCGGTCCGGTCCCAGGTCGACGGGCACGTGCACCTTCCGCCGACCACTGGCGACAACATCGATGTACTGTGGAGACCTCACGCCCCACGTGTTGAGCAATTCGGTGGTACGTCCACCCGGCCTCCCGCGTGCCCACTATACGCCCTCGCTCAAAGTCCGTCAACTGCACATACGGTTCACGTCCACGCTGTCGCGGCATGCTACCAGTATTAAAGACTGCGATGGAGCTCCGTATGCCACGGCAAACTGGCTGACCATGACGGCGGCGGTGCACAAATGCTGCGCAGCTAGCGCCATTCGACGGCCAACACCGCGGTTCCTGGTGTGTCCGCTGTGCCGTGCGTGTGATCATTGCTTGTACAGCCCTCTCGCAGTGTCCGGAGCAAGTATGGTGGGTCTGACACACCGGTGTCAATGTGTTCTTTTTTCCATTTCCAGGAGTGTATATTTTTCCCCAACAGAAGCTGCAACATTTCGTGTAATTATCTTTTATGAGAAGTACTTTTCGACATTCGTTCCCTGTTTCATAACAGTGTAATTCATAAAATAATCCTCAGTGTTTCACTTCTCTACAACAGTGTTGAAAACCACGTGTTTCAATTAACAGCTAATGGAAAGTACAGTTTTGACGATTTAAAACTGAGAATACGACATTTTACAATGAAATCAATGGAGCAACTTGAGTGTAACTACATTTTGCGATAGTCTGCTGCCTTTCTAATCAACACTCATCCATGAAAAATTCAGCAGATAACACTCACACAAAAATTCTGCCCTATAGCGCTAACTATTTCATTGATATTTGTTACTGAATAGTCAGTTCAGTAAATTCTGAAATTTGTCATAGTCCTGAATGGATGGTCTGATCTCGTTTACCAGTTCATGAATCGATTTTACTGGCAATCTGAAGTAACTGAAAAACTTGCGCTCATATTTTCTCACTGAACATGACCTTAGTGCTTCGTATTTGCTGCTAGTGTACACCAAATTCTTTTGCGTTCCTTCCCTATTTGCTCTGAACAGTTGCAAGAAATGTTAGGGCAGAAACCTCTGCTGACAACGGAACATCCACTGGCCCTCATTGCACTGTAGGGGTCGTCCACTCCTGGACTCAAAAACTCCGCTGTTTCATCAGGATGTAGGCTAAGGGACTTACGTGGCGTCGTCAGATGCAGTAAAACAACATTTAATATTATTTCTTTTATTTCTCAGAATACATCTTGTCGCCGTGTCTTCCGTTGGGGCCGGTGGCTTCGTAATCTCGAGTGGAATATGCTGAATCCAGGAGCACACTCAGGACTGCCCAAGATCGCTGCATCAGCACCGTGGTGACACGAAATATGGCGGTTTGCCTGACTGTTGCTTCGGTAGTCGCTTCCCGTCAATGGGTCTGCTAGGGATGAGGCTGTGATCACGTCGCGCGTCCGCTTGCCTCACACGCTGTCCTGAGAGGACTTAGTCCCTCTCAAGACACTGACTGTGTTGTCCCATCACATGGATCACACTGCCAGATGCCTTCGTTAGGCCGTCTAACCCGAACGATGCTGAAGTTTCAGAGCAGTTGGTGCTCTGAACTGGAATGGTGTCGGCACACTTGCGGATTACCGATCAATGGCAACTTCAGTTCTGGATGCTGGTTCGGTAGTCATCCTTGGTTACAGATCAGTGGTCATCACTGCATGCAGCAGAAGTCTGACCAATACTGGAACAATCTCACATAATATGTTATAATGTGATAACCAGATAATCAAGCGCAGACGACATGAATGCCAATGATCCTACTGATCAACTGACTCCAGGCATACAGGGTAGAGATTTATTGTGTTGGGGAGTGGCTTTGCTATACGACGCCATCTTTAATGGCTGAATCGGTCTCACTCATTACAACTCATCAGCATTCTTCAGTTCTGCTGTATTAGCTTAATCAGTCTGTTACAGTATCATAATTGCTTCGACAAATCCATGATAGGTGTTGTCATGTCTTAGCCAATTTCTTCTTACATAATGTTACGAAAGTAATAGATGCATGTTCGTATGCACTTGTTTACACTTTTCCACTGAGCACACTCGTACTCACATAGAGAAGTGCTCATCGCACACTTGGTGGCTGACTAACTTTATTGAAATGTTAACACCCAGAGGCTGGCTTGTGTTGATACTTCTATGTGCTTCAACAATGCTGGACTGCAGGGAGTAAGAAAAACTATGTCTCTCCCTTTCCCTTTCTATCTTGACGTGTAATACTGTCCTCAAATTTCTCAACATTTTTCCTGAATTTTACTCTTTTCCTGTCCGCTAGTTAACTATCTTACATATTTCCATTCACTCTGAACCTTTGATTTCTTTAATTGCAACAAAACCCATGTCCTAGTCTACTACTATCTTCCTAATTTGGTTCTTTATACATTGTGACGTCTAGAATCTGTTACTTGTAGTGCAAAACCATTCCGTGGAAATCTCGTGAACAGTTGCTTCATTTGCGTAAGTGACTTTCCTTCCTAGACAAAAGTAAATTGTACAAATAAACGCTAGTATCCCAGTGACACTAATGGTTGATACACTATTCATAGTGTTATTCCATTTAGGTTTCTCTTGAAAGGCTGTTAACATTTGATCTATCGAAATTTGTTCATTCTCTGGAATGATTAATTCATCTGTTTGTAGCAAAGCGGGATCCAAAGTGGAGTTCAAGAAGGTTAAGTTTTGCATGAGTAACACAGTTAAGAGGTTTCTCCAGCCAATACGAGTACCTGTAATTATTGTGGTACCTGTAATTGTAGGAAGTAGTGTTCTGTCTATGTCACACTTGATTTCATTAATCAATAACTCTATCATACTCATAAATATTCTGTTGTTGCAGCATTTATCTACTACTGATTCTGGTAAGAATATGGAATAAATCCAATGATTGCGAACCCACTGGAAGTTTGATTGTGACAATGACGCTATCTTTTTGCGTTCTGGCGCATCAGTTTTTTCTAGCAATAACTGAATTTTGCACGACTGCTTCTCAGTTCACATTGACTCCTTGATAGAATTGCTAAGATCTCTTATTCACATAACAATATTCATCTCCTTTCATTCATACGTCTCTTCATTGAATCTGTACCCATTTATAAGATTCCACTCAACTGGATGCAGATGAATCATGAAACACTGGCATCGAGAGTTCAAACGCACTGCTGGAAATTGTTTATTAATATATACCCTAGCCTGGTCTGAATAAACCTTAACCAAAGAAACATGATAGAAAAATGTTATGTTACCTTTTACTGGAGGTACAATATGTTGTAACCCAGTGGGAGATTCTGTCTTAATATGTAACCTGTACTCCTAATAAAAACTGCTGTGATGTTAATAGTGTTGTACTTAGTTGTCCATGTGTAGCATGGTAAACTGCTTCCTGTACCCTTTCACTTGATATACCGGCATCTCCAGAGCTATTAACTAGTTCACATAGAAGTCTGGCTGCTACTAGTTTTCCACCTGATGTCCTTAAATGATTTTGCATCTCTCTCAAATCTTTGGTTAGCGTTTCCATCGTTCCTTTGGTATATTGTGGCAACTGTGTTGTTACTTTGTACATAGTTTTTGTGATACTGAACAGTCCCTATTCCATATTTGTGGTGTGCATATGCCAGCTTACAGTTGTTTCTGTGTTCCTGGCTATTTCCTGTACCATCCTTAGAATATTATTTACATTCACAGTACCCTTGTTATCTCCTGTCCCAAACATTATTTTCAAAAGCATTCCACCAGCATCACCAGCCTCTCTTCTTTTGCACTGACAACTCATGGATCATTTTCTGTCAGTTGTTACAGCTGAGTCATTAAACTCTTGTAGGAAAACTTCAATTACAGATTATTCAGTCAGTATATCTGTTAACATTGCCCTTTGATTGTGTAAGTAGATTAGTCTATGAACATATCCTGTAATCGTCATACTTCATTTCTTACCTCCCACATGTCAAATATGAGTTTTAGTGACTACCTGTTGTTCAGAAGAAGAACGTCTGGTTACCATGAGAATAAGGTCCCGTTTTCCAAGTGTTGATAGCTAAATACCTCTGCTTCATGACCAGGGCTGTACAGTGGCCGCTACGCCAGGGCTGACCAGTGCGCCAAGCAAGGCACACGGAACACGGCCCCTAGTTTTACTAGGGCCGTGTTGCTCGAAAATCAAACTTATCAGCGGAAGTGACGTCACGATAAGGCGCGCGTGACGTCTTATCAGCGCTTCCGCTACTGAGGCAGCTGCAGGCTCATTCGACTCGAGGCAGCCGCACCGAGCACACAGCCATGCCGTACCGCAGGAGAGTATATAGAAGAAGGAGTAGACTACCAGTCTACAAGACAGTTGACATCTTTAGCTTCGTTCCGAACAATGTATCTCAAGAGGAGCTACTCACATTTGTTGGATGCAAGATTAACTTTTCATGTACAACTACAGAAACTGTTCCAGGCAATTCATGGTTAACACTTGCTGTTGTACGAGGTAGTGGTAAGCCATTAGAAGGATTGGAGGCCAACTACGTTAGTCCACTATGCTCACAACATACCTGAATATATTCAATTAATTCACATTAAAATAAAATTAATTTAATAAACTTGTCTAAAAAAGGGGTGTGCAATAGAAATGTGACAACTGCACTTAATATACCCAGTTATTACTACAAAAAAAAATCTACTTCATAAAACTCAACATCGGTTTTGAATACAATAGAATAAATTTTTAAAAATTAATTTTGGGACCCAAAATTAAACCAGAGGTTAAGAAACTCTCAACTACAATTAAATTATATGAATTTTTATCATCTCTAATTGTAACTACTAAATGGGCCCATTTAGTTTACTTGGGTGCAAGTTCATTAAGATTCTTCTCAGGCTCCCACAAACCAAAAGAAAGCCCCATATATATATGTATATATATATATATATATATATATATATATATATATATATATATATATATCACTGGCCATTAAAATTGCTACACCAAGAGGAAATACAGATGATAAACGGGTATTCATTGAACAAATATATTATGCTACTACTGACTTGTGATAACATTTTCACGCAATTTGGCTGCATAGATCCTGAGAAAACAGTACCCAGAACAACTACCTCTGGCCGTAATAACGGCCTTGATATGCCTGGGCATTGAGTCAAACAGAGCTTGGATGGCATGTACAGGTACAGCTACCAATGCAGTTTCAACACGATACCACAGTTCATCTAGAGTAGTGACTGGCGTATTGTGACGAGCCAGTTGCTCGGCCACCATTGACCAGACGTTTTCAATTGGTGAGAGATCTGGAGAATGTGCTGGCCAGGGCAGCAGTCAAACATTTTCTGTATCCAGAAAGGCCCATACAGGACCTGCAACATGCTGTCATGTATTAACCTGCTGAAATGTAGGGTTCCACAGAGATCGAATGAAGGGTAGAGCCACGGGTCGTAACACATCGGAAATGTAACGTCCACTGTTCAAAGGGCCGTCAATGCGAAAAAGAGGTGACCGAGATGTGTAACCAATGGCACCCCATACAATCACGCTGGGTAATACGGCAGTATGTCGACGACGAATACACGCTTCCAATGTGTGTTCACTGCGATGTCGCCAAACACGGATGCGGCCATCACGATACTGTAAACAGAACCTGGATTCATTCGAAAAAATGACGTTTTGCCATTTGTGCAACTAGGTTCGTCGTTGAGTACACCATCGCAGGCGCTCCTGTCTGTGATGCAGCGTCAAGGGTAACCGCAGCCATGGTCTCCGAACTGATAGTCCATGTTGCTGCAAACGTCAACGAACTGTTCGTGCAGATTGTTGTTGTCTTGCAAACGTCCCCATCTATTGACTCAGGGATCTAGACGTGGCTGCACGATCCGTTACAGCCATGTGGTTAAGATGCCTGTCATCTCGACTGCTAGTGATACGAGGCCGTTGGGATCCAGCAGGACGTTCCGTATTACTCTCCTGAACCCACCGATTCCATATTCTGCTAACAGTCATTGGATCTCGACCAACACGAGCAGCAATGTCGCGATACGATAAACCGCAATCACGATAGGCTACAATCCGACCATTAACAAGTCGGAAACGTGATGGTACGCATTTCTGCTCCTTACATGAGGCATCATAACAACGTTTCACCAGACAACGCCGGTCAATTGCTGTTTGTGTACGAGAAATCGGTTGGAAACTTTTCTCATGTCAGCACGTTGTAGGAGTCGCCACCGGCGCCAAACTTGTTTGAATGCTCTCAAAAGCTAATCATTTGCATATCACAGCATCTTCTTCCTGTCGGCTGAAGTTCGCATCTTCGCGTCTTCGTGGTGTAGCAATTTTA
This sequence comes from Schistocerca piceifrons, assembly GCF_021461385.2. Lineage (NCBI taxonomy): Eukaryota > Metazoa > Arthropoda > Insecta > Orthoptera > Acrididae > Schistocerca > Schistocerca piceifrons. The sequence continues at coordinate 712,444,595 of NC_060138.1, forward strand.
ATGGCAAGTAGTGTGTATATAACGAAAAATTCTACATCATGAAAAAAATCATGAAATACATTATTATTATTTTTGAGTTTCTTTATTCATTTTATCTCAGTTTAACATTTCACCTTCAAAAAATTGAAAATCCCAATCACTAATTAATTACAAATATCTGTCTGGCAAAATAGTTTTAAATTCGTTATTCAGTTCCAAATATATTTTATCTGTGTGTCTAGTATTAAAAAATTCTTGGCCACTTATGTTATATAGAACATTTACTTGAAGCTCCCTAATCATATTAAATAAACTAGCATTCCTAGCATTCTTGAGCTTCTTCAGTAAGGCGTTTCATTTATATAGAATAAAAATTTATTAATGAAATTTGATACCCATGTGATATCGTATCCTAATTTTCTAGAACTGACGTTTTTTTCATGCTGAAATAAGAATTCTTTCTTAACTTGCTTGTTGATCATATTTTTAGTATTTACATCACTGGTTATCTGACTGTACTCTGATTGTATCTTTTCTTTCACTTCATCATCAATTAATCTTCCATATATTCACACTTCAACTTCTGAATATTCTTATAGTTTAAAATGAATCTCTTTATTTTCATCTCTGTATTTATATTCTTTTCTCAAATTAATAACTTATCCAGTTGAATCCCAAACTATAATCCAGTTATTTCTTAATTCATCAGTTCATTCACTTAGTATTAAACCTGTTCTGACCGTATTTTCACCATTATCAATTTATACTTTTCCAACAAAACGCATAACAGCTTTTTACAGCTTGTCTAGCTTATCATATAATCTGAATCTTCCATTTGATGTAGTGAATGCTGCCTTAAAAATATTTGTAGATGTATTATTCGCTACAGTTTAATCCTTGAAATTTTACTTCATGTGAACCATATTACACTAGTCAACAGTGGTTTTGGTACAGACAAAGTATATATAAAACTTAATTCTATATTTAATGTGACATAAAATGTGAAATCAGAAAGTGTCCATCACGTCAGGATTAAAAGTTATGACCTGCAAGTTACATAATATAGTTGAATTTACTGTATGATTTTTAAGTGCTTTTGTTTGAAAGGAGTGTCTTAAAAGATAGTGCAGTGACCTTTATTGTTCTTAACTTTAATGTGAACTACTTTTTAAATGTAACATGTAACATTAGTGTATTTTACATTGTGTATTTAAACCCTCCAGTCACATACATTTGCTTACTCCTTTTCCAGGAATTGATTTGCCTAAGTTAATTCGACAGAAAAGTGTTTTGTAGGCATTGAAAATACAACACAAGGAAATCAAAACGTGGATGTACAAGCCATCCCGATTCATTTTGTCATATATGTGGTGAATTCACGACAAGGATACAAAGAGGACAAATTTCTGACTTTCTGAAGACGTATCGTTTACACTTCAAATTCCAACTGAGAGATCAAGATAAAAATTGGGCACCTCACATAACATGCACTGGGTGCAATTCTAAACCAACACAATGGCTGAAAGGGAAAAAAGAGCACCTACCATTTGGCATACCAATGATCTGGTGAGTGCCCCAAAATCATGTTGGTGATTGCTACTTCTATTTAACTAATGTAACTGGCTTTTAATCAATGAATAAGAAGTGTATTAAGTACCCTAACTTGCCCTCAGCAATTAGACCTGTTCCCCACTGTGAAGACCTGCCAGTTCGAAATCTTCCCCTAGTGAAGGAAGAAGTCTGTAATTCTGATCATGAATATAATAACTCTGAGGATGCACAATTTCAGTCAAGTCAAGAGGAGCACATTCTACAACAAAGAAATTTAATTACTCAAGCAGACTTGAATGACCTAGTTCGTGATTTATACTTATCCAAGGAGCATGCAGAAATTTTATCTTCATATCTTAAGGAATGGAACTTACTTCATGAAGAAACAAGAATTATTCACTTTAGGCAACGTAATAAAGATCTAATGACATATTACCATATGGAGGGCAACGTTTGGGCTTGCAGTGATATAGTAGGATTAATGAAACAGTTAACCATACGAAACGATGCTGCTGAGTGGCACTTATTTATTGACACTTCCAAGACAAGTCTGAAGGCTGTACTATTGCATAATGGTAATACGTTTTCATCTTTAGCTGTAGGGTACTCTCTGACTATGAAAGAGAACCATGTAAGTTTGTCAAGATACTTGAAGCTATTAAGTAAAAGGAAGAAAAATGGAAAAATGTGTTGATCTTAAGGTGATTGGTTTACTAACTGCTCTCCAAAGTGGTTTCACAGAGTACTGCTGTTTCCTTTGTCTTTGGGACAACTGTGCAACAGATACACATTACACAGTTCAACAGTGACCACCACAGGAGAAACTGGCTCCACGGAGAGAAAATGTGAAATATGTACCTTTAGTGGATTCTCAAAATGTTTTGCTTACCCCACTGCATATTAAACTCAGCCTTATAAAGAATTTTGTCAAGGGGATGGACAAAAATGCTAATGGTTTCATGTATCTACGTGAAGTGTTCCCTGAATTAAGTGACGCAAAATTGAAAGAGGGGATTTTTGCTGGGCCACAAATTAGGAAGTTAATGCATGATAAAAACTTCAATGAAAAATTAAGTCAGTTAGAACTTGCAGCCTGGCGTTCTTTCTTGGACGTCGTTGAAGGTTTCCTAGGGAATACAAGAGCAGAAAACAGACATATTAGTGGGAACTCTTTTAGAAAACCATAGAAATCTTGCATGCAGAATGTCACTAAAATGCACTCCCTTCATTCTCATTTAGATTTCTTTCCTACCAATTTGGGATCAATTAGTGATGAACATGGAGAAAGGTTCGATCAGGACATTATGCAAATTGAAAGCCACTATAAAGGTAGATTGAATCCTATAATGTTAAGTGACTACTATTGGTTTTTGAAGTATGAAGGATATATATCCCACAGAAGGAAGTTGTCATCTAAAAGAGTGAATCCTCCACCATCAACATCAGCATTGAGCAAATGAATGTTGCACTTTTTATTGCAAAGATGTTCGTTAGGCCCAGGCCACTAGAGTAAGAAAGTTTTATTGGATTAAGTATGTTGTATATTGTCTAAATTTAGTGTAGATCACTCTAGTCTCTGTTTTTAGGTATAGGCATTCAAAACCTCTGTAACAAAAAAACTGGAGGATGATGCAAAATTCTAACTGCATTTTCGGATTCAGCAAGTTCAAATTAGTTAGATCCACCATGTTTTATCTCTGTATGTGAAAAAAGGTTTTTTTCTGTTGTATAGTGTTATCATTAAAGAAATTTTTATCTATATTTTATAATCGATCATCCAATAATATCTCATTGTAAATGTGTCATATACTCAGTTTTACTCATATATTGTCATTGTTCAAATTTTTACCATAATTAATTTAGACTCAATTTCCTGGATTGTTTTCGTCTTATCAGGATCCATGTCAATACCCACTTTTTTTCTTTTGCATATTTTACACACATCTTATTAGTTTCAAACTTAAGTGGTAGGTTTCTAATTTTATTTTCATATAGCCTTTCATGTAATTTTTTAACTTCATGGGTATTCTTTTCCCATAGATTTATTAACTTCAGCAGCTGTCCAAGTTCCAATAGAACATCTTTTGTCATCATTATTTATTCTTTATGGACGATAAATAGTTTGGACAAGAAGAGAATAGAAGCTTTCGAAATGTGGTGCTACAGAAGAATGCTGAAGATTAGATGGGTAGATCACATAACTAACGAGGAAGTATTGAATAGGATTGGGGAGAAGAGAAGTTTGTGGCACAACTTGACCAGAAGAAGGGATCGGTTGGTAGGACATGTTCTGAGGCATCAAGGGATCACCAATTTAGTATTGGAGGGCAGCGTGGAGGGTAAAAATCGTAGGGGGAGACCAAGAGATGAATACACTAAGCAGATTCAGAAGGATGTAGGTTGCAGTATGTACTGGGAGATGATAAAGCTTGCACAGGATAGAGTAGCATGGAGAGCTGCATCAAACCAGTCTCAGGACTGAAGACCACAACAACAACAACATTTATTCTTTCTTCTGCACATTCTACACATTTAGGAAACAACATTTTTTTATTTTTGTCAATCTTCAAGAGGTACAAAAATCACTTCACTTCACTTTCTTCTACCCCGATTCAGCTGCTTTTGGATATAATTAAGATTTATATCTTATTAACAATTTTGCTTCTGTAATTCTAGCTACTTTTCTACTTTTACATAAATCTAAGAATTTTTTTATATAAATGGAAACTGTAAGTAAAAAGTGTGCTATGAACAAAAAGAAATATTCTGTAATGGAACTATTGGGAAATAAGCAGAAGTCAACCAATGAAAGATTTGGTACATGATTACTTACAGAATATTTAAATAATAATAATAATCTTATTACAAATACTGGTGATACTAATGACCCAAAAGAGAAAAATTAGAAGAATTTAAACCAATTTTGCAATACTTTATAGTTTTTAAAATAATGTATTTAATACATTGAATGTGAAAAATAGTAAATTGCTTGTATAAAAGATCGGAATGTGGTAATTTAAATAGTTTTTTAAGATCTAGATTTTCTAAACTTAGTTTGGCTTGACATGGAATTAAAGCAAATATTCCTCATTTTTTAGATTCTAATGTACATATCATTAATGGTGTTAAACAAATTATTAATAATAATATAAAAATTATTAAGCAAAAATATAAAAATCCTATTGCTTTTTCTCATGAAATAGAATTAGCAAAAGACAGATTAGATGCATTATTAAAAGAATTACCAGGTATTTTAAAAGAATTTAAGAAAAATCTTTATTATTTATTTGACTTAGATATAACACAGTATTTTGCAGGAATTTTTAAATGACAAGTAACATGCGAGTATTTGACAAAAAAAATTAAACTTTCAAATACAAGGAGAATCTAAATAAGAATATATTGTAACTGTTAACAATTATAATTCTACTGGAAATCACTATTTCATTTGGATAAATTCTAATTCTAGAGTAGAAATCTATGACAAATTTAATTGTCATTTAACGAGCAAGGAGTTTATAAATAACGCAGTACCTATATAACAGATTTTTTGATTTGTCTGGAGACAAGATTAGAGAACCATTTGCTTTTTAATTGGTTACAGAAAATGAAATTACAAGATCAGAAACTACAAGTTATAATTATATTATAGTGATAGATAACTTCTTTATAGACCAAGATAAGTTTAACCAGATAAATGCTCAGCCTGTTGAGAATGGTCTTTCTGATCATGGTGTAAAGCTAGTTACAATATATGACATAGCTCCATTCAGCAATACTAAACAGTCCTCCAAAGTAGTATGTCCAGTCAACGATTTAAGAATTGCAAATGTCAGGGAAAGCCTACAGCAGTTAGACTGGGATGAGGTGTACCGTGAACCTGATGCCAATTTAAAACATAATTTATTTCATGACATTTTTGTAAATGCATTTGAAAACTGCTTCCCCAAGAAAATAGTTAAATATACTTGTAAGAAACCTTGTAACAAACCATGGCTTACTAAGGGTATAAAAATATCTTGTAACCGGAAAAGGGAAATGTATCTGACAGCAAGAAAGAGTAGTGACCCAGAAACTATCAAAAATTATAAAAACTACTGTGTTATATTAAGAAAAGTTATTAAAAAATCCAGGAGTATGTGTATCATGTCTGAAATCAGCAACTCTGATAATAAAATTAAAACAATTTGAAATATTATTAAAAGAGAAACAGGTCAACCAAGAGCAGAGGAAGACAGTATTACCATCAAATTGAATGAAAACTTTGCGAACAAAAAGTCAGAAGTTGAAAATATTTTTAATAATCATTTTCTAAATGTTGTGGATATAGTAGGATCCAGGTGTTCATTAGAAGATGCTAGGCTGTTAATGGAAGAGGCCATACCTATGCAATTTGATACAATTGAAATCTCACCCACTTCTCCCTCTGAAATTAGGAAAATAATAAACTTGCTTAAAAGCAAAAACACACATGGAATTGATGGCATTTCCAGCAAAATACTAAAAGCTTGTTCTCAACAGATAAGTAAGATTCTCAGCCACCTGTGTAATAGCTCTCTGGAACAGGGCATTTTCCCTGATACACTGAAATATGCTATTGTTATACCTTTGCATAAAAAGGGGGATAGATCTGATGTCAACAATTACCGTCCAATCTCCCTTCTAACAGCTTTATCCAAAATTTTTTAGAAAGTAATGTATTCAAGAGTAGCTTCACATATCTGTAAAAATGAAGTACTAACAAAATGTCAGTTTAGTTCCCAGAAAGGTTTTTCAACAGAAAATGCCATATATGCTTTCACCAGTCAAATTTTGAATGATCTGAATAACCGAACACCACCCATTGGGATTTTTTGTGATCTCTCAAAGGCTTTTGATTGTGTAAATCATGAAATTCTGCTAGACAAGCTCAAGTATTGTGGCATGAGTGGGACAGTGCACAAATGGTTTAATTTGTACCTAACTGGAAGAGTGCAGAAAGTTGAAATAAGTAGTTCTCGTAACATGCAAAGATCAGCACATTCCTCAAACTGGGGAACTATCAAGAATGGGGTTCCACAAGGTTCAGTCTTTGGTCCTTTGTTGTTCTTATTATATATTAATGACTTGCCATTCTATATTCATGAAGAGGCAAAGTTAGTTCTCTTCGCTGATGATACAAGAATAGATATCACACCTGACAAACAAGAATTAACTGATGAAATTGTCAATACTGTCTTTCAGAAAATTACTAAGTGGTTCCTTGTAAACGGACTCTCACTGAATTTTGATAAGACACAGTACATACAGTTCCGTACAGTGAATGGTATGATGCCATTAATAAATATAGACCTTAATCAGAAGCATATAGCTAAGGTAGAATATTCCAAATTTTTAGGTATGTCCATTGATGAGAGTTTAAATTGGAAGAAACACATTGATGATCTGCTGAAACGTTTGAGTTCAGCTACTTATGCAATAAGGGTCATTGCAAATTTTGGTGATAAACATCTTAGTAAATTAGCTTACTACCCCTATTTTCACTCATTGCTTTCATATGGCATCATATTTTGGGGTAATTCATCACTGAGGAATAAAGTATTTATTGCACAAAAGCGTGTAATCAGAATAATAGCTGGAGTCCACCCAAGATCATCCTGCAGACATTTATTTAAGGATCTAGGGATATTCACAGTAGCTTCTCAGTATATATACTCTCTTATGAAATTTGTTATTAACAACCAAACCCAATTCAAAAGTAATAGCAGTGTGCATAACTACAATACTAGGAGAAAGGACGATCTTCACTATTCAAGATTAAATCTAACTTTGGCACAGAAAGGGGTGAATTATACTGGCACTAAAGTCTTTGGTCACTTACCAAATAGTATCAAAAGTCTGACAGATAACCAACAAGTATTTACGAAGAAATTAAAAGAATTTCTGAATGACAACTCCTTCTACTCCATAGAGGAATTTTTAGATATAAATTAAGAAAAAAAAGGAAAAAAAACAAAAATATTAAAAAAATAAAAATAATAAAAATAAAAAATAAAGAAAAACAAAAAACACAAAAAAATAAAGTTGTTATATTAACTTAAGTATGTTGTTAAATTAACCTAATTATGTCATGTATTGGAAAATTCGACTCATTCCACATCATTACGAAATATCGTATTCATGATCCATGGAACTAGTATTAATCTAATCTAATCTAATCTCTAATCCAAAGAGAACAACAATTTGATTCATTAAACGACTGTTTAGAATTAATAAAAAATAATAGCAAGTCCTTCCAGCAAGCTCAATTTTATTCTATTCCATTATCCAAAATGTGGCAAAAATTAACAGATTCATTACAGAAAAATAAGAGGAAAGGATGAAGGATAAAAATTTATTTTAAATGGAAATGGATAAATTTAATCATGCATCTACTTTAAAATCTGCTAATTCTGTTTTATGGGGAAGACGAATAAGATTTTTACAGTTTTGCTTAATAATTTTTATATCTTTATTAATAATTTGTTTAAGACCATTAATAAATTGTACATTAGAGTCTGTGAAATATGAAATATTTGCTATAATATCGTTTCTAGCCAAACTAAATTTAGAAAATGTAGATCTTAAAAAACTATTTAAACAACCACAATCCAATTTTTTTTACAATAAATTTATTATTTTTCATTTCTCCATCCAATCTACGAAACCTGTTAATTTAAAACTATAAAATTATTGCAAATGTGTTTTATAACTTTTTAAACTCTTCTAATTTTTTCTCTTTTGGGTAGTTAATATCACCAATATTTGTAATAAGATTATTATTATTATTTAAATATTCTGTAAGTAATCATTTATTGTATCTTTCATTGGTTGATTTTTTCTTATTTACAAGTAGTTCTGTTATAGAATATTTATTTTTATTTGTAGCACACATTTTATTTTCATCTTTCATTTATCTAAAAAATTTTATTAGAATTTTGTAAAAGCAACCAAGATCAGAGATGTAAAATTGTTTTTAAAAACATAAATTTAATTGTTTCCAAAAGTATATGAAACCTGGTTAGATGAAAGTAAGGTGAAGTTATTTTCATTCCTATCTGAGATGCCACTGGATGATTGATTACATAAGACAGATATAAATTTTGTTAATGAGATTATGGTTCATGTGAAATAGAATTTCAAGGATTATGATGGAGAAAATAATTCATTTACAAATATTTTTATAGCAGCAATCACTACATTGAATGCAAGAGTGAGATTACACAAGAAGTTAGATAAACTAGGAAAAGTTGCTATATATTTTGATACAGACAGCATATTATATATTGATAGTGGTGAAAATACTGTGGAATTAGGTTGTATTCTAGGTGAACAGACTGATGAACTAAGAAATAACTGGATTATAGTTTGGGCTTCAACTGGACCTAAAAGTTATTATTTTGAGAAAAGTTACAAAAATACAGAGATAAAAATGAAGGGATTTGCTTTAAACTATAAGAATATTCAAAAGATGATTGGTGTATTTATGATAAAATTCATTGAGGATGAAGTGAAAGAAAAGATACAGAGTACAATCAGGTAACCAGTGATGAAAATACAAACCATTTTATCAACAAGCGGATTAAGAAAGGAGTCTCATTTCAGTATGATAAGAGAATAGTTTTAGATAATTATGATACAGTACTATACAGGTAATAAATTTTATTAATAATTTTTTTCTATATAGATAGAAGCCTTACTGAAGAAGCTCAACAATACCAGCAACACTAATTTGTTTAAAAAGATTATTGAGCTACAAATAAGTGTTTTGTATACCATAACATTAGTGGCTGTTCATGTATAAATACTGGACATGGAGATGAAATGTGTTTGAAACTTTCAGTTTTTTGAAGGATGGAATATTAAACTCAGATATTAGGGAATGAAGAAACTTGAAACTAATGGTAATGAATTGCATGATGTAGAATTTTTTCAGCTTTATATATATATATATATATATATATATATATATATATATATATATATATGTATAAAGCTTATGGACCTTACATATAAGGTCCATAAGACCTTTTGCTTGTGAATGAAGTGGACTAGTATGCAGTTTCTTCACTTTTAACAAGTGACATAACTGCTTCATCAGATCAGATATGAAATTAGTTCCTTGCTCTTTGCCTGTAGTTTCCAGTACTCCAAGTTTAAGTACCAAATTGTTGACCATGTCTTGAGCTACAATGATCGCTGTTTGATCTGGTACCACTATAATTACTTGGTATCTCCAAAAATGGGCGATCTTAGTCAACACATATTTATTCCCTGCTGAACCTGTACTAAATGATCCTTGAATGTCGCATTCTACCATCTGAAATGCCTCCACAGATTTTGGTAACGTTTGTAGCTGTATTTAGTGATGACTCTAGCCTGTTCGTTGAGCACATGGAAAGCAATTTGTAACGTGTTGCTACACATCACCATGATGTGTTCTCCACCAAAATGTCTCTGTAGTTCGTCTGTTAGTAGTTCTTTTGCCTCCATGTCTCAACAGTACAGAATCCTGTGCTTGTCATAGCACTTTGGTTCAGAGTGCTCCAGGAATGATGATGCATGATCCATATTTTGTTGACCTACAGTAAACCTTTATGCACTAGAAACTGTGGTTATTATTGCGCAATTATCGTTCTTCGTCCATTGCTTGTGACCTCTTCTAATCTGTTAGACTCAATCCAGATACTATTAACACTGCAATGCTTCTACTAAATATGTTTTCATTTGCATTCTTAATACCAGGATAGTGGACTACCTCATACTGAAACTCACTTGACTTCAGTGCCTGTCTTATTGGACCGCTTGAAGGGTCTTTTAGTCCCAAGAACCACTTCATAGGTGCATGATCGATAACAGCTTTAAATTTGCGACCATGTTGGTGTCAATGGAAATACGAAATACCATTTATTAAAGACAGCGTCTCTTATTCTGTAGTCGAAAAGTTGCACTGAAACTTATTTAGCTGATGAGATGTGTATGCCACTGTATGCTCCTTTTGATACATATTTTGACTTAAATTAGCAACTAAATCAGTTTTGCTTGCATAACACGATAGTATAAATTTCTTAGTAAAATCGGGAAAAACTAATGCAGGGTCTAATGTTAATATCTCCTCTAAATTTTGAAAAGCTGTTTGACATTCTGTTGTCCAGTGAAATGTAACCTGTTTTTTAGTATTCTAGTCAATGGTTGCCCAATTTGTACAAACTTTCTTACAAATTTTCGCTAATAATTTGCTAACCCAAAAACTGTAACTGTTTTTTTTTCTTTTTGCTTGTGAAACTGCAAAATATTGCACAGTCAGAGCGAAGTTAGGATCTATTCTCAGTTCATCTTGGACAAAAATATGTCCAAGACAATTATCTTATGAATGTGCAAAATGATATTTGTCAATGCTCAGTATGAGATGAGCTGTCCCCAACCAACTGAATATTTTCCTTAGGCACTTTGTGTGTTCATTTAAATCTATGGCAAAAACTATGATATCATCCAAATAGGCCATGTGTCTTTTTAGGTTTCAAAGCGTGCTGAACTCCATCTAATAAATGCTGGAGTGTTGCAAGCATGTTCTTTAAATCACAAGGCATTCTGCAATATTGACAGTCACCAGATAGTGCTGTAAACGCTGTCTTAGGCATCTCTTCTAGAGATATTTCATTTATTTGGTAATAGTCACTTCTAAAAGAACAAGCTGCTGTCAGTATCTACACATTCACATAATTATGTGCAAGCTATTGCTCGTTTAAAGACCTTGAAAATGTTTCTATATCTCCTTGGATGTCTTTAAGAGACTAATGAACAATTCCAATACACTCTTACGGGTACTCAGCTCAGCAAATTTGTACACATCTGTTCTAATTGACTAGTGGAACAGGATTCCACTGTTTCTACGATGACAACATGACCACTCATTTCAAGAACTCAAATTTGACAACTTTTACATAAGTATACTAAAGTTTAATTTCATAATTTTCCACTGAGTGGTTTTGATTGCTTAACTTCAAGAACAAAAAGATTAGTTAGTAATATGTAACATCCAATATTACATATTGATTTATGTTAAAAGAAACAGCCTAGAAAAGTCCATGCTTACCAAGTGAACAGTATGTGTATGTCAATCTAATTTACATTTCCAACAAAAACGAATATAAAGGTAAAAAATGGTAGAGGCGTGATTTCACCATCTAAAATGGAGCAAAATCAGCAATATGATGAATGAAGTACCAATTTAGTGAGAGACCAGATGCTCTTTTACGTATGACTGTAACTGATCCTGTATGGACTTAACTGTCTTGGTAAAGGAGCATTCATCTGCGCCAATACAGATTGTATCCCAGTCAACTCATGTTTCAAATGAGTCATTAATGGCGCATAATAAAGGTAGTCTTATAATTATGTGCTCCTCTAATCAATTTATCAGGAAAATACTTTGAAGATCCGTAAAAGGAGTGGTCATAATCAACAACCCGCATTTCGACTTTTTCATTGCAGTCACACTACTTTTTGATCATTGTTTTTATTGTTGCTTGGTGTCCTTAGTTTGATGAAAGATTCAAAGCTTCTACATCCAGTTTTTTGTATTCTTTCAGTTAGAACTCATTCACTGTAACCTTGCACACTTACTTACTGCCCCAATGTAAACATTCCTTAATAACTTCTGTGTGGGGTGCTTAATAGTATGACCAAACCTTCACATCCCATTTTGTGGCTTAGGATATGGGATACATAGCTTTAGCTCTTTACAGAATTCTGAAAAAAATGTCTGTGATGCTAACAATACTAAATTTAGCATTGCCGAATGCAACAGGAAACACAGTTGCTTTAACAAGCACCACATAACTTCTTTCGTTGCCAGGAGATCCAGAGTAAATCATAGAGTTTCTTTGGCATGGCGGCACTGTTGTCCCTGTTGTGCAGTCCACGCAGGTGCTAGTTTTAAGAGAACATCGCTGGTATACCATCCCTAATTTCTGTCCCAGAGCGTTTACATCTGCTTCTACATACATATTCTACTCGTCATCACATGATGCAAGACGAAAGACCTTTGTACCACTACTGATCATTTTCTTTCCTTTTACACTCGCAAATAGAACGAGGGAAAACACTTGTTGACATGCCTTCGTACAAGCCCTAATTTCTCTTATCTTTGTGATCCTTACACGAGATGTACATTGGCGACAGTAAAATCGTTCTCCAGTCAGCTTCGGATGTCTGTTCTTTGAATTTTCTCAGTAGTGTTCCGCGATAAGAACGTCATCTTCCCTCCAGTGATTCTCATCTGAATTCACAAAACATGTCTGTAACATTCACATGATGATCGAGTCTCTGGTAACAAATCTTGCAGCACACTTCTGAGTTGCTTCGATGACTCTGTTCAATCTGACTCGATGGGGGTCCAAAATATCCTAGCAGTACTTAAGACTGGATCGCACTAGCGTTTTATATGTGGTCTCCTTTACAGATAAACCACCCTTTCCTATTTAGTTGCGTATACGGACATCTCCAAGGCTATGACAATAAAAATACTATTGAATATCTTTGAAAAAGTACGTCTATTCATAGGAAAGCATTGAAGCCATGTTATATCTCGCCAGACGTCAAAGTCTTGAGTAATAACTACATATAAATACACTGACGAGCTAAAATATTGTGAATACCTGCTTAAAAACTTGTTGGTCCATCCTTGGAACGCAATGTAGTACCGAGTGTGCGTATCATGGATTCGACAGTTTGTTGATAGTTTCGTGAAGATACGTCGAACCAGATGTCCATGCACAAGTCTTCTAATTTTCTTAAACAGCAGGCCGCTGATCTGTGTAAATGGTGATGGCACCTGATAGTGACCCAAATGGATTCCATTGGATTCACACCAAGCGAATTTCGTGACCAAGACAACAACGTGAGTACACTTTCATGATCCTCAAATCACTGTAGCGCAGTTCTCGCCTTGAGACACGGACAATTATCCTGCTGGAAGGTGGCGCTGCCAGCAGGGAGACATCAAGTATGAAGGGAGGGACGTTGTCCGCAGCTGTAAGCCTGCCTCCGATTACTACCACAGGTCGCTGGCGAGTGCAGCAGAATGTCTTCCATAGAATAATATTGCACCCACCACCCCGCGTCCTTGGCACTGTGCACATTTAGAACCGCCGATCGCGTGGTGAAAGAAAGATGTTATTTCGTTTGTCTTTGCCTCAAAACTGTCAAACGAGGTACATTTTACGACATACGTAAGGATGTTCCCTCATGTGAATATTCGATTCAGGTGGGAAAACACAGAAATAATCGAACAATCAAAATGTGAAAAAGAAACAGATACACAGTTCAAATATTTAAGTGAATTGTCTCAGCTAACTTCATGTGAATACCAGTTACGATATGAAGATATTCATTATTCACCAAAGGAAATAAACTGCGCAAAATGCCGTGGCCGCCAGATGTGTAGTCGACTGAGGAAGCGACGGGAGAGCGGCAGTGATTTTGGAGGGGGGGGGGTTCGCTCAGAGCGCAGTCTAACAGAAGCCTACACTCACGGTTTTAGTAAACATTAAGCGGGGCCTGTCTCCGCGCCCACACTTGCATGCTGACCATTCGAAAAGATTTGTCACCTCTTCTTTGGTTAGTATCTAAAAAGAATTCCGCCGAAAATGCAGCGATTTATTTTAGCCTGGTTTGTTAACCATTTGTAACTTTCAGAGAAGCGGCACGAGTGGGAAAGTTTGAGTAAAACTAACACATTTCTCTTCTTACCATGTTAAAATTTACGTCTTTTGCCAGAACTCACCTCACTAACATGTTGTGCAGACGCAGTTGCGAAAGAATTCTCAAACAGTGGGTTATTAAGTTTAAGCGACGAACTGAGGAAAAGTGAGGTCAGCATCGTATGAAAATGGACATCTTCGGTACAAAATAAACGAGTAATGGCTTCACTTATGTTGTTCCAAAACCCATAGCGTTTCTCGTTGCACCAGCTATCGACGGCCCTTAAAAACTACATTCTTTCATCGGAAAAGTCTGTGGCTAGTGGAATAACACGGAGGTAATGAAGTTTTGCATTGTAACCATATTTTGCCAAAATACTCTCCTCTATGTATGCTATCATTTGCCAAAATCTCATTTCGATATTTGTAATCGTTTATAAAATTTGAGGAATGTTATAGATATTTCACTCTGGCATTATCGCTGGGGCGGTGCGATCGCAAATGAGTGCGCTACGTCAGAACAATTTTCTCGAGATTGGTGACAGAGACCTCCAACCACGTCTAAATAAAAATTCAATATGTTAGCTAAATTTCATACGCAGCAACATATTATTTAATATGCACCAGATGCATAATCATAACGACCCCTATTTTTCATTGCAAACATTTTCGAATTTCAAGAAATGTCTTACTTCCACGTAAATAGCCCAATAACTACGACCATTAACGAAATGGTGGGCACGTCATAATGAACCTGACATATAAGCGACAAGTAAAGTAAAAACGAAATTTTTCTACCGAAAAGTTTCTGTAAAACCGCTTGACAAAGAACGCAGGGCGTGCGTCGATTCTGTCATCGCCGAGCAGCCAGAAGTGGCAAATCTTCTCGGCGTCCCCTGCTGAACAAACGAATGAATTTGCCAAACTCTTTGGACGAAGACTGGTCACTGCGCATCGCTCACCGTATCCTGCACGACCTATATTCTACGGTATTTACGTATGTTACGAGTAAGAATTAGGCTTGCAAACCTATTAATGGACAATAACTAACCGACTGTAACCGTTAAAGATAACAGCATGCTGGGGAGAATTTTGGAAAATTTAGACTTGAAAGCCATGTTATAAAATGCATACAGTAAAAGGCATCCTTGTAATGGAATCATTACGTAACTGAAAATATGAAAACTAAGAATATTAGAGGAAGGGGAATGTGTGGTTGTACAAGATGAGAAAAGTAGACTACAAGTTAAACCTAAATTTTTAGGTAACAAAGAACTTCTTATTGGTACTTAATATAATGTATGTCTATATCAATTCGACGATTTATAGAAAACTGTACAGAATATCGACGTGTGAATAGCAGCAGAATAGGCCTATAATGCAAATTAGAATACAATGAAACTGAAAAATACTCCTCCACATAAATAAATATTGTAAAATAATTACAGTTTGTCTTTCCATTGATAAAAATAAAACTGTTCTACCAAGCAGCGACCAAAGTATCAGTTTATATGTTGATCGTTGTTTGATATTCTGTGATTACTTGTAACAGCGATTCTGAATCAACCCGCTGCTGAGCGCTACCCTCCAAAGCACGAGAGTCCGTACAGCGGTCTGTTGGCAACATGGCAGCCATTATTAATAGGAGTGGACGTAGGCACCATCTACAGAACAGCTGCCATCAGGAGTTTCGCTCGCGTCAGCAGACTCACTAATGGCACACACACGGCAGACAAATCCATTTGCCGCAATGAATCGTCGGCTGCGAAACGTGAATAATTTCAGTTACTCTGCGTAATATGGGAGATTCGTAACAAGATTTATTTGGGGATTTCCTACGATGACAAAGCACTAATGACACCACGTAAATTGCCATATGCGGAACATTTAAGCACTGGAAAACTCAAATACAGTTACTCTTTGGGACCGCAAGCTACGTTGATGAGTCTTTGCAAAGATGCGAGGCGTTTGGTGCTTAATATGTGCAGCGCGCTATTTTATAAATACGAACTAACAGTAACGAACGCCGCAAGTGACAGTATGGTAACATTTCTTTTTTCGAATCCGCGAAATGTGACTGCAGCAGATATCCAATCGACTCTGTGTGATTTGTTGTAAGGTATGAAATTCTTAAAATGCATCGGTAGGTGCGTGTGAACGTTCCATATAGGATACAGGAGCATTCGAAAGACGAACTAAGAAGGAGAGTGTCAAAAGTGAGTGTGCAGTCTGTGTTAATGGTTGTTTCGGTAGATGGAGAAAAGATTCCTTTGACGATATCGATATTCACGCTTCCACAATCCTCATTGTGGAAAGAAATTATCACTGTCAGATACATTCAAAAGTGGGAAATTTCTGCGACGATGTTTCGGCGAATCTTGTCCCAGGCTACACCATGGCAAGTTTCCCTGAAACAGCGGCGAGGAAAACTGCTCCTAGCGCGTAATAATCGCTGCTGCCATTGCTATCTATGTATTTTTATGCAGAGAATGTGAATGGACTTTCCAGCTGACGTTGATAATAGAAAAATTTTTAATTTTCTGTTTAGGAGAGAGAGAGAGAGGCGTTAGGAAACTACGGAATATTTTTTCCACCGTTCCTTGCCATTGAGCCAAACAAACTGGATAATAGAACTTAAAGTAGCACTCATCAAATTTATGGTATGAAAAAGTATCTTTAGCATACGAGTATTGACCCTTTGGCCAATCAACAGACGCTCCATCCGATCTTGCCTTAAATTTATTTCATAAGCTAACACTTAATGAAACTGAGTCTATTACCTAAAACCAGTCATCTAGCCATGCGAGAATCGTACTTTCATCTGGCGTGATCTGATTTCACGTTGTTAACAATGTGACATTGGTTGCAGTCGCGTACCCAGACGGAGGTCATCCACGATCGTATTATTTGAACAGCTGTCTGTGCGAGGGAGAGGTATGGTTTACAGAACCGCGCTCTTTTCACACCTGGAACACACTGTAGTTCCTAGATCAAAATTTTACTGAGTCCAAATTGTACATCTTTCCTTTTTTCCCTTATATTGATAAGCAAAGTTCGAAAGAAACGTCTGTGACTCCATTAGCATTTCTAAACGTGTTTTCTTTGTTCTAATTTCCGTCAGTTTGTGTATGACTGGCTGCTATAGTATCTAGTCAGGGTTGGCGTTATTGCCACATGTCAGATAGCACAACTCAGTGGGTCTTACGTAGAAATTATATTTTACCGTTGTAGTGTTATACTTTTAGCTTGTTCGGTCCACATGGAAAATGTGTCTCTTATTGTAAATACGATGCCAGATGAGTGCCAGATGAGTGCAATTACTCCCAAAATATTATTTGTAGTTAGAAGCCCAGCCAGAGACACTCTTGTTTTATTTAGTCTTCCGTTCCATTTGTTTTATTTTCATGCAGCTAAAGCTATAATACATTAATCAATGTGGTGACAGTAAGGAGTGGGAAAATGTCAAACTAACATTAACGTCCGCTGACACCTAATGCAGAGAATAAAACTGCACTTGCTCAGCAGGAAAATGAACTTCAGAACCACGCTGTTTGGCTTTGCTTCTGTGCTGGAGGTTAGTCTACAGACCTGAGGGGGATCAAGGAGGCTGGAGGTGTAGAGTATGCGGAAATGTTTGAAGAATAGGAGCAGATGGGGCAAAGGAATGAGGTCGAAGAGGATCCAAATGGGGGACAGGAGGCGTATATGGAAGGCGAGGTGGAGTGCATGGTGCTCGAGGATCTGGAGGGACTTATAGAATTTGGGGGGGGGGGGGGGACAGATGTCTAGGCGGGACTGGCATATCAGAGGATGGGACAGATTAAGGATTTGTAGGTGTGGAGGATGGCAGAGGGGTTCAACCCCCATGTCCGGCCAGAGAGGAGTTTGAGGAGTCAGAGGCGGTTGTGAGCTTTGGATTGGATAGAGTGGAGATGAAGGATCCAGGTGACGTGACTGTCAATGGTGAGGCCAAGGTAGGTGAGGGTGGGGGAGAGGCGGATAGGACGGGCGCAGATAGTAAGGGAGAAATCAAGAAGCCAGAAGGAGCGAGTAGTACGACCTAAGATGATTGCCTGGGTCTTGGAAGAATTGATTTTCAGGAGCCACTGGTTACACAATGCCACAAAAAGGTCAAGGTGATTCTGGAGAAGGCGTTGGGACCGTTGGAGGATAGGAGTGAGGACAAGGAATACGGTGTCATTGACATATGCATATCTGCTGTGTACAGGAGGTAGAGGAGAGGAGAGATGACACAGCCCTGGGGCACACCTGCAGAGGGGTAGAAGGTATGGGAATTGGCGTTATGGATGGCAACGTAGGAGGGGCGGCGGGAGAGGGAGGAGGCAATCAGATGGATGTAGTTGACAGGAGGCGCGTAGGTCTGGAGTTTAAACAGGAGACCGGGATGCCAAATACGGTCGTAGGCCTTTTCGATGTCAAGGGAGACAGAAATGGCGGAGCGGCGGGAGTTAAGCTGGAGGGAGAGGAGATGAGTGAGGCAGAGGAGTTGATCATCGGCAGAGAAGGAAGGTCGAAAGCCACATTGGGTGTCGGGGAGGAGGTGGTTTTGGTGGAGGTGGTGATGGATGCGCCGGTAAGGATGGATTCCAAGAGCTTCTTGAACACTGAGGTGAGACAATTAGGGCGATAGGAAGAGGCATCAGATGGAGGCTTGTTGGGTTTGGAGAACATCAGGGTATGGGAGGTTTTCCACAGGTCGGGGTAGAAGCCGGTGGCAAGGATGACATTGTAGAGGGTGGCAAGGACTTCAAGAAAGGAGGGAGGGCAGTGATATTCTTCACGTGTTTGCAGCCGGATCATGTCGTCGTCCACACATGACGACATGATCTGGCTGCAAACCCGTGAAGAATATCGGCAGTTATTACGCTGGGAAACTCTACGAAAAGAGGGAGGGCAGTGTTTGAGGTAGCGGTAGGTAACGCAGTTGTGGCCTGTGATCGCGTGTGTGTGTTCACCGTTAAATGGTATATTGTCAACTTCATCTGCAAGTTCGCATCTTGCGGGTTCGTGTCGTTGCTTTCCGTAGTGTTCCCCGAATTTTCCTGTTGTTTGTTAACGTGCACCGTTTTTTTAACGGCAAGCAACAAGAAGAGCCTTTCGACAGAGCGACGTTGGGTGTTCAATGAGCGTACAGTTGAAATTACTGTTGTAACCAAAGACGCCGTTGCTCTGTGATTATTAATAACTTGGCAAGATTACCACCTTTCGACGGAGCGCCGTTGATATTTCCTGTTATTAATGTGCACCGTTGAATCACAATTTGTTTAACGCCAAGCAACAAGAAGAGCCTTTCTACAGAGCGACGTTGAGTGTTCAGTCAGCGTACAGTTGAAAATACTGTTATTACCAAATGTTTTACATCCTCTAGCAGTTGTACCGTGTGCTTGTGACTTGGTTGATTACATAGTTTTAGTTTTTTTTAATATATGTAAAAGTTGTGGTTTAATCCCCTTTTATGTACCTGTACGTTGGGTCGCAACAGCTCTGGCGACTGATTATTAGCGTTGTCAGCAAGATAACATAGTTATAGTTATATATATATTTATTGCTGTTTAAACTCCCTTATTTATAAAGTATGTATATGCTGGGTCGCAGCAGGTCTGGCGACTAACTATTACTGTTGTTAGTGACACCTGCTACTTGTTGCTTCAACGATTATCTTGTTGTAGTCATTTATCTATGTCTGTTAATATTTAAAAGGTAAAATAATTCTGGGCATTTAATAGTCTTACCTGTAGCAGGTTTACCTGGTAGCTTATGGTCATCAGCTGTAGTATTCTGGGCTTGTTGCTTGGTTGATTACATTTTTCTAGTTCTATGTACATACGTCCTGTTTATATATATATATATATATATGTGTGTGTGTGTGTGTGTGTGTGTGTGTGTGTGTGTGTGTGTGTGTATACTGTTTGGTCGCAACAGGTCTGAGAATTAACCTATCACTACTGAGAATTGTGCACCCAGTTGTTGGTCTGATTGCATAGTGAGAATAATTTTGGTATATCCCTTTATATACATTCTTCTGACTTAAGGTTTGGGAAAACTAGAAACGTCGGTATTTATGATCAATGCAGGGCCGACATTGGTTACTGATGTTCCGCACCCAACTGTGATCTGCACCCTGTACCTTGGGCGAGTATTTGGGTTGAGAGAGTTGCCTATTCTGAAGCGCCCACTCGCTATCTCTGTCGGAGCCTGTACTGCTCGATCCACCGGAACTTGGCCTAGCCCTCCCATTCCCATTCCTACTTGGCGATAAATCCAGACTTGAATAGGACCATATCACCGTTGTTGTTTTATTAAATTATCCTACAGATGTAACCGCCCAGAAAAACTGAATTATGGGCAAGTAATTATCAATCGCGCTCGTCAGTTCAAGAATTCAGCTCTAGGGAATCATGGAGATTTGGCGACAGTGGCAACGAGCCATGAACAAACACGTAGAATCGCTCTATCGCATGCTAGTTTTGGTTTCCGTCTCAACATTGAGAGCTCTGACGACAACTGTAGGAAGTGACTGCTTGTTGTTCTAGATACGTTAAGATTCGAAAAAATGACTCGTATCTGCGTAAATAACATACATCCATTTTGTCGCACCTGTGGAGACCAGACTCGAATCTCAAAAACGGAAAACTTAATCATCTTGTAAGAAAGAGCTATGAAGGTTATTTTGGATGTACAGTTAGCCACCAGGACAAGAAATGGGCGCACATGCTATACTCTTCATAGGCTGGTTATAAGAATCACGTCACACTCATTTTCTGTTACCACAGTATAACACACACACACAATGAGCCGGTCTGTCAACAGCAGCCAGCTGAGACACAAGCAACCACAGGGAAGTAATATATTTTGTGACATTTTACGAGTTCCTAACCAGGAGCCAATTGCATAGTTTCATCTGCGTGCTTTGGTAGTTTAGTTTCCTGAATTTCTGCGTGTTAATTTAGTAGTTGATAGACACAGTTCTCGCGTTTTCGTTTGTGTTGGAAAGTGAACCGATTTCGTGACAATTACAAGTTCCTAATCAGGAACGAGTTATTGTGCTCCAGCGGTTCAGTTTTTGAATCTCTTCATGATAATCTAATTTACTGGACACAGTTCTCACATTTTCTTACGTGTCTACAGTTAGAGTTCCGTAGTTCATGTCGATTGTCCTTTGTTTGTGTAATGTAGTTTTCAACGGTCTTTAGTATGGACAGGTTCAAATGGTTCAAATGGCTCTGAGCACTATGGGACTTAACATCTAAGGTCATCAGTCCCCTAGAACTTAGAACTACTTAAACCTAACTAACCTAAGGACATCACACAACACCCAGCCATCACGAGGCAGAGAAAATCCCTGACCCCGCCGGGAATCGAACCCGGGAACCCGGGCGTGGGAAGCGAGAACGCTACCGCACGACCACGAGATGTGGGCAGTATGGGCAGGGACTGTGATGGCTGTGTGAGGGTGCGAGCCAAGTTTGTGACAATTTGCTGTCAGCTCCAGGCTGTAATGGCTTCGGTTACACAGCTTGAAGCTGCAGTGAATGGGCGTCACTGTTGTGGGTCGACCATGGGCATCCAATGGGCGTTCATCACGTGTGAGTCCACCGACTGGTTCGCACCAGTGTCCAGCTCAGTTACTGCTTGCATTGAGGCTAACTACTCACCCATGGTCGAGTGGGAGGTCGCCTCTGTGCGTGGAAGGTGGTGAAAGACTTCCCAGGGGACCACATGTAAGACCTTCAAGGTTAATCTGACAAACAGTTTCTAGGTGCCATTGTGGCTAACGCTGTTCCTCAGCCAGATGCAGTCGCTTGTCCTGTTTCAGGGGGAACCTCTCAGCCTGCAAGATCCAGGCAATCACAAAGGTTGGGGTTATTGCTAGTTGGAAAATCTAATGCTAGGTGCGTTATGGAGGCCTCAGGGACATGGCTGCCGAGGAGGGAAAGAAACCCAATGTACAGTCTATGTGCATACCTGGTGGAAGCATTCCAGATGTGGAAAGGGTCTTTCCAAACACTATAAAGAGCATAGGGTGCAGCTAACTGCAGGTGGTGGCTCACATCGATACCAATGATGTGTGTAGCTTTGGATCAGAAGAGATTCTCTTCCAAGCAGCTAACAGAAGTGGTAAAGGTTGCCAGTCTTGCTTGCGAGATAAAAGTAAAGTTCACCATTTGCAGCATTGTCGACAGGAGCAATCGCAGACCTTTGGTACAGAGCCGAGTGGAGGCTCTGAATCAGAGGATCAGATGGTTCTGCGACTGTGTAGGCTACAGATTCCTCGACTTGCGCCGTAGGGTATTGGGTTTTGGGTTCTGCCAAATAGGTCAGGAGTCGACCATACGCATGGTGTGCCTACACAGGTAACATGGGCCTTGTCGCGTGGACTGGGAGGTTTTATAGGTTACTGGGTCTTGGGCAAATACAAAAAGGGCTTCAGTCTCAAAGGGTGCAGATCGAACATAGCAAAAACGTAGATACAGGAACCATCGGTACAACTGTTGTAAATGAAACGATAATTGAGATCCTGCACTGTTGATATACATCAATGGGGACAGTTGAAAATCTGTGCCCCGACAGGAACTCGAACCCGCGATCTCCTGCTTACATGGCAGACGCTCTATCCATCTGAGCCACCGAGGGCACAGACGATAGTGCGACTGCAGAGATTTATCCCTTGCGTGCTCCCCATGAGACCCACATTCCCAACCTAATGTCCACACACTACATTCGTAGTGCCCCTGACCATTACACTCATTACTCACGGCAGACAATCTCACCGAGTCCAATAAGAGTTCGGGCAAGAAGAAGAAGGTCAATGGCCTTTTAGTCTTAACTATATGAAGATGGTATCTGTTCTTTCGGACATGCACACATATTTCCCGAACTCTTATGGGACTCGGTAAGATTGTCTGCCACGAGTAATGAGTGTAATGGGAAGGGGCACTACGAATGTAATGTGTGAATATTAGGTTGGGAGTGTTGGTCTCACGGGGAGCCATGTAAGCAGATCCCGGGTTCGAGTCCTGGTCAGGGCACACATTTTCAACTGTCTCCGTTGATTTATACCAATGCCTGTCGGCAGCGTAGGGTCTTTATTTAATTATCATTTCATTCTATAGCGCTGCATGGTTACCGATGGTATCTGTTCTTTCGGACACGAAAGAACGGATACCATCTTCATACAGTTGTAAATTGTCATAGCTATGTTGGGAAAGTAGCAGAGCTCCAAGCACTAACAAAAAGCACTGATGCTCAGACCGTTACATGCACTGAAAGCTGGCTAAAGCCGGAGATAAGTTCAACCGAAGTTTATGCTAGGAACCTAACAGTGTTCCAAAAGAATAGGCTAAACATAGTTGGTGGTGACATGTTTGTTGCTGTTAGAAGTACTTATCTTCTAGCGAAATTGAAGCAGATGGTTCCTGTGAGTTAGCGTGGACAGATGTCATTCTTGGAAACAGGAATAAAATAATAATTGGATCCTTCTACCGACCTCTCAATTCAGATCTAATTTCAAAAACATACATGACTCATACAGTTATAATTGATGGTGACGTCAATGTAGCCACGATATGTTGGAGAAAATACATGTACAAATAAGGGGGTATGCATAAAACATCATCCGAAATTGTGCTAAACGCAGCTGGCCGGGGTGGCCGAGCGGTTCTAAGCGCTACAGTCTGGAACCGCGAGACCGCTACGGTCGCAGGTTCGAATCCTGCCTCGGGCATGGATATGTGTGATGTTCTTAGGTTAGTTAGGTTTAAGTAATTCTAAGTTCTAGGGGGCTGATGACCTCAGAAGTTGAGACCCATAGTGCTCAGAGCCATTTGAACCATTTTTTTTTTTGTGCTAAACGCATTCTCTTAAAATTATTTCGAGCACTTAGGGCATGAGCCCACGCGAATAGTAAACGGTTGTGAAAACACGCTTAACCTCTTAGGAACAAATACTCCTGAGCCAATACCGCAAATCAAAACGGATACAGGGATTAGTGAACACAGGATTGTCGTAGCGAGATTGATTATTGTAACTCTCAAATCCTGAAAAAATAAACGATAAATATACCTATTTAAAAAAGCAGATAAATATTCACTTGACTCCTACCTGAGAGACAATCTCAGTGTCTCGGATGTCGTCAAAAGTAATAACATTTTCATGAACAAGAGTCTGTGTATCAAGCGTATTGCTTACTGTATCTAGTCAAATTATTTCTGACGTGTTGTTGTTTGTGGGAGGATGCTGTGGCATTTCAACTATCTGTACTGTTCTGTTACTTCGACCTGACGTATTTGGCTGAGGATGATATTGACTATCTGGTTCATTCATGATAATCTGTAGTTGTGGATGATTCTGCTGCTGATAAGACCTACTGTTATTAAACATGCGCTGAAAACTGTGCTCATTACTTTTACGTCTGTCATGATAGTCATTTCTATACGCCGCGTTGCGATAGGAGTTGAAATAATGTGTCTTCTGTAAGTAGTGATTTCCTTGGTGCTGTGCGTTAGTATTTGGCGGAGCCGACGCTATCCATGTAGGCGGCGAAACATTAAAGCTTGTTTGACCTAGCGAACCACATTGTTGGTTAGGTATGCCAACTGGCTGGTTTTGTTGCTGTTGTGTGGAAAAGCCTCTATTATTGCCAAAATGTGTTTGCTGTTGCTGATAATTTTGACGATACTGATAATTAAAATTTTGTCTGGTATTAAAGTTCTGGTGGTTGTCATTCCTGGGGCGTCTATCACCTCTGCTATTAAAATAGCGTGGCTGACCGTAATTACTGTATGTTTGTTGGCCTTGGTTATGTTGTGAAAAATTTTTGTTTATGAAGGAATAATCTGATTGCTGAACTTCCAACAGCTGTAACACATCTCCAAATGCCGAAATATTTTCTTTCTGCTGTCCTGTTAAAAGTGATACTCTTCACGATCGTGGTAATTTTGAAATACATAATTGGATTAGTGCTGACTCACTGTATGGCTCACATAAATATTGGTTTTGCTGTACCATGTGTTCAAAAAATTGCGTGACAGTGGAAAAATTTCAGTCCTCATAATTCGGTAAGCTAATTAACTGATCCTTGATTCCGCGCTGTGTCGTCTTCGACCAATAGGCTGACATAAAAGCGTTCTCAAATTCTTCTACCGAGTAACACTGTCTCGCTTTCAGTCTCATACGAGCTGCCGGTTGACCTTCCAAAAAACTGCAAATAAATTCAAGTCTGTGTGTTATGGGCCAAGTTGGTGGAAAAGCAAAACTAAATTGTTGTATCCAATCCAAAGGGTGTATTTGTGTGCTGTCATTTTTACATAATTTAAATTTCCTAACAAATAGAAAGTGCTTGTAATCAAAATTATCGTCTCTGAATGTCTGTGCAGGTTCAGGATTGTATGAGAATCTATTTGTCTGTGTCTGTTCGGAATCTAAGTCACGTACTCTCTGTAAATTACCTAAGTTGTACTGGCTGTATGAGTCTGACAAATGTTCAGAATGTGGCATATGCTGAGACGTGTTATAGGCTGAAACATTTTTCATTTCTGTCACTTCTTGCTGTAAAGATGACAATATTCTACGCAATGCGTTGTTGGACGTACCTATCTCACTGATTGTCTGCTGTATATTTTGGAATTCGGGTGTTTGATTGAATAAAACTGATGATGTATCGTCTGATTTGGTGTCATTGTTATTTTCGATAACGCCAATACGACTGGCCAATTCACCAAATTTTTCAGTCAGTGCTTTTACCTGATCGTCATTATTAGTGTCACAAGCATTAATTTGTTTTTGCATTTTGCGTATGATTTTGTTTAATTCCTTAACGTCTGCTTTAATAGAATCGGGATCCTGTATTAATTCCAATTGTTCAAGTCTGCTGGTCACTGTCTGAAAGTCTACTGTGTATTTATTTTCCAAAGTCTGAATATTAGTGTCTGTTTTTGTTTTTAGATCGGATATTTCATAATAGCTGCGTTGCCCCAGATGCAAACTACATTTAACTTTAGGTAAATAAGAGCGGATACATAGCTGACTACTACTCAGAAATTCACAAAAAAATACGATCCTGGCCGGCTGTCGACAAGTATAACCTCCCAACAGATTAAATCCCGTAACCTCGGAATAAAATGTGACTAACCTCCCAATGAAAATGTGACTCATATATAACCTTTCAATAACTAGCTGACTGTGAACCTAAACTGGTAAATCTGGACGTCAGCAATGCTGCGTCATGGCCCTGAAAAGTCGTTCTGAATAAACTGAAAATTCTTACCTCAATTACGTCGCCGGATAACGCGTATATATCTGTTCCTATAAGAAATTTTTCTGGCACAGCCCAGTGCAATGCTGGCCGCTAGATTTGTCATGTATAAAAAGAAACAACTGATTTTTCTTTATGATAACCGGGATGACCATGGATAGGAGGAATTAGTAAAATCTTTAAATTCAGATGAATGATTGTCAAAAGTTATTTGTTAAGAAACATTATTATTAAAAGATTAAAAAAACATTTACATGGGACTTGATATAACAATAGTACAAAATCAGTTTTTACAAATTACATATGCGCGCGGCTATGAACAATAATTTCGTTTTACCTTATACTGCATCCGTAAAGAACCGAGATCGCTCTCCACGACCGACCCAACCGCCCGACTGCGAGCTACTACTACTACTGCCTACACAGGAAACATTAGCGACAGCACCGGACATTTGCACAAGCCCCGCTCATTTACCCGCCTCCACACCTACCCCCCGCTACACCAACCAAGAGCGCATCAATATGATCTTTGGTAGTTCTCGTCGCTGTCGTGTTTTTGTTCGTCATTTTTTGTTTTACCGCGATTGTTCATACTAGCAGTGTTGTGCTGTTAGTACTTCTTAGGAGTTTGTGTAATACTGTCAAAATGAAACATAGATATGCACTCTCAATAAAGTTATCATACACAAGGTACCTAATCTTGACTGTTGTGGCCAACTGCTGTCTCGAAACTGATAGCTAACAGACATTAAAGTACGATAAGATGTGTTGGAATGACACTGACGAAATTTGTACATATTGTTGCATATTTGTACATATGTTTAACAATAGGCAGCTCTAAAGCTCTCAAACACTGAAGAAGAACTCAAAGTAATCTCGTGTCTGCTATAAGCAAGCAGTCATAAGAGTTCACAAGTAAAAATTCACCCATCACACAGGCAAATATTAATGAAGAATGTCGCTGTATAAATATCTGACTGCTTGCATTACGCATTTCTACATTATCCCACTCTTATATTCTTTAGTCTTAATGAGGTAATCAGAAACAAACCAAGACATCGACTTTGTCTTGTTTATGCACAACATTGACTTTAGACAATCGAGATAATGGACAGCATCCTTGGCGATACTACCAATTAATATTTCCCAACAGAATTTCTTACACTACGCGAGATGACGGAAATTTGCGCTCACTGCAGTTAACAAATATCAGATTTTTTGATATAGTGCAGATGAAAGCTCATGAAATAAAAGACAGTGTGGATACCATTTTTATTTTTCTTTCTTATTGATGATTTTTCAACTCGCATATTCAATGAACATATTTATAATTCTTTTCACAATGGCACTGGAAAAACTGTATTTCGTATTAACTACCGATTTTCTCCCTTGTTGTGACTGGCATATCTGTGATACGAACAACTTTTATGTTGGAACATGCGGCAGACCTTGGGCGGAGCTTAGGATATGGATTGTTGTGGAGGGAGGGGGGGGGGGGTGATTGGGCGGGACTTGTGCACCGTCCAGGGCTGTCGCTACGTTGCCGACACTGCTCTCTGGTCTGCGATTCTATTGTAGCTTACATATCGTAGGCAGCGCGTGAGCAATCCATCGAAATTACATCTGCTCGAGTGCGCTAGCAATAAATTCCTTAGTCATGGACCTCTTACAATGTAAACGCACAATCGTTTTTGAAACGTGCCTGGATGCTCAGGTTACGTACCACACTAGCAAATCCACGCCTTACGTAAGACAAAAACAGTAATTCGGAAATAGTTTTTCGCTGTCGTGTTTACGTGTTAAGGTTTGAAGTGGTTTTGCTAGTCCAGTTAAGTTTGCGTCCAGAAAACAGCTATTTCAGTTTCTGATTTAGTCAGCACACTGGCTATTTCTCTTCTCTTAAATATTAGAGGTAGACAGTTTCATGATCGGTCTAATATTTGTACTTCTCGTTCACTTCTCGTCCATCTTAGACGAATATCTTGAAAACAAGACGTAACCTGACAAACCAATCACGTTTCAGAAACAGTTGTGCGTTTACATACGAGAGAAAATCGTCTGTGGAACTGGAAAACCGTCAGCTAGAAATGGATTTTGAGAATCGATTGTGGAGTCTTTACATGACCAACCAGAAACAGTATTGTGAAATCGGTTTACGAAATCTGGTTCTGGGAGCCCCACCTAAACTCAGTCAATACAGAATATAGTAAACTTCTGCGTAATGCTATACCTAACGTACCAAATAAGCCACCACAACTGCAGCTGAAGAGAAAAACACACAGACATGTTAGCAAAACGTCAAAAGTAATATAATTTTTTCTCAATAGAGGATAAACCAGTTCTACAATGCTGTTGCTAACTCTGAGACACGGAAAGGAAGAATCTTCAATGAAGCCTTCTTTTGAAAAAAAAAGTAATTACATTTACAAAAATATTCGTGCATTATAAAGCCGAGGGAAGTGTAAGAAAATGCAAGTCATTAGAATCCTTACAAAATTGATAAATGTCAATAAAAGTGGTTATCATAATAAAAAGAGATAGCAGCAGAAATATATGTTGCTCATGCACGAAATACAGTGTTTGTATTCTATTGCTTTCAGCGGAGTATTCGAAAGTATTTCACGTATAAGTTATAGCTTCTGTCAAAAAATTTAGTGAGATTCCGCTATTTTTAAAACTGTATTTATTTGACCATTATTCATGTCTCTTCATACACTCCTGGAAATGGAAAAAAGAACACATTGACACCGGTGTGTCAGACCCACCATACTTGCTCCGGACACTGCGAGAGGGCTGTACAAGCAATGATCACACGCACGGCACAGCGGACACACCAGGAACCGCGGTGTTGGCCGTCGAATGGCGCTAGCTGCGCAGCATTTGTGCACCGCCGCCGTCAGTGTCAGCCAGTTTGCCGTGGCATACGGAGCTCCATCGTAGTCTTTAACACTGGTAGCATGCCGCGACAGCGTGGACGTGAACCGTATGTGCAGTTGACGGACTTTGAGCGAGGGCGTATAGTGGGCATGCGGGAGGCCGGGTGGACGTACCGCCGAATTGCTCAACACGTGGGGCGTGAGGTCTCCACAGTACATCGATGTTGTCGCCAGTGGTCGGCGGAAGGTGCACGTGCCCGTCGACCTGGGACCGGACCGCAGCGACGCACGGATGCACGCCAAGACCGTAGGATCCTACGCAGTGCCGTAGGGGACCGCACCGCCACTTCCCAGCAAATTAGGGACACTGTTGCTCCTGGGGTATCGGCGAGGACCATTCGCAACCGTCTCCATGAAGCTGGGCTACGGTCCCGCACACCGTTAGGCCGTCTTCCGCTCACGCCCCAACATCGTGCAGCCCGCCTCCAGTGGTGTCGCGACAGGCGTGAATGGAGGGACGAATGGAGACGTGTCGTCTTCAGCGATGAGAGTCGCTTCTGCCTTGGTGCCAATGATGGTCGTATGCGTGTTTGGCGCCGTGCAGGTGAGCGCCACAATCAGGACTGCATACGACCGAGGCACACAGGGCCAACACCCGGCATCATGGTGTGGGGAGCGATCACCTACACTGGCCGTACACCACTGGTGATCGTCGAGGGGACACTGAATAGTGCACGGTACATCCAAACCGTCATCGAACCCATCGTTCTACCATTCCTAGACCGGCAAGGGAACTTGCTGTTCCAACAGGACAATGCACGTCCGCATGTATCCCGTGCCACCCAACGTGCTCTAGAAGGTGTAAGTCAACTACCCTGGCAGCAAGATCTCCGGATCTGTCCCCCGTTGAGCATGTTTGGGACTGGATGAAGCGTCGTCTCATGCGGTCTGCACGTCCAGCATGAACGCTGGTCCAACTGAGGCGCCAGGTGGAAATGGCATGGCAAGCCGTTCCACAGGACTACATCCAGCATCTCTACGATCGTCTCCATGGGAGAATAGCAGCCTGCATTGCTGCGAAAGGTGGATATACACTGTACTAGTGCCGACATTGTGCATGCTCTGTTGCCTGTGTCTATGTGCCTGTGGTTCTGTCAGTGTGATCATGTGATGTATCTGACCCCAGGAACGTGTCAATAAAGTTTCCCCTTCCTGGGACAATGAATTCACGGTGTTCTTATTTCAATTTCCAGGAGTGTAGTTTACCGATGATTGGAAGGCAGAAACGTGTAACTATTTCATCAATTAAGTAGAATTATAATTAAAAACAGAAATTACTCCTAAAATTGGCTTTCTCGCCACTAGGGGTGCTAGTGTCGTTCCATGTCAGACGATAACAACTTCCACAGTAATGAGCGTAGCGACTGATCAGGATTGACTGCGCTGTTATTAGATGACTACGATATTGCACTTGGACTCCCGTGGCTGTTATCTTAAATACGCTGCGAAATTAGAGTGAACAAGTACAATGGTGTGAATGATTTCAAGATAGTTGTGCATTTACTATCAAGTAGTTAATAGTGTCATCGTGAGACATCGTGATGAAAAATCAAGATAAGTCGACCGAAGCGCTCTCACTACCAGGTTCAATAACATTGTGGTCGACTAATAACAAGATTAGGAGAGAACCAACAATACACATACCAGATTGTTATATTTGTGACAAAGACAACTGAAGTCGCGCCGAAGGCAAAAGAAGTATTTTTATATCTACCGTCAGGCCTGTACTCATAGATGGAATTATCGGTATCAGTTGATTCGGAATGGCTCTCTTCAAAAGTGGAAATGCGTCTGACAAGTGTGGCTTCAGCTCGTAGTACGTAATTTGTAGCTGCCACGCACAACACACCGAGTTCTGCGCCAGTAGCGTGTCTAGTAAATGAAATCCTCAGGGCAGAAATTCGTTTTGAGTTAATTAATCTAGGGGCTGAGAAGGTCCACGATTCTGTTTTAAGTCCAATCGAACTAATTACCGCCAAGACTAATTGAATAGCGGCTAAGGAGGGCAAATGTAGCTCAACACAATGAAACATAATAGAATTCCGCTTCAAAATATGTACAAAATATTTTTAAAACTATCAGAAAACACTCTGGCACGAAATTAAACACAACACGCACATATAATAAATCAGTGAACAATACAATAAAACTCTGAGTAGCTATACGATGCAGCTAAATCACGCCACATCGAAAGCAACAAGTAGAAAAAGGAATAGTATCCACACACAGAAACGTATCAGTACACCCATACCGCATTCAGACCCATGCGCGTAAATCATATCACATAGTTATAGTTATCGCTGTAAACATGTAATCTCTCAGCCCAAACTGTGTAACTGGCGTTCAGTATTTTTCGAGACAATAATTCCAACAAGCTTTTCAGAGCAATGAGGCGTGAAATATATTTAAACAAGATGCTTTTGCAAAGGTAGTGCTGGCAAGTATTTGCGAATTTTTAAATTTATCTTCTGTCAGTCGTTAACTAGAGACATGATGATGCAATTCCAGCGCACAGGTGTAAAGAAGTATAAACCAAAAAGGCTGATTACATGGTTTTAATTCAACGTCACCGGGATTTTGCATAAATATTTATTCTAACAGAGTGGATGAGGTTCACAAAGAAGCTATACACTACCTGAAGGAGCGGAAGCAATCCCGACGTGTTACCCGTGCAGACGTGTTGATGTACACTCCTGGAAATTGAAATAAGAACACCGTGAATTCATTGTCCCAGGAAGGGGAAACTTTATTGACACATTCCTGGGGTCAGATACATCACATGATCACACTGACAGAACCACAGGCACATAGACACAGGCAACAGAGCATGCACAATGTCGGCACTAGTACAGTGTATATCCACCTTTCGCAGCAATGCAGGCTGCTATTCTCCCATGGAGACGATCGTAGAGATGCTGGATGTAGTCCTGTGGAACGGCTTGCCATGCCATTCCCACCTGGCGCCTCAGTTGGACCAGCGTTAGTGCTGGACGTGCAGACCGCGTGAGACGACGCTTCATCCAGTCCCAAACATGCTCAATGGGGGACAGATCCGGAGATCTTGCTGCCAGGGTAGTTGACTTACACCTTCTAGAGCACTTTGGGTGGCACAGGATACATGCGGACGTGCATTGTCCTGTTGGAACAGCAAGTTCCCTTGCCGGTCTAGGAATGGTAGAACGATGGGTTCGATGACGGTTTGGATGTACCGTGCACTATTCAGTGTCCCCTCGACGATCACCAGTGGTGTACGGCCAGTGTAGGTGATCGCTCCCCACACCATGATGCCGGGTGTTGGCCCTGTGTGCCTCGGTCGTATGCAGTCCTGATTGTGGCGCTCACCTGCACGGCGCCAAACACGCATACGACCATCATTGGCACCAAGGCAGAAGCGACTCTCATCGCTGAAGACGACACGTCTCCATTCGTCCCTCCATTCACGCCTGTCGCGACACCACTGGAGGCGGGCTGCACGATGTTGGGGCGTGAGCGGAAGACGGCCTAACGGTGTGCGGGACCGTAGCCCAGCTTCATGGAGACGGTTGCGAATGGTCCTCGCCGATACCCCAGGAGCAACAGTGTCCCTAATTTTCTGGGAAGTGGCGGTGCGGTCCCCTACGGCACTGCGTAGGATCCTACGGTCTTGGCGTGCATCCGTGCGTCGCTGCGGTCCGGTCCCAGGTCGACGGGCACGTGCACCTTCCGCCGACCACTGGCGACAACATCGATGTACTGTGGAGACCTCACGCCCCACGTGTTGAGCAATTCGGCGGTACGTCCACCCGGCCTCCCGCATGCCCACTATACGCCCTCGCTCAAAGTCCGTCAACTGCACATACGGTTCACGTCCACGCTGTCGCGGCATGCTACCAGTGTTAAAGACTGCGATGGAGCTCCGTATGCCACGGCAAACTGGCTGACACTGACGGCGGCGGTGCACAAATGCTGCGCAGCTAGCGCCATTCGACGGCCAACACCGCGGTTCCTGGTGTGTCCGCTGTTCCGTGCGTGTGATCATTGCTTGTACAGCCCTCTCGCAGTGTCCGGAGCAAGTAGGGTGGGTCTGACACACCGGTGTCAATGTGTTCTTTTTTCCATTTCCAGGAGTGTATAAATAGCCACAATCGGCGGCTTCAGCCACATAATCATGAGCAGGTCATCGCTCACTTAAATTCCTTGGACGTGCCTTTGTATCCGCTTGGACATTTTTAACAGATCAATAGGTTACTACCAGTACACTCAAGGCATTTCTCGGCTCATAAAACAGTATTTTCTTGTTAACTGGTAGAACAGGATTGCACTTTATCACAGGCAGTGAATATATCTCGCCTCTTACTGCTATATACTATCCGTGGCCACCAACAGTCAGAATTCAAAGAGAACGACAATCCCCACCACACCACCCATATGAAATATGCACATTCGACAGCATTCACACCAACAGTACATTCCACATACGGTATCTCACTTCATATCTTTATATCAAATAATTCCTGCAGTTTAACTTTATAGGGAAAAAATGATTATTTATTCACAGTTAATTATCCTAAACTGACAGAATACGAACAAAGGCAAAGTTTACGCGAATCTTTAGTTTGTTAAATTTTATTAGCCCTTGATTATACACCATTCTGTCATTTTTGAATACTTATAAATACATTACAAGCATAATATTCACTTCTCGTGATATAAATTAAACTTTAATGCCCGCCGATGAGTACTATCAGCCTTTAAATCTTTATATGTCTAGCCCACAAAAATTTGATTATGATGTTGGAGGTGTTTATATTGGATGAATATAATAGATATTTAACTGGCTTTGGCTGCGGCACATTATTGATGATAGATGGTAGAAACCTGCTCCTAGCTTCTCGATATTCTGCGCATTGCAATAAGATGTGACTTGTCTCTCACTGTGTCGTACCGTCACTGTCGCAGGCAGTGGTCTGATTTATACTGACGGAAAAGAGTCACAACGCGAAGAAGCAGTTGTGCGACATAAACGAAAATTGGTACGTGTGTTTCTACATCTGAAATATAATGTCTATTCAAATTTCACGCCAGTCGCGTAAGAGTGGCGGTAATAACGCCACTATGAGGATGTAAATCAAGTTTGCTTCAAATACACGCTGTAACGCTCGTGAGCGTTAGTTACCTTTGAGATTGGAAGTGGTGAGTTGATGGTAATCAAGAATGCCTTTAAGGTGACAAAGACACTATTATCAACTCCTCACTGAGTTTGAACGATGTTATGTAATAGGGCTACGAGAAGCTGGATGTTGCTTCTGCGACTTGGCAGGAAAGTAACTGCTGTGCATGTTTGCTGGCAGCGGTGGGCATGTGAGCTATCGGTTGCAAGAAGACAGAGCTCTAGATGATTAAGTGGCACTACCTACAGGGAAGACCATCGTGTTCAGCGTATGGCTCTGGCGCATCGTACTGCATCTACAGCAGCAATTCGAACATCAGTTGGCCCACAACGACACAACGAATTGATACCATTCCATTATTTCAAGGACAGCTCCGAGCCAGACATCCTGTAGCGTGCTTTCCTTTGACCCCAAACCACCACTATTTACGGCTTCAGTGACGTCAAGCGAGAGCTCATTGGAGAGCAAGGTATTTTCTAATGAAAGCTGCTTCTATCCCAGTGACAGTGACGACCGTATGTTGGTTACAAGGTGGTCAGCTGATGGTCTGAAACCGACCAGTCTGCCTGCTACACACGCTGGACCCACACCTGGAGTTATGCTCTGGGGTGTGATTTCGTATGATAGCAGGAGCACTTTTGTTGTTATCCCACGCACCCTAATTGCAAATTTGTACGTTAATCTCGTAATTCGACCTGCTGTGTTCCCATTCCCGAACAGCATTCCAGGGGGTGTTTTCCAACAGGATAATCCAACGTGCTCTACAGACTGTCGACATGTTTTCTTGGCCTACTCGTATTCCAGAAATTTCATTACTCTACATTAATTACTTTTGGTGTTGCGGTTTTTTTTCGTTTGTGTATCGAAATAAGTATTCTAGGAATTATCCATGGTTGTCGTCGTCCGTTAATGGTCACAAACCAGGGTACGTTCGGAATTTGTGGTTATGTTTGAGCTTATTCGTGTCCTTTGTTCCATGATCTCTAAGACCATTGTTCTTTCCAGGAACAGAACGCCTTTTTGTGAGTGATATGTCGATATTACGTGAAAGGAAGTTT
This sequence comes from Schistocerca piceifrons, assembly GCF_021461385.2. Taxonomy (NCBI): domain Eukaryota; kingdom Metazoa; phylum Arthropoda; class Insecta; order Orthoptera; family Acrididae; genus Schistocerca; species Schistocerca piceifrons. The sequence continues at coordinate 712,480,265 of NC_060138.1, forward strand.
TACATCTAGTGTGATTCTGCTGCATACAGCTTGCCGCATCGCCCTCTAGACTGCAGTAATCTCATCCGGGTATATAGAAGTGTTTAATGGTAACGGGTTGTGCTTTCTCAAGTTGACAACTGTAAGTAGTGCAACCTGTGTTGTTTCTCTTACTGTCTTTGAACCTTATGTATATATGTGGGTTACAAGATTCCCTGTTCCTCCATTTGCATTTGCAACGTTTTCCGTATCTCCAAAAAAGCAGTATTTCCCTTAATCATGTGGGAGTAAATGTAATCCTCGAGAATGAAGAAGTCATAAGTAGTAGGGATATGGTGGCATGAACCCACTTTTGATATCAAATTGATGTTGTTGTTGTTGTTGTGGTCTTCAGTCCTGGGACTGGTTTGATGCAGCTCTCCATGCTACTCTATCCTGTGCAAGCTTCTTCATCTCCCAGTACGTACTGCAGCCTACATCCTTCTGAATCTGCTTAGTGTATTCATCTCTTGGTCTCCCTCTACGATTTTTACCCTCCACTCTGCCTTTCAATACTAAATTGGTGATCCCTTGATGCCTCAGAACATGTCCTACCAACCGATCCCTTCTTCTAGTCAAGTTGTGCCACAAACTCCTCCCCAATCCTACTCAGTACCGCCTCATTAGTTATGTGATCTACCCATCTAATCTTCAGCATTCTTCTGTAGCACCACATTTCGAAAGCTTCTATTCTCTTCTTGTCCAAACTATTTATCGTCCACGTTTCACTTCCATACATGGTTACACTCCATACAAATACTTCCAGAAACGACTTCCTGACACTTAAATCTATACTCGATGTTAAAAAATTTCTCTTCTTCAGAAACGCTTTCCTTGCCATTGCCAGTCTACTGATATGCAAATTAATTAAAGTGCTCAATTAATTACTCTACAACCACACTCACACCTACCTTCCATCACACCCATGCCCACCCCCACCCAACGGATAACATCATGTGATTTACTCAGCCAGCACATGTGTCCCAGCCCCCTGCCCCCTCCCCACCCCTCTCCCTTGCATTCACCCACCTAGCCCATTGCCAGGAATTTCGAATTTTTACCACAGTTTTGAATTTTGGTGGGAATTTCTTTGCCCTGGAGTTGTGCTAACGTCACACCCCTCCCAGGAATTGGCGGGACATAAAAAATGGCGATGCCCTTTCCGTGGCTCGAACCCTGGTCCTTCTGGATGGAATGGCCAAGTGCATTCCCCAACACAAGCAAACTGCAGAGTTTCAGAAAAGGAATGTTAGATTAGTGTACTTTATTTATTTTGGTTGGGAAACTGATGAAAGATCGGTCCTAATTACGTAATTAATCATAAATATCGGGGGTAATTACGCAGATATATGTATAGCGCTGCACAAGAACTGCCTAAAATCACAATACAACTCAAAAATTGATGACACCATACAACAGGTGTTATCCTGCAAGGAAAAAATTTCACAATACCACTCAAAATTGGCGTCAGACGCACTTAAACCCTACCCTTCACATAAAAGCTGGAGTAAAAAAAGCTGGGGCGTAAGGCACTATCTTCATTCTTTTTGGCGGGTAATATGTTCAACTGACGAGATGCTGGTGTTGGACAGGAAGGAGTTTAATAAGTGTATTACCTGTAAGCATACAGCTGAGGCCTGTCTCTGTCACTGTTTGACGTCAGTGTTCGTTACTGATGCCTGCTCGACAGTGACCCTGCAGCTCAGGTAATCGAGGCCAATACAGACTGCCACAACTCATGGGAAAAAAAGCATCACCATTTTATTTACATATCGAAATTATAGCGAAAAAAACCAGCACACATGATGAACGGGTCGTAATGCAACACATGTATTGGGAAAAATCGTCATCCCAAAAGATTGCAGAGGGGCAGTAGTTGAACATGTGTTCTCGTTCATGTACACTCACAAACTGCAGAAACTTCGACGCCCTCCTACCTCCCATTGTCCCTCCTCTCCCTCCCTCCCTCCATCCATCCACCTATGGGGGTAGGAGGGGGGGACAGTGGCTTTTTCAAATGGTCAACTGCTACCACTGACTGCCTCATGGTTTTTCTACAGCCATCCCGTCGTGGTCACTGGCTGCACCCACCCTTCCGCCATACCACTTCAGATCCGGTTCATCGCAGCAGAGTTGTTGTTTGTCGTCAGCCGACGCTGACCTAGCCGCTCCGACTCGAACTAGACAGATTTCTGTAGACACCGAGTTCTCTACTGTGTTACTGTATCTTCATTAATAAAGATAAGTACCGACTTTTATTTAATATGAGTGTTTGGGCTTTCATCTTTCTGTTCACTGTTCCAGCGGACCGGTCGGCCCGCTATTAAAAGTGCGGCGGTGACTTCGTAAGCCGTTCTACAGCGAATTGCTTGTCGCTACGAACACCACCACAAAATTTCTTTTCTTCATTGTTTAAATTCTCGCTTTTTCTTTACTCCAGTGATGGTTTGGAAATAACGAAGACATTCCGTGGTGATCGGTAACTTTCGTAGCAAAATAGTGATTTTTTTTTTCAATTTTACACAGAGTGGACGTGTATATGGAGTGTACAGCCTGACCTCTGAATGTAATCGGCGGTAATACACTTCGTTGGATGTCGCGAAATAATAAGATGCGAATTGCATCCTGCAGTCGAATGTAAAAATGATACCGATTTTGCTCATATAACTAAAAGAAAATGAACTGCACCTATTTTCGTGAAGAGGTCATTTATTATTGTCGCAATTGTGGTTTCCTTTACTAGAGATGCTCGATTACAAGAGATGCATTACCGTTAATTACAATTATTCTCCATTGCATAATGGCGGTGTGGGGGACAGTTTAGCGTGTGTGTGTGTGCGTGGTTGGTCACACTAGGCAGATGTGTCCCGACCAGAGCGCGTCCTGTACGGGGTAGCTGGGTCGGTATATTTTAGACGAACAAGTTGCACTTGGGACAGCAGTCCATATATCTTCTACTTTTTAGTTGACTATACATACTGATGTGTTGGCGAAGGGCCATCGCCACAGGTTGTGTAATTATGGCTGATCTTTATGACTAATTAAGTAATTAGGACCGATCTTTACATCAGTTTACCAACCAAAAGAAATAAAGTACATTAATGTAACCTTCCTCACCTGCATCTGGGCATCCATATGGTGGAGAGTGAACTTAAGCTTTATGTCCTGAAGGATCAATGTTCAAGCCCCAGAAAGGGCAACACCATCTCTAATTTCACTCCTATTCCAGGGTGGGGGGTGGGGTGGGAAGGCACCACAGCCTTGGGACAAAGAAATTCGTACCAAAAGTCGACATTCTTGCCAAAATTTGAAATTCCTGCCAGTAGGGCAGGTGGAGGAGCGAGAGGGGGAGGGTTGGGGAGGGGGTGGTGGCTAGGACCCACGTGCAGGCTGAGAAAAACACATAACGTCATTCAGGGGTGGGTGTGGTTAGGGGTAGGGGTGGGCGTGGTTTGGGGCTATTTAATTGATCAATTTAATTTATTTGCATATCAATTTGGTATAAAAAGTGAGCTCATTGTGCCATCTCGCTACTACTGTCATATAAAAAGACAGGCTACTGTATCTTCGAGGCAATGTCACTGCACATATCCGCCAGTATATCGAAATGAAATCGTAGATTGTCTTGCCTTATTTTCTTGGTGATCTCCAATGCGATCAAAGAATTTGGTGTATTGAATGGTGTGTACAAGAGAGTTTCTCTACTAGGATTCCCTCCATGAGCATTTTCCTCTTTATATGGAAGGGCATCTGGCATACTTCAACAAGTAGTGCATTGGTTGGTGTAGAATTCATCACTCCTAAATGCAGCTGTATTGTAATCTATCTAATTGCTCTAATAGCTTGCAGGTCGAGTATTGGTAGAATCAGTAATCCACTCTGTGGCAGAAATAGCATATCAAATCGATGTCCCCTAGCACCATATAATAGTGAGAGATGTAATAATATAAAGCATCCTCTCACTAGTTTCAGTTGTGATACTGATATGGGTCGCCGATGTAAACTTGCTGTGCAATATCATTCCTGGGAATCAAATATATGCATTCACCTATACAACTTTATCTCCCACATGTATTGAACAGTGCACTGGTATGTCGCCATTCATAGTAAACATAACTACCGAAGTTTTCTCTGACGCCATCATCAGGCTACTTCCAAAGAGCCATTGACTTACATTCGTTATCTATGAGGTAAGATTGTTTATAGCATCTGGCAGTATTGCTTGGGAGGTAAAAAGACATGTCATTAGAAAACTGAATTATATTAACTGACTGGGTTAAAACTCTTTCCACGTCGTATGTGCAAATTGCATTGCCTTTTTCCACTATATGGATGCCCTTGAAACCGTTATCTATTCTGATACATAAAGTTTGTTCACTAATTAGAATCGACATTCCCTTTACAAATAGATGTGATGCTCTTAACTGTTGTAATTTATCTGATAGAATATTTATCTCTAAATTATTGTAGGCTTTTGAACTGTCTGAAAATAAGGTAGCTGTATATTTTTTGCGTTCAGTAAAGCCAGTTAACACCGAGGAGAGTAATATAGAGATATTGTCCATACAACTTTACCTTTATAAAATCCAAATTGAGAGCAAGACAGTAGGGACGAGATTTCCATCCACCATTCCAAACGTCTCTTTATCAATTTCTTCGTTACTTTTGCGACTGCGTGAAGGTAATGTGATCGGGCTGTAGGACATAGCTAAAGATCGAACTTTCCCATTTTTGTAGCTGGGAGTTATAATCTGCGTCTTCCAGTCTTGCACTAATTCATGTTGCATCCATATTCCATCATACGCCCTTTATCCAATAGCAGTTCAAAATCATTCCCAAACATCTTTTGTATCTACGGTAAGATAATTGATCCTGTCCTGGGACTGATTTCAGGCTGTCTTCGATGGCTGATTTCAGGCTGTCTTCGATGGCTGATGTCAACTCGTCGATGTTGAAAGGTGCAGTTAATACGTGTTACGTTGCTGATACTTCCCTTTGCATCAAGAGTGGCTCATTGCGAACACTTGCTGGATCAATAACATCACAGAATTCATTCATATGATTGTACGAGAATGGATTTAGAGGCAATTTTCCTGAATCTGTTGTCCTTGAATTCCATTCAGATTGAGTAATGTTTTTGGATATGCTGTTACAACAAACAGCTAATCCAGCTGGTCCTCTTGGCTGATTTAAGTGTCTTCTTGATTCTTGCTGCTATTTGTTTATAAGTTGTTCGTCTTAGGTTGTTCAACGTATTCTCCTAACGCCTTTCTTCTGTTTTTATTGCTTAGATGCAGTCTTCATTCCACCATGGATTACCAAATCTTCACCCTTTTCTGTTAAAGATCTTGATGGGATGGATTTACTCGCCGTATGATACATGCTGTTCATAAGCCATGAATAAACTCCGTGCAGAGGTTGTCTTTTTTCAATTGATCCTACCTCTGTTTGAAGATTATGGCGATATTTACGCCAATCAGCTTTGTCCATGCTCCAAATCAATTTATTAGAAAAATACGTTTATTTATTATTCACAAAATGTAGAATCATAGTTATAGGAAAGTGACCTGATCCCACGGTGTAGCGCTGAACAGACGATGTTGTAATTTGGTTCATGTAGGGAGAGGCTAATGTTATATCCACTGCAAGTGGCCTCATCAGTGTGCCTTGGATTGAAGTTGCAGATCCATCACTGGATATCAGTATGTTGCACACTGAAGTGACAAAAGTCGTAAGATACCTCCTGATATCGTGTCAGACCTCCTTTTGCCCGGCGTAGTCCAGAAACTAGACATAACATGGGCTCAGCAAGTCGTTTTAAGTCTCCTGCAGAAGTTTTGAGCCTTGCTGGCGCTATAGCCGTCCATAATTTCGAAAGTGTTGCAGGTTCTTCCTTTTTTTGGGGGGGGGGGGGGGGGGATATGAAGTCCATGAATGACTGCAAGTAGCCGAATATAACGATTTCCAGTCAGTACTCGGTTCAGCTGGACGAGGGGACCCAGTCGATTCTACGTAAACACAACCGACATCATTATCGAACCACCACCAGCTTCCACAGTGCCTTGTTGACAACTTGGCTTAATGGGTTCGTGGGGTCTGCGCCGTACTCGAAGCCTACCATCACCTCTTACCAACTGAAATCTGGACATATCTGACTAGGCCACGGTTTTACAGTTGTCTAGGGTCCAACTGATAAGTTCACAAACCCAGAAGAGACGCTGCAGGCGATATTGGGCTGTCTTCTGCTATAGCCCATTAACGCCATATTTCGCAGCAGTGTCCTGACAGATACGTTCGTCGTACGTCCAACATTGACTTCTACGGTTATCCGCTATCGTGGTAAGCACGTGCGAGAACAACGTTCCATGTTCGTCAATGCTTTAAAACACCCTTTCTTCCATAGTCGTATACGTACATAAACGGAAACTCCTAATACATTGCACAGAACGTTGCTGTACGCAGTTTGATTCGATACTGTCCAGTTTACAGCAAACGACTGTTCAGACATACTGACATACAGTTATCGGAGCCCACTGATCGCACTTCTCGGTATGTGTCAGTGATATGGTGCCCTGCTATTATACCCATCTTTTGTCAATGTGTTTCAAATTATCAAACATGTGTTCCACCTCGCACAAACAAGTATATACGTGCTTACACCATATTATATAGAAAGTTTTTTTACAAAATGAAATCTAAACTTTAAAAACAAAATTTTCAGGTAGTGAAATTTAAAACTTTCACAAGCTTGATGACGTTGTAAGCTATCATATCGTGATGACTGGGTGTTGTGTGATGTCCTTAGGTTAGTTAGGTTTAAATAGTTCTAAGTTCTAGGGGACTGATGACCATAGATGTTAAGTCCCATAGTGCTCAGAGCCATTTGAACCAAGCTATCATATAATAACATATATGTAACTGCAGACTGTCTGGCCACTTATTTGCAACACTTATGCCGTTCCATTTAATCGAATACTCAGCAGTAATTCTGCAAAAACCCTATGCTACGTAATTTTGTTTGTTCGTTCAACACATCGTTCCGTTCTCTTTTAGCGTGTATGTATGTATCCATTTCCTCGAGTTTAGTCATGACTGTTACTTTCTTGCTTCTATGTAGCATTTGTAAAGCTTTGGTGCCCTCTGAAATAGTGTGAACTGTCTCTTTCAAATGTGTGGCCACTGTGAAATTATTGCTCTCAGTCAGCCTAGTGAGATCTTTAAACCTGATACTGAAGTTAGATCGCATCTGGCAACCGTCACAGTTACTTTTGTAGATCCCAAACATTGACAAGGGGTTCACCGTGGTGTGCCAACTTAATCAGTGTGTCCTCAGTACGTAAGACGACATTCAGTTTTTAAAAAAATCCTCATGTATCTGTACAAGATTTTACCAATAGTGATGAAAACCAAATACGATTCGGTACCGTGTATTGGTATAATCTTGGGTTGAAAAAAAAATAGTTAATATCAGTGGTCATATAACAGCCGCTGTGGAAGACGGAATTGTATTCCATGTCCTTGAATTTTGTTGAGAAAACTACTCTTTGTCAAGAGCCTTGGCCAGGACTCTGTGGTTTGATCGACCCAATTTCTTGTGTGTTTCCAGCCACTGTGGTAAGTTTCATCCAAGTAAGATGGCGTCAATGAGACTTGTCTCTGTACATTCGTTTGTTTCTGGGCGTTGCAGTCTGCAGCAGCATACCATTCCATTCTTCTAAATGGAAACAAACTACAAAAAACGATCCCTGAGAGTATAAGCAGCAAAAAAGGTCATATGGGTATACGGCTGGAAAAGCGTTCCAAGGGAGGTACACCCACCGGGTTTAGACGACATGCACTAGGTGATTGAAGTGTTAATATAACCACTGATAATACATCATATTTTATAAAAACATGTTAATGTACCGCATAAAATCACAAAATCATTTCTATATTTAGATATCTTCACGAAGCAGTATGACCAGCGCACTTATAGGGAAGGATATCTTCATTTTCACAACATTTCACAGTATATTGCTTTACTGGATTTTGAAAAACCTGAAGAAAAATAGCAAGCCGTTCTCATCTTCCTCTTTCTTCTGACATTCGTGAAAAGGATTATGATTGACTCCTATTCGATACAAGTGAGAAGCAAGGCTTTCTCTCCAGGGTCGTTATTAGTTCTGCAATATCTCAGCTTGGGGCAAAGAATGAGTATCTCGTACTGAAGGGTTTTGACATCGAGAACCCCAGTCGACGCTGGAATTTGAATTAATTGTGCTGCAATTATTTTCCTCAAAACTCTAGTTATGAACGTCGATGTTTCCCAGCTAGTACGTGAATAAAAGCCCATCTGGATTTTGTGACTCTCCTGCTGAATCCAACGCTCTGCGCTGCTCTCAGAGTCCAGTTCTGTCACAAACAGAGGGCGAAGATTATGCGTTCCCAACGAGGTTCGTATACAATGATGACAACACTCCTTAGTTTCAGTTTATGAATGAATACACTTTTGTTTTACTGCTTCCTATCCCGTTTTTGGCTTGCCCTTAAGTTTCAAGACACTCATACCACCGACATTTTCTTGACCAGGATTTCTTGGCATTATTGAAACAAGTTCTGTTATAATATTTTACTGAGGTGGCTACTGAAGACTGCACACATCACTCTTCTGATAAACGAGCACTTTCCAGATAACATCCGTCTACATGTGGATTTATGCTTTGGTTTGTACCTAAATACTTCAATAGTTATTTCTTATGAAGCTTCTTGGATTGCTCCGGGGATTTCTATTATCTTCAAGTATTTTGCTAATTACGTTTTTTCTAGAGCTTGGTCGAGTATTCATTAGAACTCGAGCCACCATTCCTCCGCGTGTTCATTGCTTGAATCAGAAATGATTGTAGTTCCTATCTGAGAAATGTCATGAATTCTTCCTTATCCGTTTTACTAAACTAATTGACTTTCTGCTTACACTTCCAGCACTTCCTACCTTTGTGCCCACTGTTGCTGTGATTGTGTTGTGATCACTGATTCCATTTCCTTTGTGAATATCCTCAAGAAGGTCGGGCCTGTTTGTTGCCAACAACTCTAGCACTTTTCCGCAATGGGTAGAATGCCGAATTATTTTTTCTGGGTAATTTTCAGAAAACGTTTTATTACCATTTCGCAACAATTTTGTTCTCGTCCGCCACTTAAAGACGATATTTTTGCATCTGAGTTTGGTAGCCGAAAAAGTTAGTTGTAATCCAACCCACTTCGCACCCCTATACACTTTCTTCCTGAGCTGGTTTAAGACTCTTCTCTAATGATACAAATACATGACCATACACACCGTGAAACTTGTCTCTTCGTTAAATACTTAGGTTTCGGATGAAGATATCCCTGCTACTAGTTTCTTTATTTAGTCAACACTCGGTGCTGCATATTGCTGAGTCCCTCAGATTTTCAGCAACGCTTCAAAATTGTGGCATTTTTTTGACGAATGCTTCGACAAATTATCACTATTACCTTTATTTCTTATCTGTTCTGGTCTCGTCTTGAGGTCTGATTTGCGTATTTTGGAACAATTTTCAGTAACATTTATCTTAGACAGAGAATAACCTATGAAAAACAGAAATAAATAAAACAACGTCTCTACATTTCCTGTCCCTTGCACCACTGATAGCATTTCCCGCAGTTTGCTTTACATCTGTATAATGACGTAGTGTTCCAGCATTTATTACATTCATACTGGGAGGTATGAACAAGTAACGCACAATATTTTTAAACATAAGGATCACTAAGTAGTACCTAATTTCCAAACAATTCATCGTCAACCAAGCAACGTTTTCCAAGGCTTTTTTACGAAGACTTTCCGTACATATTACTGATAACCTTCCAGGATAAAATTTTCCCTCTGCAGCGTAGTGCGCTCTGATATGAAATTTCCCGACCGATTAAAACTATGTGCCGGACCGAGAGTAGAACTGGCGACCACTACCTTGCGTAGGCAAATGTTCTACTGACTGAGCTACCCAAGCATAAGTCAGGACCCGTCCTCATAGCTTCAATTCTGCATACAGTTTTAATCTGCCAAGAAGTTTCACTGACTACCTTGTTCAGTATCTTATTCAATACCTTGTTTAGAGAATTGCAGTATTTGTAATTTTTATTGCCTGTGAGAGTACAGCCATCCAGTCAAAAGTGTTGTTAGTTGGTTAGAAAATACGAAGCCTTGGCAGCCCATGGATTTTCTTTGGATCAGTCAGAACAAAAGTCGAGGACTGAACGTGTGAACTGTATGGAGAATGCTGTAGCATTTCCCAATCAGGTTTCATTAGTCTAGTAGGAACGAAAACCAGAACAATGGAAAGAACGTTGTCACGAAGCTGACATTTCCAGCACTTGTCAGCAAAGACGTTACTCAGCTTCCATAGTGTAAGCCACCTATTACAGTATTCACACAGGCCCTTCGAGTGAGTCAGCTCGATTTAGTATTTGCGTACTTCCAAAAAAGTTCGGCCTGGTACCACACCAACATTCACTAACAAAAATAGGAATTTATCAAACAAGATTTATAACCGACTTGAGAATTTATTGATGTGGAGGACATAGCATGTTATCTTAGAGAGAGAATGTTCTACAAAAGAAGTAAATTCAGGCGTGCCCTATGGTGATGTACTGGGATCTTTGTTGTTCGTATTGTATGTTAATGACATGACAGAAAATATTAATAATAACTTCACATTTTTATCTGTAATGAAATATTTCAAAAAATCTGCAGAAATGTTCAATCAGATGTCTATAAAATTTCAAAGTGGTACAAAGACTGGCAAATTGCTTTAAATGTACACAAATATAAAACTTACCTTTGCACTTCAATAAAGAAAGGAAACGTTGTATCCTGTAACTGCAATATCAAGGAATCACAGTTCTAATCAGTCAACTCATACAAATAACTGAGCATAGCAGTTGGTAGGGACATGAAATGAGATGATCAGATAGGCTCAGTCGTAGCTGAAGCGGATGGTACATTTCGGTTAACTAGTAGAACAACGGGAAAATGTAGTCAATCTACAAAGGAAACTACTTACAAATCACCCATGCGATCCATCCTAAAATACTGGCCAAGTGTGTGGGACCAATACTAAATGGGACTAAAGGAATATATGGAACATACATATTGGACTCAAGGGGCAAATAAATGGAAATGAGAGGTATGGAAAAAAGTAAGTTGTTCATTACCTCAAAACATATATATTAATACATCTATCCCATAACGAGATAAATGCCTTCATGGAAAAATACTTTCACTTACCTGCTGATCATGACGGTATCCAGGCGTACACTTCTTCGTTCAGAGCAAATGAACGACCACGAGTTTTTTTTCTTCAGGGCTCCAAAAATATGAAAATCTAATGGGGACAGATCGAGACAGTATACAGCGAAACCTCCGTAACGTACTCGTAACAACCTTGGCGACGGGCGGACGAGGATCATCCTGCAATAGAATGATGTCGTCCGTCAACAATCAGGCCCTTGACAATAGTGCGCTTCATATTTTCAAAGTTCCCAAGCATCGCTGAGCGTTAATTGTGGCGCCGTGTTCCAGAAAGCCAGTGAGAGCGACCCATGGCAATCAAAGAAAAAGATTATCATGACTTTCCCGGAACTGGTGTGCCTGTTGTTTTGACTACGCTGCAGAAGTTTCTTTGGGAAGCTATTACGCATCCTACATACAGTTCTGATTCCCCCCCATGCGATTTCCATTTTTTAGGAGGGCTGAAGGACGACATTCGTGGCCGTCGATTGGCTACGAACAAAGAGATACATGCCTGGGTATAATCATGGTTCCGTAGGGAACAGCAAACACTTTTCCATAAAGTCTTTGACCAGCTTGTCTCACAATGGAAGAAATTTCGAGGGGCGTTCAGTAAGTAATACAACACATCTTTTTCTCGGCCAATTTCAGTTTTAAAAATGCGGAATTTCTCGTGGAATATTCCCTCTTCAGCCCCTATTGTTTTGTGAAGTAACAATAGGTGGCGGCACTGTGCGAAACCTTCAAATCGGCCTCTGTATCGGAGAAGGGTTCCAAGCAGTGAGCTGTCAATGAGTTTCTTTTGATGGAAAACCATAGCATCGCAGATATTCATAGGCGCGTGCAGAATGTCCACGAAGACTTGGCAAAGAGTAGAGTCTCTGGGCGAGGCGTCTGTCGTCATCGTAACAAGGCCACGCAAACCTGTCAGATCTCTCGCATGCTGCTCGGTCTCGCACAGTTGTGACTGCAATGTTCAAACAATGCGGACGCTCTCATTCGATGTGAATGATGGATCGCAATCGAACACCTGGCTTCCAACTGGGCGTCTCTGCTGGTTGTGGTACCATTTGGGGTACTCAAATGTGTGTGCCCGATGGATTCCTCGCCGACTAACGGAATAACATAAAGAGAGACGAAGGACCTTCTGTGCGGAATTGGTTGCGCGTTACGAGGCTGATCGTGACAATCATCACAGTCGATGAAACATACAGTCATCACTTCGAACCGGAAACAAAAGGGCTATCCATTGATAGCCGCCACACCATCTCTCTTCCGAAGTGACCCAGCGGGTTTCGCATTGATTATCACACTGGACTCTGTAACACCCCAAATATGGAACCCATAATGACCACACCTTTGTTGCAAAAGAAATAGCAAAATAAGTCAGCCTGTCAGTGACGGCAGCTACTGACAGCAAAATTTACACTCTTGTCAGTTTGATTAACGGGGATGTTGTATAAATACTAATAATTATCAAAATGAAATGAGTGAATTATAGAATACCATGTGATACAAAACAGAAACTTTAAAGAAAGTATTCAGATATTATTATTTACGAAGGTTAAAACCCACACCATAAATCGACCAAAGATAACATTTATCCTAGAAGAGAGTTGTAGCCGCATCGAGCTGTAAGTTCGCTGTGACTACAAAGTAATTCGGCAAAGGAGATGTTCACTTCTCTCTTGTATTTTGCAACAGTAGTACGCATGTTAAGCGCTGCTAGATTATTTTAAAACTGATTTGAAGTTTTACGATACAGACTGTAAATATTAGTCAGAAGTCGGACTAAAGTAGGATCATCTTTACCGTTAGACAAATAACGGGATTTTGATGTACGTGACAGAAAGTGAATCGTGTGATTACCGATTTGTGCTGGGACTTAGCCTTCGTGATACTTAATAGTCACGAACATCAAAGGACACAGAAAGAGACTGATCGCCGACATAAACTCGACTTGAATAGGTCACAACTAAACGCAATCACGAAGAAATTACAATTTCGCCGTGTTGTCAGCAGTTAACGTCAAGGTCAGAATTACTGATGTTAACTTATGTACTTCCTTGAATGACATATCGGTGTGTGTGCTCAGCATAGGGACAGACAGTAATTACGAAGAACAGTTAACCTTAACTCACCTTTAATTCTTCGTGTCACCTACATCATTTAAGGGACATTTAAAGTGTATTCCTGAAATTAACTGATTATTCTGATAACATAAAAGTGCTAAGAGATTTAGTGACAATTCAACTGTGAACAGTAACAACCTTACACTAAAAATACGACGCGTTCTGAACATTGCTCAAGGGTATGTTATCTCTGGAATTACGTCGTGTAGTTGTTGAATACGCGACGTAGAAACGCTTTGACGACGGAATAATAATTAACAAATTAATATCCTCGCAAAATTCATAATGTGGCCTCGATTTTGGTAATGGAATGATGAATCAAATGGAATGATGAATCAAGACACTATTTTTTAACGTGTGAATAACTATTCTCAAACCGGGCATAAGAACTATAGTCAGTAAGTTCGCGTAAACTGAAGGGTCTGTCGCGAACGTGCAAGGAACTTTCAGTTAGTTCAGGTCAATGGAGGCATCGCGTTATCGAGTGGAGCAGTCGCTACATTTATAAGTGACGAGGACAGACAGACAACGAACACAATTTGCTTTCATTACAAGCAAGGGCGGCGCACACACTCCGGCGTGCTGCTCCATCGAGACAGTGATACATTTTCGAGATACAGTATCTGTAAATAACCAAACAAAGCAAGGAGTTTTTTTAATAGTTACGGATTGGCTTTGTCGTGTCGTGATCGACGGACGCCGTTCCACGTCATCTCGACTGGGACACCCATCACCATTGAGCCGAGAAAGAAAAGCGCCACAACTCGCTTTCGTGAGGACGACTGTTCAAGCCCGGGTCGGGCCATCCTGATTTAGGTTTTCCGTAATTTCCCTTAAATTGCTTCAGGCAAATGGCGGGATGGTTCCTTTGTCAAAGAGCACGGCCGATTTCCTTCCCCATTCTACCACACTCCGAGCTTGTGCTCCTTCCCTAACAACCTCGTTGTCGACGGAACGTTAAACACTAATCTCCTCCTCCCTCCCTTCCTCCGAAGAAATAGTTAAAAGCCGCACCCTCAGACGGTAAAGTCATGGCGTCGGTCTCCTGGGACTCTGAAGGGGTTATTCCTATTTGATGTCCTTCCTAATAGTGCAACGATCAACTCTGAAGTGTGTTACGCAACTCTCATGAAATTGAGGGAAATAATTCAGCGTGTTCGTCGCCACAAAAATGCAAACTTCTCCTTTTTCCAAGACAACGCAAGGCCTCACAAAAGTCAGTGCACCCGAAAGGAGCCCACAAGACTTCATCGGATTCGTCTTTCTCATCCACCCCACAGCCTGGATCTCGCACTTTCAGACTTCGGTCTATTCGGCCTAATGAACACTGGGCTCCACTGGAAGCAGTACGTGGATGATGAAGAGGTTATTGATGCAGTAAGACTTTGGCTCCGATGTCGGCCAGTAGAGGGGTACCATGCAGGTATACGGGCCCTCCCAGTAACTTGGCGTAAAGCCGTCGCAGTGAATTGAGATTATTCTTGGAAAAGAGGGTTTTGTAGCCAAAAGAGTGGAGAATAATATGATGTACAGGAAGCCTGACTAAAATCAGCTTGCTTTCAGAATAAAAATGTGCTGCATTAGTTGTTGAACGCCCCTCGTATTAACAGTATTGTTGATTACTTTTGAAATAACGAACAGTTTACTTACTATTTTTTCTGTCTGCCTAGTTTTCATTTGACATCCCCTGATACAAAAGAATAGCTGCGAGTATGACCACATTTTTCCTTGACCCATGCTGGAAAAACTGAACTGGCAGGCTCTTGAAGACAGACGCAAATTACCCCACGAAAGACTACTATCAAAATTTCAAGAACCAGTATTAAGTGAAGAATCTAGAAATACACATCAGCCCAGAAGGTATCGCTCCTGTAGAGCGCGCGAAGACAAGAATGGACTAATTACAGCGTGCACAGAGGCTTTTAAGCAGTCATTTTTCCCGCGCCGTATACTCGATTGGAAAGGGAAGGAAGAAACCTTACATGTGATGTCATGCAAAGTATCTTCTGCCATGCACTTCAGTGATTTCAGAGTATGTATGTAGATGTAGATGTAGATGCCGGAACGCCGTGAGCTGAAGTTACTTTCACCGATAGTATGATTCGAATATCATCTTCATTTCAAAATTACCATAATATACTATCCATCTTTGCGCACATTTCTGCTGAAAGATCTCTACTTCATAGAACTCGTCATTTAATAAGTAATATAAATACACTACCTGTAAATTTTAAATGTTCCAACAGCCTGGAAGATGAGTTCGGTAAATTGTTAACCTGAAATTCCGCCCGCTCACTACGGTGGAGAGAAATCAGTATAAAACGTTGAGATAAAGAGGCCAGTAAAACAGAAAGTGCTTACCATCTCTGGCAAAAGGTAAACTCCCTTATGCGATTACGTGCGTCTGTGTCGATCCTGTCTGGTCGGTGATGATCACGTAATATCGATTAAAACCAGTAATAAGTGATGCCGTCTACGTGCTGAAAGTGCTACCAGTTTCTGAAACTCTTCGATACTTTCTACCTTCTTGTATGAGACGTATTTCGTGATGTGCCGTTGACGAGTTTTATACTCTGTTTTGACGTTCCTTGGCCAAGATAATGGTGCAGTGAACGTAAAATGCGTTTTGGTGGTACACTGATGTGCTGCAACTGCAGCCCGCAGCTGGAGTATTCTCATCGTCCATTCTCGTTACAATGAAAATATTCCATAAGTTGATAGAAAAGCCATTGATTTATCGACTGATAATTGTCGTACCTTGTCCCTCTTTTAACGATGTCTGTTGGCAGAGTTAGTATCGACACCTTCTACTTCATCGCCTGCTGTTTAGTTTTAGTGACAGAGTTCTTCAACACTAACAAACGTCATCTCGTTCTTCTGCTCCAAAAATTCCTAGGCTGTAATCGCTACTATCAGTTTCGAATGGCGAGAAATGGAACTGCCAACTTCGGGTCATGCACTGGTAATACATGTATTACAATTCTTGCACAAATCAGAACACAAAGTTGGTCACTTCCCACTTTACTTCGTATGTGACAGTCCCAGAAATATTTATTCAGTGTTACTAAAAGGCTATGCGTCCTTTGTTATTAAAACCGTACAACTGAAAAATTATAATAAACAACCTGATATTGTTACAGGAACAAAATACGATGTACAACAGATAACACACTCCATAAGGGATTTATTATTTATGAAAAATAACTGCACTATTTGTCAAAACGTATTTTATTCTGTGGATACACCACAAAAATTCATTGCAAGTACGCTCGACTTTCGCAACAGTCTAATGATGGAGAGCAACTCCTTGCGATTGACATAAATACTGTTATTACTGCACATCTTGCTTTTCAGTATTCAGAATGACGAGCAGACAACCAAGTTAACTTACCTGACCTTCTGTGCCTGTGTGCATTCTGTTCCGCGTCTCTATAAAACCTAGTGCGATCAGCTGCCCGTGTTCCCTCGAGGTGCTTTCTGATTATTCCTCTTCACAGTTGTTTACATACAACGAGGAGTAAAATTATAATTCTTCAGTACTCTAAGTTGTTTGACAAAATTTTACCTACCTTGTTAGTATTCCTTATTGATGTATTTACGATTTTCGGTCAAAAAAGACTCCATATGCAAAAAATTGCAAAATGCATTTAGGAATCGAACGCGGGTCCTCCACTTCCTAGCCACGAGCCATGGTCGCTTGACCAATGGCGCTTTCGTCCAAGGACGTTAACCTTAAGGGTACATGAGCGGTAGTTGTTTGCATATCCCAGACATGACAACGAAAAATTCTCAATTTTCCTCTATCTATAGACATTGTCAATTCTGAATCGACTGCACGTCATGAACTTTTGTGATGCTTTTCTCAAAAACTGGGGTATAGTGAGCCAAATATCTTATAGCCCCTCAGTTTCGTTGGTACACAAACGACCTACCAAACGTGATCCGAATGGCTTGGCCGTTGGTTGAGGCCTTCCCTTGTGAGATTGAATCGCACGTGACCTGTTGACCGAAATCAAATCGGTAAGACGAAGAGCCGGGCATCCTGCCATTAATCACTTCAGATCTGTGTCTCAAGCACTACTCCACGTTGCTAGCTGGTGCTGTTTTATGTTTTCGTTTTGTCTGTACAAGAAGTGCTAAACAAAAAGTTGTCGAGTCTCCCGAAACTTTAATCTATCAACCCATAATCTCGGATGGGGAACGCATGAGGCACTTGTAGAATACCGGTGCCTCTGTACGGTCTTTAGGATATGTCCGCCGTGACACGTCATTAAAAGCATTATATTCCTTGCGATTTTCATAAGGAATTTTATGCGTTCTACTCTCGTTAAGCCACTGTTCACTTCATTACATGGCACAAATAATGATTCGTAGGTTCCCGTATTTTGTTGGTATAGCTATAGCGTAACATGTTTCGTAACTTTAGATGCAGCCGTTTACGGTCAAGAATCTTCTGCTTGGAAGTGAGAGATTTGCCACTCTCTATTATGGGAAACTCTCTGTATACTTACAACTGCCCCACCATCGTCGCTTGATGAGGTTAGCAACTCATGCTGGAAAGGGCAGGATCTGCATGCACAAATGAGACTCCCAATGAAACATTTAGCCTTCTTCTCTCCTTCATCTCCCCGCCCCCACCCCCCTCTTCTCCACCACCGGTGCCAGAATTGTGAGGCAGTGAGTGCGCATTCCACGCTACCGCTTCTGTTAAATTTAATTTTAACTTATTAAACGTCTTTCTCTGGTATCCTCCAGAGCCCAACGCACGTTCCAACGCTTCTATTCGAAAGTACCGGAAGCTGCTGTCTGTATTAAAAATGTAACGATCCGGATAAATTTCTGTAATTACTTTTACAACAACAACCAATAGTATATTTTCTTCGTTCGTGGTCTCCTCATGACACTAGTCTGCCCATGTATTTCAATCTCTCTGCCACAGTAAATTTCGTAGAACGTCTTTCCTATGTTATATTTCTACTTGTGGATGTCACTTTATAAAGTATCTATTCGAAACCGATAGATATAAGTTATCAAAGAAATAGTTACTCGTGCTGTGTAGTAATTTTTTCTACTTCAAGTGCGGGGCGAGATACCACAGTATTCACCGTAACGAGTACAATTGTTAACTGTGATTTTCAGAAGATGTTTCGAGAAGCACTAGATGTTGCGATAATCCTCTTGTCGGTAGCTTTAAGATTTTTTTGGCTGGGGTGGGGAGGGGGGCTGGGGGGGGGGGGGAGAAGGTGGAGTAGGAAAGGGGAGGAGATTATTTTCACATAATTCGAGAATAGTGTGCCGCTCTGTGTAATTTTCTTTGTACTAGTATTCACACCACCTTTCGCGATGTCACAACACAAGGCCGCTATTGACAAAAGCACATGGTTGAAAAGTATGCTAATATTTCTGCAGCTCCTGTGTTCATTGGCCAGAAACCCTCAAATTATCAACCAATTTCAAGACTTGATTCGAAATGCCGGAACTGATAAGTCTTCTGTGGACTCGCAAGACAACACACCAACACAGTTTTTAATCTACTGTTATTTTGTTAGCTACTTGTTCTCATATTTTGTCCATCTATTACTGCACGGCTGCTGTTACAACACATACGTCATAGAACAACTTTTTTTTTTCTTTGCCAGCTTCGTCATCTATTTGACATTCACTGCTCTACAAAAGGCCTCCACGTGCTTCAGTTAGGTCGTTACCTCAGTCTTTTCCAATGTCTTGGAATCCAGAAAAAAATACCTCCTTAGTGTGTCTACCGCCCATTCGTTTGGTCACATGTCCTGCCCCCCATCCCCCCAAAGCTGTAAGAGTAGCACTGCCTTCTGCACGCAGACCCATTAATATGTTTTCCACATCAAATTAATTCGCAATTGCGAATAAGGACTACCATCAGCTATAGAATGGAATGACAATGAAAATTTGTGCCGGACCGGGACCCGAACCCGGATTTCCCGCTTATCACGAGCGGTCGCCTTAACATTTGGCTACCCGTACACGACCCACGGCCAGATCAAAGCTTCCATATGTCACCAACCAAGCGTCTATTACCTTTACTCGTACATCCATTATGTATATTCCGGTACAGGTCAGACGTACTTGAAATTCGTTTGCCCTGTGTCGCCAGGTAAATAGATATTGCAGTACCTGTGTTATTCTGATTACGATACATGCATGTCCAAAGGAAGTTTTCATCGTATTCAGAATAGCACAGGCACTCGAATATCGTAATGTTTTCCTATCACTTCTTTCAATTTCCATCCCGGATTACTCCATTACTCCCTGAGCCACCCTCAGTTTTTGAATGGCAAAAATCAACAACGGGGCAGCGAAAGGGCCGCCTCTGAGCTAGGGGAGGTGATGTCGGTCGAACTGTGCCATCGCCCAGGGCTGCAGGATCTTGGGGACTGTCTATTCGACTCTTCTTCTCGTGGTATGCCAAGCATTTAGGGTTTTGTCCATTCCTACATCGCCAGCATCCGCCTACGTGGCACAGCCACCACTGGAACCGATATTCAGTCATCTGCCACAGGCAACAAGGCCTTTTGGAATCCGTGCAAGGGGAGCCTTGATTTATTACAAGCGGGTTACATTAAGGTCCAAGGCCGGGGTGGTGTAGGGCATCCCCCTGACTGCTAACTGGGCCTAGATTACTTTTAGAACTGTCTGCTTACAGGAAGCGTTGTACCCCAGACTATATTTTTACAGTTAAATTTAACGAAATTTTATGTCGCCACCCTAACTTTATTGCTATTTACAAGTATGAATCTAAGCAGAGATTTTTTCTCGGTTGTTCTATCGTGTTCCCCGACATTGTCCTCAGAATAGGGCTTCAAGAGCAGTTTTCCGTTTATTACGTGGAACTGTTTGCTATGTTGAGGGCAGTGAACCAGATGGCGTGGCGTCATGACAAGAAATTTCTCATCTGGTCAGATTCTCAAAATATCCTTCTCGCCACTGGACAACTGTACCCAGCAGGTTGGAAGGCACAAGTAGTGTAGGACACTCTCCTTCTCTTGCTAAGGTAAGAAAAAGAAATAATTTTCTGCTAGGTTCCAGAGCACACAGGGATTCCGGGAAACGAGCTCACTGACGCAGCTGTCAAGGAGGCTTGCTGCCTTCCTCCTCCTGCTTGCTGTTCAGTCCCTCTGCTGGTTGTCACCTCATTTGTGACTCGGAAGGCCGTGTGCTGGTGGTAGGCTCACTGGCTGGAAGTGAGGAATAATAAACTAAGTTGCCTAAATCCTTCAGTGGGACCGTGGTTTACCTCCTTTTACCAGTGACGTTTTGAAAAAGTAGCCCTCACAAGGCTTACAGTAGGACATTGCCCATTGACATATATATGACTTCCTTTTACGTCACGAGGAGCCTCTAGTACATTATGTGATCGAAAGTATCCGGACACCCCCAAAAACATCAGTTTTTCATATTAGGTGCATTTTGCTGGCACCTACTGTCAGGTACTCCATATCAGTGACCTCAGCGGTCATTAGACATCGGGAGAGAGCAGAATGGGGCGCTCCGTGCAACTCACAGACTTCGAATGTGGTCAGGTGATTGGGTGTCACATGTGTCGCACGTCTGTACGGGAGATTTCCACACACCTAAACATCCCTAGGTCCACTGTTTCCGATGCGGTAGTGAAGTGGGAACGTGAAGGGACACGTACAGCACAAAAGGGTATAGGCAGATCACGTCTGTTAACTGACAGAGACCACCGACAGTTGAAGAGGGTCGTAATGTGTAATAGGCAGACATTTATCCAGACCATCACACAGGAATTCCAAACTGCATCAGGATCCACTGCAAGTACTATGACAGTTAGGCGGGAGGTGAGAATATTGAGATTTCATGGTCGACCGGTTGCTAATAAGCCACACATCACGCCTGTAAATGCCAAACGACGCCTCGCTTGGTGTAAGGAGCGTAAACATTGGACTACTGAACAGTGGAATAACGGTGTGTGGAGTGACGAATCACGGTACACAGTGTGGCGATCCGATGTCAGGGTGTGGGTATGGCGAATGCCCGGTGAACGTCATCTGCCAGTGTGTGCAGAGCCAGCAGGAAAATTCGGAGGCGGTGGTGTTATGGTGTGGTAGTGTTTCTCATGGAGGCGGCTTGCACCCCTTGTTGTTTTGCGTCGCACTATCACATCACAGGCCTAAATCGATGTTTTAAGCACCTTCTTGCTTCCCACTGTTGAAGAGCAATTTGGGGATGGCGATTGCATCTTTCAACACGATCGAGCACCTGTTCATAATGCACGGCCTGTGGTGGAGCAGCCACACGTCAATAACATCCATGTAATGGACTGGCCTGCACAGAGTCCTGACCTGAATCTTACAAAACACCTTTGGGATGTTTTGGAACGCCGACTTCGTGCCAGGCCTCACCGACCGACGTCAGTACCTCTCCTCAGTGCCGCACTCCGTGAAGAATGGGCAGTCAATCCCCAAGAAACCTTCTAGTACCCGATTGTACGTATGCGTGCTAGAGTGGAATTGTCATCAAGGCTGAGAAAGGGCCAACACCATACTGAATTCCAGCATTATCGATGGAGGGAGCCACGGACATGTAAGTCATTTACAGCCAGGTGTCCGGATACTTTTGATCGCATAGTGTATGTCAGATATGCAGGACACAGCTATCAGTACGATATACACTACTGGCCATTAAAACTGCTACACCACGAAGATGACCTGCTACAGATGCGAAATTTAACCGACAGGAAGAAGACACTGTGATATGCAAATGATTAACTTTTCAGAGCATTCACATAAGGTTGGCGCCGGTGGCGACACCTACAACGTACTGACATGAGGAAAGTTTCCAACCGATTTCTCATACACAAACAGCAGTTGACCGACGTTGCCTGGTGAAACATTGTTGTGATGCCTCTGCCTCGTGTAAGGAGGAGAAATGCGTACCATCACGTTTCCGACTTTGATAAAGGTCGGATTGTAGCCTATCGCGATTGCGGTTTATCGTATCGCGACATTGCTGCTCGTGTTGGTCGAGATCCAATGACTGTTAGCAGAATATGGAATCGGTGGGTTCAGGAGGGTAATACGGAACGCCGTGCTGGATCCCAACGGCCTCGTATCACTAGCAGTCGAGATGACAGGCATCTTATCTGCATGGCTATAACGGATCGTGCAGCCACGTCTCGATCCCTGAGTCAACATATGGGGACGTTTGCAATACAACAACCATCTGCACGAACAATTCGACGATGTTTGCCGCAGCATGGACTATCAGCTCGGAGACCATGGCTCCGGTTACCCTTGACGTTGCATCACAGACAGGAGCGTCTGCGATGGTGTACTCAACGACGAACATGGGTGCACGAACGGCAAAACGGCATTTTTTTCGGCTGAATCCAGATTCTGTTTACAGCATCATGATGGTCGCATCCGTGTTTGGCGACATCGCGGAGAACGCACGTTGGAAGCGTGTATTCGTCATCGCCATACTGGCGTGATGGTATGGGGTGTCATTGGTTACATATCTCGGTCACCTCTTGTTCGCATTGAGGGCACTTTGAACAGTGGACGTTACATTAGATGTGTTGCGACCTGTGGCTCTACCCTTCATTCGATCCCAGCGATACCCTACGTTTCAGTAGGATAACGCACGACAGCATGTTGCAGGTCCTGTACGGGCCTTTCTGGATACAGAAAATGTTCGCCTTCTGCCCTGGCCAGCACATTCTCCAGATCTCTCACCAACTGAAAACGTCTGGTCAATGGTGGCCGAGCAACTGGCTCGTCATAATACGCCAGTCACTACTCTTGATGAACTGTGGTATCGTGTTGAAGTTGCATGGGCAGCTGTACCTGTATACGCCATCCAAGCTCTGTTTGACTCAATGCCCAGGCGTATCAAGGCCGTTATTATAGCCAGAGGTGGTTGTTCTGGATACTGATTTCTCAGGATCTATGCACCCAAATTGCATGAAAATGTAATCACATGTCAGTTCTAGTATATTTGTCCAATCAATACCCATTTATCATCTGCATTTGTTCTTGGTGTAGCAATTTTAATGGCCAGTGGTGTATTATAGTTGAATGTGTTCTATATGATTACTTGAGGGTTGATCTGGCTCTCCCAAAGGACCTGCCCTCTATTTTGACTGATAATGAAGCGAGCGTTATGTTGTGTCCGGAATTCTTCCCATTTTAATGTGTCACAGAGTGGCTCGGTCACTCATTACTTATAAGCTATCATCCAGCCACAGTTCTGTGTTCCTTTTTTTGACCGTGCTTCTACCGGCATTTTATCCAGGATTTTGTCTAGTTATTTTGCTATGTCTCGTTGGGATTTTGTTAGGGGCTTTTCTGAAGCTCACCTTATAGTGGCTGCCTTGCAATTCTTGTGGGGGAATGAAACTTGTTTTCCGTGTTATTGTCATTTTTAATAGATTTTCACCATGTTCGTCGGTATATCATTAATGTAAGGGCGCTGATGACCTTGTTGTGTAGTGCCCTCACCCATAAATCTTCATCATCATCATCATCATCATCATCTTAGGGCAAGTAGTGCTTGTTTCTTTGTCTTTGTGGTGCGCTCCGAATATCTACCACATGTGAATATAAAAGTCTATATAAATTGGTGCATTCACGAAACCTGTCACTCCCATACGTCGTTTACGAAGCGCAAACCGTGAGCGTTGGAAGAACTGCGCTCCAGTTGGATATATGAAGATGCGGGCATTAAGGGACAAGGTGTGGAAAAGTCCTCTTAAGTCTCTTTGCAACAGGTGTTATGAAATGTCGACTCTGCAGATGGATGCTAGGACCTGTTCAGTGTTCTAAAACCTGGACCCAACTAACACAACAGCTATGGAGTTCCTGTCTCACTGTCACAATGCATGTGTGGTGTACACAGATGGGTCCAAGTCTAGTGCACTGTTAGTGCCAATTTGGTACCCCGAAGCAAACGACAAGGCCGATAAAAGCTGCACCCACACTCTGCTATTACGACAGCCGAGCTGACTGCCTTTCTAGAAGCCCTGGTATTCGCTCTGACGACCACAGCAGACACAATAGTAATGATCTCTGATTGTATGTCAGCATTACAACTGGTTAGAAACCAAAATAATAGTTGTACCAACCCCACAGTTGCAGCAATTGTCGATATTGTATTTCGGGTGAGAGGAACTCTCGCAACATCCTGATGGCATGGATGAAAGGCTATTCTGGGATGCCTAGAAATGAACAGGCATCTCTACATGGAGCAACTGAATATGATAATATCCGTCTCACAGATGTGATACCAATGCTCAGAAAGCGGTTGTCCTCGGACTGGCAAGAGGAATGGTCGAGGACGTCTGAACTCAAAAGGCAGTCACTTTGCAATAATCCATCCCACGATTCCGAGAGTGCTATAGTATAATAAGGTACAAATAGCAAAGAGCTTCATGACCGTTATAGCACAGTTGAAATTTAATCATTGTAAGTTCAACAAACACCTTCGGCTCAACACACCAGCCACCCTTCTATGTGGTTGTGGAGAGGAAGACAATCTTAACCATGTATTCCTATATTACTAAACGTCCTCGGAACATTTGTCACCTAAATATACTTGCATGTAATCTTCGGGCTCTCGGCCATCTGTTCCCAAGCAGTCTCCAACCACTGTTAGCATCCAACTATACAGCGACTTCTAAGCACAATGAGTTCGTCAACAGTGCCAACATCAAGACGTAGCTCCCTGCGCTGTTAATCTAATGTTCTCAGTACTTAAATGCCAGGGGAAGACAAAAGGCTCAGTTAACTGTCTACATTCCCAAAATCTACTCTGCAGAATATGGAACGCTCAGCCTCTAAATGTGTCACTACATACCTCCTACACATGTGTGTCTGAATACTGCTGTATCTGTACGTGTGGCTGAAATACACAAATCTGGGTCTTTTAAACTGTTCTCCTGCTCTTGGTAGCTGGTATTTATCGATCTGCACAAATATTCAGTTCGTCATCCGCAGCTTCTGAAATAGTTCTCATCCGGACCTATTAAGAACATTTTGTTGTTAATTTAGATGTAGTATTCAAACATCTGACAGTTATTGCTGTTCGCCCCAAGATGTCAACAGTGTAATTAATAGCGTGCAAGACATCCTTATGCAATTATTATAATCTAGTTTTATTGGAAGGTAGAATTTGTTTCCATTTTTCCTAAAATGTAATAGTAAATACAGTATGCAGCCAATGCCCTGTTTTATCCCACAGAGGCACAGTGGAATTAAGGTGTCGTTTCTGAACAACAGATTTCTCTAATTTTCTTCAAACCACAGTTCAATGGACCTGCCTAAGCAGATAGGTGGATTATCATACTGACAGAGAGAAGACCCACAATGTGGGACTCACACAGTTGTCTAAAATGCTCGTGTCGTCGAATAATTTAGGATGAACTCTGAAATATTTTTTTTAAATAGACTATGTGTACATGTCTACCATTTTATATTCTTGAATATAATAGACGGAAACATTCCACGTGGGAAAAATATATCTAAAAACAAAGATGATGTAACTTACCAAACGAAAGCGTTGATATGTTGATAGAGACACAAAAAAACACAAACACACACACAAAATTCAAGCTTTCGCAATCCATGGTTGCTTCATCAGGAAAGAGAGAAGGAGAGGGAAAGACGAAAGGATGTGGGTTTTAGGGGAAAGGGTAAGGAGTCATTCCAGTCCCGGGAGCGGAAGACTTACCTTAGGGGGAAGAAAGGACAAGTATACACTCGCGCACACACACACATATCCATCCGCACATGTCTATTTGGTGAATCTTTGTTTAAAACTACATTTCATGCCCTCTACATATGTCATCAACATATGTCTAGTCTATGCCAGCAGTAAGCAGAAGTATCTCGATTTCAATACTAAATAATATTTCACTAAGCTTTTTCTGCAAGCTGTAGTCGGCTTGGTTATCGGACGCACTGAGCACCAAAAGCATCTCGACATATTTACCAATGTGCACTCCTTCTGCAAGATGCTCTACATGAATTTGATGGAACCAGTTATGGTTGTGCAACGTGTGGTTAGGAGACACAGGCATGCAAGTTTAATGGATCCCACTGTCATGTGACAGGCTGTTGTCATGTGACAAAATAATGTCCTGCTTATAAACGATGAGAAATAGCGAGCAGATGTCTAAAAAGTAAAAAAGGAACCTGATGAGGGTTCAAACCATAACTCTGTGGTGGATGTGGGTTTGACGTCCCAGCAGCCTACCCTTTTTTTCTCTCTGTCACTTTCCTGGTTATAAAAGAAACCTATACAAAAAAGGTTCTATTTGCTACCGGCACTTTGACCCTAAAAAAAATCTGCGCCACTTTAGGTGTAGAGCCCTAACTACGCCTATCCCAATAGTTCTACCTAAACCAAAAAAAGGTGGAAAGGAAAGGGGGTGAGAGGGTATCACATGTATACAACAAAGAAGGAGGCTTTTTTTCGAGTGATCATGTTGTGTTTTACTTTAAAAAAACTCTGTGACCTGAAGTCCATGAAGCCGCCTGTAGCTGTGGAGAAATCCATGAACATCTTCTTGAAAATAAAGGGGAACAAAGTATCAAAATTGCAAAACTATGCATCAGATCAGATCAGCTGCTCATTGCAGGGTCATTGTGCCTACATGGCGGATCACAGAAAGCACTCCACAGGAAGATGGAGAAGCATTGCCTGTATTTCAGATTATGGACAATCATGCAAAGTCATTCCTTCACAAATGTCCAAAAATCAAAAGCACTCATCCTGTCAGTTGCAAAAAATATCGAATTGCAATGCCATATAACCAGCTCATTGAGTAAGTCTTCATCTGTGGGTGGTAAACTTCATCTGTGAACATCCTCAAATAGTTCAAATGGCTCTGAGCACTATGGGACTTAACTACTTTGGTCATCAGTCCCCTAGAACTTAGAACTACTTAAACCTAACTGACCTTAGGATATCACACACATCCATGCCCGAGGCAGGATTTGAACCTGTGACCGTAGCGGTCACACGGTTCCAGACTGTAGTGCCTGGAACTGCTCGGCCACTCCAGCTGGCGAACATCCTAATGTGTGGTGTAATTTGGTCAGGAGTGTCGTGTGAGGAAGGCCAGAATTCACTTGGCCACAAACGAAGTGATGATCGCCCATGTCTGGCACATTGTAAACGACACAAAGTGGAGAGTTGGCTATGTGAACTTGGTGGAGACTGAACGATTGGTTTGTTTCCCACTGACGGTAACATACCACGCAGAGCATGCAGTAGTGTCAAGGAAAGGCGTGTTCATGACCCGCCATATATGGCGCCACCTGCAGTGCGGGCACTCTTGTTCTGTCACATTGGGAGTTTGGGCCAGTCGCATCTCAGTGTAGACCACTTCCATCGACAACAAGCGCACAGGTGGCAAAGAGGCAGAAAGATAGTTGCGCTCTAGAAAAAAGAGTCCAAAGTGACAGAAGGGTGCCGGGATGTTCGCCAACATCTCCAGAGAGCATGCCTGACACCATCACTCGAGGGGCCAACAAGGTCAGCCACTGAATGAGATCATGGAACAACCAACTTCAGAACACCTGATGTTTGGTGCCTTTACCATCATAGGGATGTGATGCCAATATGGATGAATCACATTTGACCAGCATAACTGACACAGCTGCTGTTTTGGTCCCAGTCAAGGTTGAAGACATGGAAACACGGATGTTAGTGGTACTATATAGTGTGAAAACGTGAAAAGGCTCCAGACCTCGTGGAGGGGTCGTCAGGGCCCAGGACGATGAGCTTATGTTTAATGACAGTGAAGGGCATAGGTTGGTTGGGCGAGACCAACAGCCTGCCCCTGCAATGATGCCAAAAAATCCTGGAGCACTCCACTGGGATAGGAATCCTTGCCGTGCCTACTAGCCTGCAGTGATGAATAACATCAATCTATGTTCATTAGTCAAGATTCATCTTATGAGGGAAATGATTTTGGCATCTGATAAGACATTTCGTTGCTGCAGAAGGTTCACGTAGCTGCACTGCCGCAACTCACCAGATAGCAGGCCTATGGACTCATAAGAATCATAACACGTACATGATGATTTCCCTGCTGATGACATCCAGTACATTCTGTCAGAAGAATGACCTACACAACATTGCTGACACACATAATTAACATACATACACCTTCGGGTGAGGGTGACAGCAAGGCAGGACACGTTTTTATGTAGGAGATATTACGCCCATTTCTTGGACATAACAAATTTATCAACCTTGTTGAGGATTCAGTTGTGTTCTCAACCATAAGCACCAGTGGAAACAGCTCAACACCCGCCAAGAGCTGCACTTCGTCAATCGGATCTTGTGCTTCGTGACACCTGGGAGTTGAGACGTGGTGATGCCCGATGGTTCACATATATGATGACATGTCAAGGAGAAATTGTCAGTGCATTTGTGGAGCACTATCAACACGTAATGTCTGTGGTGTCCTTAAGAGAGAGGAAAAAGATGCTATGGTGGAAGACTTTTGCTATGAGGATGTCCATGAAGTAATTGGCAAGGCTGTCATGAACAGATCACCATCTATTGACAGGCTTCCTGCTAAATTCTATTGCGCCTTTCAAGCCAAAATGGCACCAAGATGGACACCAACTTACAACGAGTTGTCACATTCCGATACATTGATTCTACCACTGGCAGCTCATAAACTGACGCCAGCAATTGTGGTTGCACACTAACACCCCATCAACCTTCTTAAAGCCAACTATAAGATTTTTGCTCATCTCTTTGCTATGAATTATCACTTTCATTTTCCTGGAACAAACTATGCCAGGTGGTACAGAGAACGTCAAAACAACCACTGGAAATTGCTGTGATGTGATAGCTGTGGCCAAGGAGTGTCAACTGAAAATGGCAATTGTACGATTGATTATGACAGTGCTTTTGACCAGGTGCGCCAGGATTATGGCAGATATAGGAATTGAATTCCTGACCACTTCATTAGGGTCATTAGGCGGAATATGGAGGAACACAATCTTTGGTGTAGGTCAAAGAGGGCGGGGGTTGAGGAGGATCAACAAATCCTGATTCACTGCTTGCTCCAACAGGGCTGTTCACTTTCAATGTTAATCTTAGCAGCAGCTGTGGAACTGTTCATTGACCAGCTGACAAATGCCAAATGCTCTTTCAGAAGTCAAGGAGGTTGTACAAATCCATGAACTGCTGATGGAACATGGCGTGATGGTGGGTAGGTAGTGTTGTAAATATGGACAAACCGGTGGCAATGCCAATCGAATGAGACCTTACACCAGGAGAACTGGCACTTCATTACCTTGGCCTAGAGTTCACGCCATCCATGAACCAATCAGTAGTGATTAACTACCGACATATCCTGTGGCTCACCTGTACAATGGTCCATCAACATCTTCTACACTCACAGGACATCGCACATCTGAATGCCTATGAGGCATCTTGGGTGATCCATATTGCTAAAGTACTGCCCCTGCTGCTTACGATTGGCCATCGTCTACAGGTGACTTCAAGATACTTTCTGACAGTTGGATTGCCAGTGATGTAAGAAATTCTCACTGTCCCTCCAAGGGAGTGTGGGCTCAGATTCACAATCATTTGCTGTGGTGCACAGACACTCTCCATGTTATGATTTACAAGCAGTGGTGTGGCAGGAGTAAATCTTTTATGCTCCACTTGCTTGACCTTCTTGCCCCTGAATCTCTCATTTCCCCTGTAGTTGTGGGTAACTAAATTAGCATTTGAGGGTCATATTGTTTATTCCCTTCCTCTGTCATCAATGGTTGTGGTGGTAGTGCCTGGAACACCATGGCCAGGTCTCGTGTGTGATCCCATATTTCAGTATAAAAGTGATTTACTTATAGTTTCTTCTTTCTATCATTTCAGATTTTTATTTGCTCAAGAGGCAGGTACTGTGATCCCATTTCATTGTCCAAGTCTCCTGCTAGTAAAATGTCTAAATCATTAGTTTACACATTTATTAAGTCCATTTCTCATCTACAAAATATGGCTCATAAACAAAAGAAAAACGTTTATACTGTGAAGAAAACAGTTCCTGGAGATTTACTATGATCGTAAATTTGTAAGCAGAAAATGTTTAAAGAAAAACTGCATGAAGTAAATTAATACTGTATAAACCCCACAAACCCATTTCACTTCCAGAAACTTCAAAAGGACACCTCTATATGAGAAGTTTTCCAGTCCTGTTAAAATCCTGATAATAAAACCCTTTGATGGCGGGAAACAGTAAAACACTCTGAAGCTAATTTGATAAATAATGACACAGTATACTGTAATTTTGCTTATCATTAACAGATAAACCCAGATAAAATTGCATCCAAGCATGAACAAATGGGAATATGACATTAAGTGCCATGTAAATAAATATTGTGTGCTTTGACAATTGTCAAATACCCACATCAAAGCACACCCTTCCAAAAGACACATACAATGCATGCAATGACTACAAATACACTAGAAAGTAAAAACAAATAAAGGATGGCAATAACTACTGTTAGAGGTGGGGTTAACAATGACTGAAGGTGAACAGTCTTTACAATACACTATTTTTATTTACAATGAAAAACATTAAGATATAATCTATTACATGTTTTTGATTCTTATCTGTTATGGGTCGGCGTGATGTGGCGACGGCAGTATAAGCAGTTTGAAGTTGCTGATATGAATCCTAGAAGTTCATCCAGTTGTGTTCTTGGCATTCAAATATCCTCTTTCCTTATGTTCTGTTTTGGCTTGCAGTGGTCAAAAGTTGTGTAGCATCCATTTGTCACAAGCCAGAACAAAGTAACTGCTTATGCAGCACCTGGAGGTTGTATTAGTTGAACTGCAGCTTTCACACACAATAGTTTGGCTCAGTACACAGGGTGTGCTTAAATAAACACTCCATTTACTATAACTTGCCAATTGTGAAGTTAAGACAGTTCATCTACTGTTAATATTCTTGGTTCATAATAATGCTGTTCCCACAAAAACAGTCTTTTATATAGCAACACAGTTAACAGCTTCCACATTGACATTTAGTGTTTTAGCACATGTTATATATCGTAGCCACGAAATTGAGCAATATTAAATTCACAGTTTATGCCATGCAGCTCAATTCTAAACCAATGACAATGCTATCTGTTCTGCAAAAATCAACAGTGTTTGTGTAATATGACGTCCATCTAGAATATCCATCATAAAGTCAAATTTCAAACCAGCCTAACACAAGAAATATCATGTTAAATGCACACCATTACTACACACAGTACTCGCTTCCATACCACCATGCTTTGGTGCCATCTGCTACTGTCTGCTCACTTTTCGACCCGACAACTATCGATAGCTCTCTCGCTCCACAGTTCTTACAACACTTCTGCCTACTGCATTCTGTCTCACATAATACATTTAATAAAACTATCTGAAAGTTCACCAGAAAAAAATCCAAGTCTTTACAGAAGGAACTCATATAGAAAATAGCACAGTAAACATGATCACACACTTCATGTTCTACACTATATAACCAAATGAAAAATATTCTACATCATCAGAAATATATCATGGAGTACAATGCAGTAAAAGAAAGGAAAAAAATTATATCTCATTATTAGCCATGGCATCACAATACATATGACTCACAATATTCTCAATTCCAATTACTAAATACACTCCTGGAAATGGAAAAAAGAACACATTGACACCGGTGTGTCAGACCCACCATACTTGCTCCGGACACAGCGAGAGGGCTGTACAAGCAATGATCACGCGCACGGCACAGCGGACACACCAGAAACCGCGGTGTTGGCCGTCGAATGGCGCTAGCTGCGCAGCATTTGTGCACCGCCGCCGTCAGTGTCAGCCAGTTTGCCGTAGCATACGGAGCTCCATCGCAGTCTTTAACACTGGTAGCATGCCGCGACAGCGTGGACGTGAATGGTATGTGCAGTTGACGGACTTTGAGCGAGGGCGTATAGTGGGCATGCGGGAGGCCGGGTGGACGTACCGCCGAATTGCTCAACACGTGGGGCGTGAGGTCTCCACAGTACATCGATGTTGTCGCCAGTGGTCGGCGGAAGGTGCACGTGCCCGTCGACCTGGGACCGGACCGCAGCGACGCACGGATGCATGCCAAGACCGTAGGATCCTACGCAGTGCCGTAGGGGACCGCACCGCCACTTCCCAGCAAATTAGGGACACTGTTGCTCCTGAGGTATCGGCAAGGACCATTCGCAACCGTCTCCATGAAGCTGGGCTACGGTCCCGCACACCGTTAGGCCGTCTTCCGCTCACGCCCCAACATCGTGCAGCCCGCCTCCAGTGGTGTCGCGACAGGCGTGAATGGAGGGACGAATGGAGACGTGTCGTCTTCAGTGATGAGAGTCGCTTCTGCCTTGGTGCCAATGATGGTCGTATGCGTGTTTGGCGCCGTGCAGGTGAGCGCCACAATCAGGACTGCATACGACCGAGGCACACAGGGCCAACACCCGGCATCATGGTGTGGGGAGCGATCTCCTACACTGGCCGTACACCACTGGTGATCGTCGAGGGGACACTGAATAGTGCACGGTACATCCAAACCGTCATCAAACCCATCGTTCTACCATTCCTAGACCGGCAAGGGAACTTGCTGTTCCAACAGGACAATGCACGTCCGCATGTATCCCGTGCCACCCAACGTGCCCTAGAAGGTGTAAGTCAACTACCCTGGCCAGCAAGATCTCCGGATCTGTCCCCCATTGAGCATGTTTGGGACTGGATGAAGCGTCGTTTCACGCGGTCTGCACGTCCAGCACGAACGCTGGTCCAACTGAGGCGCCAGGTGGAAATGGCATGGCAAGCCGTTCCACAGGACTACATCCAGCATCTCTACGATCGTCTCCATGGGAGAATAGCAGCCTGCATTGATGCGAAAGGTGGATATACACTGTACTAGTGCCGACATTGTGCATGCTCTGTTGCCTGTGTCTATGTGCTGTGGTTCTGTCAGTGTGATCATGTGATGTATCTGACCCCAGGAATGTGTCAATAAAGTTTCCCCTTCCTGGGACAATGAATTCACGGTGTTCTTATTTCAATTTCCAGGAGTGTATGTACTTACTTTAACAGGTAAGTTTTTCTGATTAGATCCTGATATTTCCTTATTTCAAAAGTGATGTTGTCGCATAGTCATTTTGTTTAACTAAAGCAAACTTTTCCTATCATAGGCAAAATTCAAACTTCCCACTACTTCTATCATTATTATCATTATTTTTTTATCAGAAATAGCTTGACTCAAATGAAACTTCACTTCTTTCAGTACTGTATTTACATTATGGACACTATCTTAATGATCACAGACACAAATCACTAAATGTTTTACCTTTTCCACATAGTATTTCTACACTCTACTGGTGCAATGAGAAGTGTAGAAGGGTAGTGACATGTTTTGGTCAATTTTGTATAATGCAAGAAAGTATAATCAAAATTAGACTTCAGAGTATGTCTGCAGCTCAGACTGGAAATATTAATCCTAAGGTAATCCAGCTTCCACAAGTAAACGTACAGTTTTTAAAAGCATGTGTGCACACAATTGAGTTAAGTTACTAAATATGAATCTCTTCCTAATGTATCACATCAATTTTTTCAATGCAATATGGCAAATCAATTCTTATCAAATTTTATACATCTGCAAAGCAATTCATGATCATATATGTGTAATATTTCTTCTGCCTCCCATGACAGTATAAACACCTTAGGCTATAATAATAATCCTACTGTACACTCACCAGGCTATAATAATCACAGTGTTTATATAAACTAAATAACATAGTGTAAGTAAAATCACATCACTTCAGGATATTTTTGCACTTAAGTTCAGTATTACCAAACCTTTATAGCGGATCACTGTAAGAAAACAAGTTCATCATCTCAGTTTATGTTTCATCTGTTGACAGCTTGTTAGACGTTGGATCAAGACAATGTGACAGGCATAATATTTCAGTGTATACACTGCTGTAATATGATGAGAAACTGACTGAACCAAAAAATAATAGAATAATTAGATCTCTCAGAATTGCAATCGTGTTTTACACACACATATATATAATTTTATATATCTGTGTGTGTGTGTGTGTGTGTGTGTGTGTGTGTGTGTGTGGGTGTGTGGATGTGTGTGCGGGTGAGTGGGTGGGCAAGTGGGTGGCTGGGTATACGGGACAGGTCTTGGATCTAGGTCTATTACAGAGATACGAGCCATGAGATAAGGGGTTGTGAGCAGGGGTTGTGTAGGGATGGATGAGTATATTATGTAGGTTCGGTGGACAGTGGAATACCACTGTGGGGAGGGTGGGAAGGATAGTGGGCAGAACATGTCCCATAATTCCTCCCATCACCACTACCTACTCCAGTCCAGTCACAAACATCACCTATCCCATCAAAGGCAGGTCTACCTGTGAAATCAGTTATGTAATCTAGAAGCTAAGCTACAACCACTGTGCTGCATTTTATATGGGCATGACAACCAACAAGCTGTCTGGGCACCAAAACTGTGGCCCAGAAACAAGTGGTCCATGCTGTTGCTGAACACATTGCCAAACATGACATCCCTCATTTCAATGACTGCTTCACAGCCTGTGCCATGTGGATCCTTCCCACCAACACCAGCTTTCCTGAACTGCGCGGGTGGGAACTTTACCTGCAACACAACCCGCATTCCTGTAACCCACCTGGCCTTGACCTTTGTTAGTCACTGTTCTAACCTATCCAGCCCCTTCCCTGTTCCCATTCCAGCACTACACAGCCGTCATTCCACCATCATACCCAGTCTTTTTATTTCTCTCCTTTTCTGCTACTTCTCCCCCCCCCCCTCCCCACCTCTCCATCTAACCTACAGCACTTCACTGTCTACCACTCCCACTGTACTATCCCTCCTCCTCCCCGCCCTAGCCTCCTCCTTATCCCCACTCTGTCACACACTGGTGCTGCTGCTTGCAGTGTGGTTCAGTTGCCTGAGTCTGCAGTCGTGTGTGTGAGTTGCATGTGTGTGTGTGTGTTTGTGTGTGTGTGTGTGTGTGTGTGTGTGTGTGTGTGTGTCTGGTTTCTATTGTTGATGAAGGCCTTAATGACCATAAGCTTTATTTGTGACAGTCTTTTTGTTGTGTCTATCTGTGTCTGTGACTCAGCATCTCCGCTATATGGTGCTTAGCAACTTTCCCCTCTGTATTATTGACTTCGTGATAGTTCATTTCTAAAAACTTCTTTTAACACTAGAAGTACTGGACTTCACCATACCCTATTTGTACCATAGGAGTCATTCTTTACCCACAGAAGGAAACCACCGCTTTATTCGAATGTGGGTGGTATTTTGAGTGTGACCGTGTTGACAGTACATTCAAGATGACTCTAAAGTGTAACTAAAGGATAATTTGGTCTCTAAAATTGTTGAACATAAATTTTCAGAAATAAACTTTGGTTTACTTTAAATTTTTCATAGTCTTTCACCAATCACCATTAAAATATGAAAGTAAACAATGTTTCAATGTACTTCTTTATAAAAACATTTAAACAGAGTCAAAACATACTGTTTATGTGAGTACTAATAGTATTATTACTCGACAAATTAGGTAAGTGATGAGTATTTGTGAAAGATTCTAAAACACTGCAGTTGACTAAAGTGCTCCAAGTATTCTATTGCTTATTGCAATCAGGGAACTAAAACACAATAAGAAAAACTTTAGACCATAATTATTATTATTATTTGGAAACATATAGGAACAAAGAGTTGACAGAATTGTCTATAGTGCATTGATATTTTATTCATCTTTTGTTATTTGCGGGAAACCTGTATTTGACAACGCCTTCTATTTCCATACTGGCAAGTGTTGGTATCAAGTGCCTGCAAGAGGATATTGGCTCTTTCGTAGTTTGTACAGTGCAGCATACTCATCTGCAACTCCAAGGAAAAAGTCTTGACATGAAATCTTCATAGAGTAAGTAACTTGAAAACTGCATGAGCAATGGTAATGGCAAGGTCAAGAACATTGTAAAAGACATGCACAGGCCATCATTGGGTGCCAGCTTGGACACTGTGAAGTCTAGCAAATTGGTCATTTATATTGACTCCACCCTTAGTTTCATTACAAAATTTTACACTTTCTGGAAGTTTCTTCTCAGTATTCTCATTCACCTGACATCCATGACGCATGTTATTCAGAATAAGAACATTATTTTTCTTTTTCCCTTGGTATACTGTGAGAAGATTGTCGGCTGACTTGTTCCTCTTTTTTTTCATTTCATACACCAGTTTCACAGAGGCGAAGGAGTTGTCAGTCGTGATGTTATGACCACAATTGAGGAATGGCTGTGCCAGCTTCACAATGACATGGTGACCAAGACCCTTGCTTGGATCACGAGTTTCATGTTTGGCCTCGTAAGGGAATCCATTCAGGATGTAGCACTTGTGAGCACCATACAAAAGCCAGTATTTTGTCCCATACGTACCACATTCACTCAGCATGTACTATATGAATGGGATCTGCACTTGCAAGGATACATTTTGTTGTCAACAATCAATTCTCACCTGACTTGTAGCAAGCAATGCAATTGTTAGTAAATAGACTCCATATTTATGAAGCAAAGAAAACTTTATCAGTTACGTTGTCTTCTGGATAGCATAGAGTGAAACCTAATGTGACTGCATATTTCTGCAAATCTTTTCCTTGATGTGGTGCTCTGAAAGACGGGAGGTCCCCACTTACTGCTCCATAGGTCATTGATGAAATACCCTGAGCACCATGTGTTCCACGAGTGCAGAGTGATCCGATGAAACCATCTAGTTCTTCCAGGCTTAGGGACCACTCAGTATTATCAACTATACTGTGAACCTTTTCTTCAGTGTACTTTTTTATCAGTTTCAGGATCAGATCACTGACATATAGCCGCAACGCAGAGAGCAGCGGATCATCTACAACATGTTGTTTAGCATGCCCCATCAGCCTGTATATCTCTCACAACACATACTGGGTGGTGTGGCCTACCTCCTGTGGCACCAGGCCCAATCTTTGTCCACTTGGTGCTATTGGAACTCTCCACTTCCTCGCCATGTGGATACCACATGGCATTTCCTCTTCTTCATCTGTGACGAGCAGCTGCACCATGTTTGGCAAGCAATGTACCGCGACCATGTCCACCTCTCGCTGATCCATCAACTGCACCAAGCGCCAGACTGTTGCAGTCTTGTGAGTCATCCATAACACCTGGATCATCGCCAGTGTCAGCAGCAGATTGAATTGTATGTCAGAATTCTTTGTAACTGGTCAGAGGTATGGAATGACAGCAAAAGACCTGCCATGACACAGTCTGACTTATGCATTTACATTAGATGATCAGTGATACTGCATTTGAGTTTTGAATAAAGATTTATTTATCAGTGGCTTACTGACTCCATCAGGTAGCTGACCGATAAGTCTTCCGCCCTACTGTCTTCAGCCTTGGCTCGTCATTGGGAGGGACATCCATGCTATCGGCTAGAATTCCTAAATCCGACAGTTAAAGAATCAAAGAAAGAAAGCTGTACAGTAAACTGCGCGCTCTTTGGTTCAAAAAGGTAGGTAGAATGGTTTGTGCTTACGTTGTAAGAGGTTGCCATCATCAGATGGTTTGAATCCTGCTTGCTGTTCATTCGATGCATCTGAAGCACTTGAGTCAGCAGTTTCCACTGGAACAAAATCATCATCTTCCTCATTACCAGATTCATCATTCAACTGCACTGGTGGAGCATTCTCCAGATGGCAGAGAATCTCGGCCTCCATAAGACCACATTGTCTTGCTATCAATGACACAAACTCACGAAAATAAACTGCAAGCTCACATTGCTGGCATCAGAACTGCCTAAGCCTGCTCACCTTAACCACAAATAAAAATATTGTAAAATGGGGTGAATAGAAACAGCAGGGTGGATAGAAACAAAACTTCATATACAAAATTACTTTGAATACTGTAAGGTTGTACTGGACATTAATTTTAACTATTATTGTTTTTGGGTTGGCAATATTTCAGACTAACAAAGAAATTATGTTTTGTTGCATTGGCAGCATTGTAGGTTGATGTTTATCCTTATGTCTGTGTCGATAGTTTTTAAGTTGTTTTCCTACCTACTTTGAACTTTTCTGGTGTGTAAACATGTATTAAACATATGACAGTTAATGGCATTGTAAGTACTAGGTATAACATCCATATAAAACTATAAGAGCTGGTTTTTGTTTCACTTTCAATGAAATTAGGTCCGTGAATTTTCAAAATTTTTAAGTTATGTTTATAAACTTTGCAGGGTGAATAGAAACATGAATTCTGGTGTTTCTATTCACCCCACAATAACAAAATCTAAAAAAAATTTATTAGTATGCCATAATTCTCTAGTTACGTTACATGCACAACTAACATATCTTACTTGTTTCAGAGTTGCTTTTCAAATATGCCACAGAAATACAAACCCATCATGGGAGGTGGTTACAAAAAACACAGACCTAATCATATAAACAATGCCCTCTCTGACATCAAATAGGAGGTTAGGTTGTGGAAAGCAGCTTAAAAACGTGGGATTCATTTTAGCATACTATACAGACACCAAAAAAGAG
This sequence comes from Schistocerca piceifrons, assembly GCF_021461385.2. Lineage (NCBI taxonomy): Eukaryota > Metazoa > Arthropoda > Insecta > Orthoptera > Acrididae > Schistocerca > Schistocerca piceifrons. The sequence continues at coordinate 712,519,315 of NC_060138.1, forward strand.
CTGCCAACATTAAACAGGGTGGACAAACTACCTTGTCTTTTGAAGAAGAGAAGCTGTAAATATGCAGTGAATGGGACTATCCTATTTACTTTACAACCTTAAGACTTCTAGTAAAGGATTCTCGGAACAGGAAGAGGAAGGAAGTGAGAAGGTTTATGAATAATTTCCCTGATCATGATTTTGTGGAATCATTTATGAGGCAACACAAAGATCAATTAGCAGTGCAAATGTGCCAAGACATAAAATGCTCTAGAGCTGGTGTTACACCAGAAACTATCAACAGTTAATTCAATGAACTGTCAAAGGAATTGGAGAATGTGCCGCCATCTAATATAATAAATTATGATGAGAGAAACCTTACAGATGATCCAGGAAAATGAAAGGTAGTTACACGGAAGGGAACTAAATATCCCGACAGGGTCATGAACTCGTCAAAGGAATCAATCTCTGCAGTGTTTGCAGCTGCTGCAGATGGCACTATACTACCCCCTAATGTCATGTATAAGGCTTTGCATTTATATAGAAGCTGGACCACAGGTGGGCCAAAATATGCAAGATACAATCGGACAAAATCTGTCTGGTTCAATTCGTTCTGCTTTTACAATTGGGTCCTTACTGTTGTTGTCCCATACCTGAAAAAATTGGAAAATAAGAAATTTCTCATTGGAGATAATTTATCTTCGCATCTGTACCTAGAATCAGTTAAGCTACATCAGGACAATGACATAAGATTTACATTCCTACCCACAAATTCAACACACCTGACACAACCACTGAATGTGGCATTTTTTCGCCCTCTTAATACTACTTGGCGCCAAATATTACAAGAATGGAAGAAAGGCCCAGGAAGAAAAGAGGCAACAGTTCGTAAGGATAAATTTCCTCTGCTTTTGAAAAAGTTGTGTGATTCCTTGAAGGAAAACAAATGTTATTGCAGGTTTTAGGAAATGTGGGATTGTGCCTCTAGGCCACAATAGAGTATTGTCAGTGCACCCAGGTACTGGTACCGGTATACCAGTAAAAGAAGACCAGGATAAGAACAATCTTGAAGATTCCACTAGTGCAGTTGACAACAGTTTTAAAGAACTCTTCCAGAGTCTTAGACAAGACCAGACTCCTAAACAAAAGGAGAAAAAAATGACGAAAGTTAATGTCCAACTTGGAAGAAGTGTTAGTGTTGCTGACTTTACTTTTCAGGACATGGATGGGGAGGATTAACCCCCAATTCTTCACTTTACAGTGATCCAAGCCTTGTGCATCTAAACAAGCCATGACGACAACCAAAAAACACCAAGAAAAACAGTAAACATCTTGATTCATCATCAGTGGATGAAGATGGATACTCAGTGTAGGACAGTGATGAAGACTTTATTTTGTCCTCTTCAGATTCTTTAGATCAAGATGAAAATACTGGTATCTCCATAAGCCAAGGTGACTATATGGTGGCCAAAGTATATGGTAAAACATCATCTTTTCAATGCTGTGTTTGCAAAGTTAATTACCTTATTAACAATGGTTTTGTTGGAACATTTTTAAAAAAGAGTTCCTCAAACCAAAAAGTTCACAATAACTGAAGAAGAATCTTTAGTCTCAAGAAACGATGTCATCCTAAAATTGTCATCAACAGTTCTCAGTTCAAGTGCTCATTTCAAAGACATGCTATGTTTTGAGGATGATCTGTCTGCTTTAACAATTTATTAATAATACAGTACCAGGCTCATGGTAAACAGCTGTGTTCTGTTTGTTCACCTAACGTTTGAATAGATTAGCCATGTGACACAAACATTTTTGTATAATTTACTTACTTTTAAAATTAACACACAATTATCTTTTGAAATAAATATTTATCTGTTTGTTTTATAATATAAAAAAATATATTTCATAGCTTTTATCAACCTCTCTTTGCTTTTAAAAGGAACAATGATAGTTTTATAACACCGTTTCTATTCACCCCTATCAAAAATAATTTGATAATAATATCATAAGCTGCTAAGAGCAATACAGACCTGAGTTTTGGGCAGTAATTTTTTATGTTTAAACTTGACAAACAATAAGTAAATTTTTCAAACAAAGTTCAAATTTGTTGCTATTCACCCCATTTTATGATATACTGACAGAAAACTTCCGTAAGGGTGACTCACCTGACATCTGCTGTTGTGTAAGAGAACTATTAGCAGTGCCCGACAGTGGTGTAGGGGGTGGGGAGGTTTTCCCATTCTATAATATGTTAGTCTGTGGCTTCCCAGTGTCACTTCGTAGGTCTGCATGTCACCAGTCTGTAGAAAACCGAAAGCTCTGATGATATAAAGAATCACCCAACCTCCAAATTCTTCATATTTCACATTCTTTGTGGCCCAAAGTGTCGTAATATTCCCCAACATCCCATGAATAATGTCAAGACATACCCAGAAACTATTTAGTGACTGAAAACTGGTGTTACTGTTACCAAACTTTGTTAAAATGCGTATGGTTCAAAAATGACCCACATGGTAAGGCTGGCATAGCAAGTAAATTTTTCGTACTTCTAGGTGGGCTAGGTGGATGAAATTTTGGTGACTTGTACAACCCCAGACGTGATGAAAAGTCATGGGAGCATTTGGTCCAGCGACAATTATGAAGGCGGCTAGGGCCGTCGGAAAATCCCTGTGGTACTTCTAGTGTTACAATAACAATATTACCCCAAACTTTGTTGGGAGGTTGAAAATATTCATGAATTAAGTTAGCTTCGTCAGTCCATATTATGTTATTTAAAAATGTTTGTTAACTTCCACTTGGTGTAAAAGTGATTCACAAAAGTGTACTCATTGAATGTGGTCTTCTGGCCACTGGTGTTGAGTTAATGTGTAATGACATGGATGCAGAACTGCCTTGCAATATCATGGGTACTTCACTGAGGTGATCGGTGAACTGTTTCAAGAATCATATTCTCTGTTTGTGGAATACATGTAGCCCTTGTGGATGATGCTTACCAGTTTCCCGAAGGGGTTGCTCCAGGTGATGGAAAACATTGTTACTGGAATGGTGCCTTTGAGAGTACTGCGCAACATATGGACAAGCAGCAGTAGCAGCAGCTTGGTTATCAGATGCATCCAGCACCAAAACCAAATTGACGCATTCATCGTCTGTGTACTCCATTGGGAAGTGGCTCTACATGATCTTGACAGCACCAGTTATGGCCATGCAATGTGTGTTTAGTAGACACATGGATACAGTTTAATGGATACAACTGTGATGTGATAAACTGTTGTCATGTGACAAAATAGTTTCCTGCTTATAAATGATGAGAAATAGGGAGCAGATACCTAAAAATTAAAAAAGAAACGTGACAAGGATTTGAACCATAGCTCCGTAGTGGATGGGATTTGACATCCCAGCAGTCTATGAGTTATGAAGGCTGTTGAGGTAGTGTGGGGTAAAAAATGTTCCTCTATATATCCCGGTAAGGCGCACGATATTACAACTTTACCAGCTCCTCGATGTCATACATGTGTTTTTCAAAATGCATCCAATCCAATTTTGCTAGAAAAACTTTTCTTTTTAATGTGAATTAGGAATCACATGCTGACATACAACTGTGGCATTTTTGCTCTTCACATTATATGTAGTACAGTATTACATAATATTTCATGTAGCTTTTTCTGCAACTTGTAGTTGGCTTCTCATCATCCCGGGGTTTCTCTGAGGTCCACAGTTCTTTCATAAAGCATGAAATACAAAGGGCATTCAGTAAGTAATGCAACACTTTTTTCTGAAAACAGGTTACTTTTAATCAGGATTCCAATACCCCATATTATTCCTCACTCTTTTGGCTACATAACTCTGTTTTCCTATACAATCTCCATTCAATGCGATGGCCTTATGCCACTTTATTGGGAGGGCTGTATTCCTGACTGATACCACTCTACTCGTCAACGTCATAGTCAACATCTTGCTGCTTCAGTAACCTCCCCATTGTCCAAGTACTGCTTCCTGTGGTGTGCATCCTTTGTTGTGGCAAACAGATGCAAGTCAAAGAGTGTCTGCACATTGGAGATCAGACAGGTTTGTGCGATCTTGATGCGATAATGACGGATGCCTTGCCCAATGACTCAGCATGTTTTGTTCACTGCCAGGTCTCTTTGACATTCTAGAAGTTCTTAGAAGTATGTGTGATGCTCTGGTTTTCCACCAAAAGAAATTCAGTGGCAACTCTCTGCTTGGAATGCAAGTCCATTACAGACGCCATTTTAAAGGTTACTTATGGCACTACCATCTATCAGAATTTCATGAAACTATAAGAGAGAACACATCATTCTGCATTTTGTCTATGTCTTTTTTCAGAAACACAAAACATCATCTTTATGGATACTCCATTTCTTTGATAAATGTGTATCACATAATTAGCACATATCAGCTGTGACAGTGTGTAGACGGTACTGAACTGAATCCAAATGGTGTCTCACGAACTGTTGATACTGCTATTTATAACCTCTCCAGAGATTCTAATGTTAACTGACATTCTGGAGTCATCAGATAATTTAAATTGCTGTTCCAGTCTTTATCTGTGCTATTACATATTAAATCAAGCACATTATTGTGAATTAACACAGATGTGGACACTTACTCAAGTCATGAAATGTATGTAGCATAAGGTTGTGGTAGTCATACCACAGCCTAAATTGTACTCCAGTAACATTTGATCCCACATTTATAATATGCAAAATCAGGTGCTGTAAAACTAAACTAAACAGTTGTGCGAGTAAGAAAAAACAAGTGAGCGGACCACTGGCTGTTGTGACAGAAATATAATTGACAAGTAAGTTTGTTTGACAGTTATTATTGGCTTCTCTCACTTATTTGTAAGTGATTTCAGACAAGAATATACTACAACAGTTGCTTAAGTTTAACAGTTAACAAATAAAGTCTTACTTGAACACTATATCTCCTACCTTGTGGGTAACATCAGTTACTATGAAAAATACGAAACAACCTCAGTGGAATTACATCTACACATCTAAACTTACATCTCTGCCATCCACAATTAAATGCCTGACAGAGGGTGCTTCAAACCACCTTCAAGCTGTTTCACTACTATTCCATTCTCAAACCCAGTGCACGGGACAAATGAACACTTAAATCTTTCCGTGCAAACTCTGATTTCTCTTATTTTATTATGATGATCATTTCTCCCTATGAAGGTGGGCATCAACAAAATATATTCACACTTTGAGAAGAAAGTTGGTGATTGAAATGCCATAAGAAGGTGTCGCCACAACTAAAAACAGCTTATATTTTGTTTCCTACATGTAATTTCATTACATGTAACTATGGGAGTAACATTATGTTTAGGCTTTGTAATGTGTTATTGTTTCATTATTCCAAGGATTTATTATTTCATCATTGACTTCATATTCCAAGTATAACTTAGTCTATAGGGGGTACAGATCAGGAAATGAATTGCATTAATTGTACCAAAGGTACAGATTTGGAAAAGATTGAAAACACATGATGAGAAAAGATTTTTTTATTTGTGTGGAAGCTGATTAAAAACAAAGATTCATTCTATCCAAAACAAACTGTGTTATTCAAATCATCCTACCAAACACAGTAATACTCCCTTAAGGAGTATGACTTTAGCGATGTTACCCTGGGTTGCAAAAATGGCATTCAAAGTAGGTCACTCTTAGTATTTACTTTCTTTACATTTTGCATTATATCAAATTTGTATCGATCTGAGTTCAATTATTAGAATTTCTGTGAATAAACAAAAAGTGATGCTGTGAAGAAGAAATCCTTGCTGGAACTGTTGCAGAAAAGAATTGGATATTTCATGAGCTACAGTATATTTCTACTCACTTCTATTCTCTAATTTACACAAAGCAGACCCTGCATGTTTTGAGAGGGGCATGAATGTCATAAATGAAGTAGTTAATTATTTAATTAGTGTGTATATAATTCTGACTCATTCTGTTTTCCACTAAACACTGCTAAATATTATGAAACATTTGTAAACACACTCAGTAAATGTTTGTATTTGGATATCTTTCATGAGATTAAGTTTTAGATCATATATCATAGTTTGTAGTAAATGATCTGTTAGAGGATGAAAACAGAAACTGAACACTGACAGTGAAAAAGTAGCTGCATTTCTTGTAACCTTGAAGCATTTCCCATAATTATCATTATGAGTCATTCAGCACTAGATATGATTTGTTCTAATTATGCTCTACAGAAGTAATCCAGCACTAGATATGATTTGTTCTAATTATGCTCTACAGAAGTAATCTGCAGTGATTGGTTCTGCTTGTTATTGTATAATTTGTCTCATTGCACATCCCTGAAGGTTCTCCTTCACTGCTGGATCTAAATAACACAGTAAAAGAATCAATATATGTTACACCTTGTGAACTGCTCCCTTTTTTCAGATTTATATTTTCTCATATTGTAAAAGTTATATTTGATAGGTGTTGATTTTGCATCCAAATTATATTACATCCATTTTTTCCTCCACATTTGAGGTATGCAAGATATATGTCAGAATGCCTACAATGATATGTGTAGCTCTCAAGCCTATAAATCTACATTTATTGCAGCATGAGAACTATTGTGACTAATGTAACAATAAACTGGCAACAGCTGAGTGCTGTCTGGACTCTAGTCCATTATGGTTCAGAAAGCCTGCGAGCCCACCAGGTAACTGTGGATGCAGCAACATAAAACAGAGAACTCATCAAAACTATGAAGCACCTCAACTACATAAATACTGTGCACAGTTAATGCCTGGTGTTTGCCTCACTGTCAGTGACTCTGGTCCAATAGACTATGTGTGTTCTTCATGCAGGACCTCCATGAGAAATATGCACATCTGCGCAACATCAAGAGAACTATTTTCCTGTGTTAACAATTTGTACTGGGAAAAACTGCCATTAGTAGACTGTCAATTTGTGTTAGCTGTACAACATATACACATTTAGCACAAGCAATAGCTATTGTTATAATGATTAGCTTCCTCTCTTAATATTCTGGAACAGAGATGTTACTTATCTCTTGCCAATCTAAACACAACACCAAAAGATGTTCTCACTTTCAGGAATTAACAGTCCTATACCTTAATAAACATGGCATTATCAGACATTTGAAAGCAACACTCAGTAAGTTAATTGTCACTAAAATAACTGTCATTAGCATTCACAAAGACACAATCTGTTGTGAACTCGAAAGTGCATAAAACAAACAATATGCTTAAAGCAACATGTAATTAATTTCACAATATGTCTCCGGTAAATTTCAGCAATCTAGAAAGAGATCTGCACACAACTCGTGGTGTGTACGTGAATAAAAGAGGTAAAAACATTGTCAATAAATTAATTATTGAGAAAACCACATGAAGCTTTACACAGAGTGCTGTAAATAACTGCACTACTGTGAAACAGCACAACCCAACAAAATAGGATCTGCCACACAAACAACCGCTGATGGTAGGACAGGGAAACTCATAAACTTACTGGACAGCCCGGCACCCCTAAATCACCCTGTATGGCCCAGAAGTAGGAACTTAGCCCTAGTATCACATAGCAGAATTCTTGTAATCTTAAAAACAAGCAGTCTGGTACAGCAACACCTCCAACCAGTATTTAAAAATCCAAACTTAGATTCAAATTAATTCAACAAAACTTTCAAAGTCTTAGCAATAAGCACAAGGCATTGGATACCATTCCACATCTACTTAGATACTCTGAAAACCTCCACATGGTGCATGGGAGAGGTGTATCACTGCTAGTGATGTTTTAGTTATAAGAGAACACTGGTGTACAGATGAGCTGATTGATGTAGGTCAACCACTCTCCATGATATTTTGCTCTGCCTTTATCAGAAAAGAGATGCATGGTGGTGATATAGCTATCCCTACAATCAGGGGTTGTAACTACAACGTTATAGATGAAAGTACTCTCAGCATAGAGGATATAAATAAACTAGCAGCAGTTAACTACAAGTGGGGGAAAGGGAACTTCATTATTATAGGTCTACACAGACCTCCATCTGGCAGCCTTGGTATATTCTTTGAAGTTCGTAATGACCTGCTTGTTGACATAGACAAACATAAACAATGACCCACACCAGGATGACACAAAACCAAAAAAGGTATCTTGTAAATAGCCACAAAAAAGCTTTATATGAAAAAAAAGGCACTTCATCCTGGGCTGAAGCAAGCCAATGCCCTACCAAAACGTCTCACTACCTGAAAATTAAAACCATCAAAAATGATTTTAATCAAAAATCCATTTTTTTCTCGAGATGAGTTCTTTATATTTATGAAAAGAGCATTGTAAGTATGTCCAGCTCATAGTTTTAAGTAATTCACAGATGATCTAATGACAATAAAAATATTTGTAACAGTATAAATTAGCAAATGTAAAATGCATTAAAGTGTAAAATTTATTGTAATAAATGATGATGATGAAACATAAATTTTTGAAGTCTTCCAAGACTTTGGTAAATCATTTTGTTGGTCAAGATTAGGTGTAGGATGAAAGCCAGACTTTGATGGAACTAAGACTCATCTATACACCTGACAGTCTAGACTATAGTGGAATGAGTCCACAAATGGTTCACCCCATAAACATTTTTAATGTTACTCTCAAAAGATTTATATTTTCTAATTTCAAACAGGCTAGAAATGCCTTTATTTTGTATTAAAAATCTCCAACTATCTGCCATTTTACACTAAGCAAGAAATACAGATTTCCCTTAAATTCAAATTTATTCAAGTGTATGCCTTATTACTCACACTTTCTACAAAAGATATAATTATCAGATTCAATTATTAATGATTCTAAGTTAAGTGGCTAATAAGGACCACTACCAATACTGTTACAGAGACAGTAACTGTTGTCTAATGACAATTATCAATGTGATCATTACACAGTTAGTTGCTGTTTTTTCACATTAGCAGCCTTATTGAGGATTTTAAATTTAAGCTTAGTAAACAGATTGTTAGATGTGTGTGGGTCCTTTACAAATCATCTGAAAACATAAAATTTTATTTAAAAAAACCATCAGCATCTTTAGTAAATCGTTTAAGTGGCTGAAGAACAAAAATGGACTAAATATTGAACTTTGCAGACCACTATGCACAATGTTTCTCCACTGTGAAATTATTTTTGGTTCTCTGGTATAATTTGTTAATGTGACACTGTTTTCTGCTGTTCAGATGTGACTCCATCCAAGTAAGGGAGATTCCTTTAACACCATAAAATTCTTGTTTCCCTAGTACTTCTATACTCTACATAATCAGTCTTCAATCTCACAGAAAAGAGTTGATGACTGCTGGAAGGACTCGGTAGGGTGAGTGGTGGGCTCGCTGGCCAGTGGGATCCAGTAGATACACCAATGACTGAGAAACAATACTTTATTAGTTGTAGACAAACATCATGTCAGCAGCAATGCCCCTCTACAGTAACTCAGACTGGCAAAGTCTCACAGGCGGTGGCTTCTGCCTAGTGAGAAAGAACAGCGTTAACACCCTGCAATGCTGATGTCATGTAGAGTGATGGCCAATGGTATGACAGTGGGTCTTGATGTCAGCGGTGTTCAGTCTTGTGCCACAGTGATGTTCTGCAGTGTTGGATGGCCGTACTTAGGCAGTGCAGGCCCAGAGACATTCATCCCAAAGGGAAAGGAAGACTGCCATGTATGGGACATGACTTGCTGCCCCCTACCAAGAGTCAGATGGCGGTAGGCAAGGATCACACATTAGTAGTGCTGTGATGCGAAGTCCCACAAGAAGATTCAGCACAAGAGGTGTCTGACGCAACCCATTCTTGAACCATTGGCTGCACCTGGAAATGTCCAGTTGTCTTCTACATCTACATCTACATGACTACTCTGCAATTCACATTTAAGTGCTTGGCAGAGGGTTCATCGAACCACAATCGTACTATCTCTCTACCATTCCACTCCCGAACAGCGTGCGGGAAAAACGAACATCTAAACCTTTCTGTTCGAGCTCTGATTTCTCTTATTTTATTTTGATGATCATTCCTACCTATGTAGGTTGGACTCAACAAAATATTTTCACATTCGGAAGAGAAAGTTGGTGACTGAAATTTCGTAAATAGATCTCACCGCGAAGAAAAACGTCTTTGCTTTAATGACTTCCATCCCAACTCGCGTATCATATCTGCCACACTCTCTCCCCTATTATGTGATAATACAAAACAAGCTGCCCTTTTTTGCACCCTTTCGATGTCCTTCGTCAATCCCCTCTGGTAAGGATCCCACACCACGCAGCAATGTTCTAACAGAGGACGAACGAGTGTAGTGTAAGCTGTCTCTTTAGTGGACTTGTTGCATCTTCTAGGAGTCCTGCCAATGAAATGCAACCTTTGGCTCGCCTTCCCCACAATATTATCTATGTGGTCTTTCCAACTGAAGTTCTTCATAATTTTAACACCCAGGTACTTAGTTGAAAAGACAGCCTTGAGAATTGTACTATTTATCGAGTAATCGAATTCCAACGGATTTCTTTTGGAACTCATGTGGATCACCTCACACTTTTCGTTATTTAGCGTCAACTGCCACCTGCCACACCATACAGCAATATTTTCTAAATCACTTTGCAACTGATACTGGTCTTCGGAAGACCTTACTAGACGGTAAATTACAGCATCATCTGCGAACAACCTAGTGACCCAGGTCATTTATATAGATCAGGAACAGCAGAGGCCCCAGGACACTTCCCTGGGGAACACCTGATATCACATCAGTTTTACTCGATGATTTGCCATCTATTACTACGAACTGCGACCTTCCTGACAGGAAATCACGAATCCAGTTGCACAACTGAGACGATACCCCATAGGCCCGCAGCTTGATTAGAAGTCGCTTGTGAGGAACGGTGTCAAAAGCTTTCTGGAAATCTAGAAATACGGAATCAACTTGAGATCCCCTGTCGATAGCGGCCATTACTTCATGCGAATAAAGAGCTAGCTGCGTTGCACAAGAACGATGTTTTCTGAAACCATGCTGATTATGTATCAATAGATCGTTCCCTTCGAGGTGATTCATAATTTTTGAATACAGTATATGCTCCAAAACCCTACTGCAAACCGACGTCAATGATATAGGTCTGTAGTTCGATGGATTACTCCTAATACCCTTCTTAAACACTGGTGCAACCTGCGCAATTTTCCAATCTGTAGGTGCAGATCTATCGGTGAGTGAGCGGTTGTATATGATTGCTAAGTAGGGAGCTATTGTATCTTGTTGTCTGTTGTCTTGTTGTCTGGTGAGGCCCTGGCACACTGCTAGAGTCTGAATGTCTGCACCTAAAAATATGCTATAATTTGTATGGCTCTGGTGCACACTTGTTACACTAAAACCCCACACCCAGGCACCCAGCTCATGACAAGACTCTTTCCCTGATCTGTTGCCACCACCGTGCTCACTCTGGCTATTACCACTCCATGGTACATAACACTAGACCATCCTGCAATTTTTTTGCGTACATGTTGCTCTCACTCATATGATGCTGCCCTATGCTTACTGCCCAGTTGTAGGTAGACAAAATGCTACCCTGCAGCTCCTTACAAACTATTTCAAGCTCTACTAAAACGAGTTAGTGACACTACATGACCCACCCCCATGGGACAGACCCAGCCCCTAAGTTCTTGCTTAGGATCACTTCTTCCTGCAACCACTTTCAGCTTTGTACTAAGCTTTCAACTTCAGATAATATACATTAACTATTTTATGGCTATCCTCCTATCTTCTTCACTCTACAAATTCACTCTCCATCTTTTGCTCTCGTGATCCTGTCCACCGGAACCTGCATCACCCATGAATCAGATTTCTGTATGGCACATTGTCTCAGATAGACAAAAGCTATGCATAGCAAAATCAGAGTCACTATGGTGCTAGGAATTGCAATGCTTTAGGTCATAGCTATCTGTTGTCTACCTTTCCAATCAATACTGCTCCACGTGCAGCATTAACTGCTCCACAGTCACTGCCGCTCCAGTGCAGCTATCATCTGACTTAGTGAACAAACTGGACTTGGTTTCCAGACATTAATTAAAAAGGTAAAGTTTTGCTTAGGCAAGATCCCTAAGGGTTCATCTGACCAATACAGCTGCAGTTGTATTATATTTAAGAAAATAACTCTCATCATTGTAGCTGATAAATGAATTTTTGGCTCCATAACGTCCACGTAGTTCCATTTATCAACAACCTATTGCCTCTTAATTCTAAGTAACTGGATCCCAAGAGCTTCACTTGCTCTTAGCAACTGGAAACCATTACTATTTTGTTTTGCACTGATTATGGCTAACATAAACCTGCTCACTTGAAGTACACTTTGGTTCCGTCACCTCCTTTTGGTTTGGATGACCCTCTGCCTTGCCCCTGAACAATTCCATGCCACAGGTACTCCCTCCCATCTGAATCCTGCTAGTAGGATGTATAGAAATCTCCACATTCTGGCACTGCTGCAACTCTCCCTCAGTCATTGCCACATGCCAATCTCCATATTCTGCTGTTAGTAGCACTCAATTCTCTTTGATGTGTAGAAACTTCCCCAATGTCTCTAACCTCACCACATAGGTGTGCACCGTGTAACACTTGCAGAATGTGTGCTTGTGTGCCACAACTATTTTCAGCAAATTGCAACCCCTCAGAAGGCTGCTGCCTCTGGCCAGCATTCTTCACACTGCTACTACATATAATTTCTATCCTAATGTACACACATAACCCTACCCATAACCATCCTTACAATCTATAATGCACACAAACAGAATAACTAAAATCACAAGAATCATAACAAAACATAACACATGTTAACTACTTCCTTACCTTAATGCATATATCACATGAGGTATCTGGACCCCCTTCTTTCCTTCTTCTATTTTTCACTCTTCTGATCCTATTTTCTAAGTTTCTTCCTTGGTTTCATTAACATTGCCCCTGGGATTGCTTCTGGCATACCCCTGAATCATCATAGATGCCCATCTTGTACGGTTGTTGACTTGTTTCATAACTGTAGCTTCATATTTTCAGGTGACATGGTTTCAGTCACTTGACATGGACACTGGTACCATGTCACATACTTATTTGTCTTTGCTTTTAGAGTATACAGAGTTGACAACATTGCCCAGTGGCCTACCATACACTGAGATAAAACCACCTTACATTTCACTTTCTCCACTTGTCTTTCCAATGCCTCGGTGTTTGCTTGCTGAACCTTCTTCCAAACCTTTCTCCTGCAGTGACAAGAAATCCCTTGGACAGTATGCTGAGTATCTCGCCAAGGCCTTACAGACAGATACTATCCCTCAGACCTAGTCCACAAACAGATCTCCTGTGCAATTTCCCCTCATACCCCAATTCCTCCACCATCCCCCAAGAACCAACCACAAAGGAGTGCCTTCTTCATCACCCAGTACCACCCTGGAATGCAAAAAATTTCATTATATATAAGCAGAATTTGTTTCTAAGTTTGTGTGTTATTAAAAGTTTCTATGATAATTGAATATTAGAGCTTCCCTTTTACTAACAATGTGTTCTTTTCTGTACAGTTGTCAGTAGAGTAATCATTTTTGTATTAATATTAACATGACTTGAATTCATACATAAAGATAAAATTCCTCTTTTTGTACCCAGTATAAAAAAATAAAATTATAAAATATATTGATTTGAGATGACACAGTGGTTAAGATTCACTTTTAGGAGGAATAGATTCAAATATCCATCTGGTCATCCAGATTTACACTGATGAGCCAAAACATTATGACCACCTGTTTAACAGCTTGTTTGTCCATCTTTGCAATGAAATACATGACTGATTCTGCATATCAAGGATCTGACAGTTTGTTCATGGGTTTGTGGAGGTATGTGGGCATTAGATGTCTGTGCACAATTCATGAAGTTCTCATAAATAATGGGCCACTTAGAAAGTAACCCAGGTGGGTTCCACTAGATTTACATCAGATGAATTTGATCAACGAGACATCAATGTGAGTTCACTATTATGCTCCTCAAACCACTGTAGCACAGTTCTGGCTCCAAGACAGTTATACTGCTGAAAGATGACATTGCTGTCGGGGAAGACATCGAGCATGGAGGGATGCAGTTGGTTCACACACACACAAACTCTTTGATTACTACCACAGGTCCCATGCAAGTGCAGAAGAATGTCTCCCACAGCATAATACTGCTCCCATGAGGCTGTGTAGGTGGCACGCTGCATGGTTTGAGCTGCTGTTCATTGCAATGATGGTGATTTTGGAGATGACCATTTATGTAATGTAGCAAAAATGTGATCCACCTGAAGAGCTGACAAGTTTCACTGATTGACAGTTGAATCCTGATGGTCCTGTTCCCACTGCAATTGTAATTCATGATGTCGTTGAGCCAACATGTGAAGATGTAGGGGTGGTCTGCTTCAGAGCTCCATGTTCATCAATGAAATGAAATGTCGTGTGGCTAAGGCCTCCCGTCAGCTAGACCGTTCGCCTGGTGCAGGTCTTTCAATTTGACGTCACTTCGGCGACCTGCTCGCCGATGGGGATGAAATAATGATGATTAGGACAACACAACACCCAGTCCCTGAGCGGAGAAAATCTCCGACCCAGCCGGGAATCGAACCCGGGCCCTTAGGATTGACATTCCGTCACGCTGACCACTCAGCTACTGGGGCCACACATGTTCATCAATGTATGATGAACAGTGTGCTACAAAATACTTGTGTGTACCCCAGTATTGTGCTCTTTTAGCAGAGATGCCACAGATCACCCTCTATCCTACTTTACAGAGCAAACAAGCCTCCGAACCCCATGTTCTCTGAAGAGCAGTGGACATCCAACCATTTAGCACCTTTTAGTAGTTTCACTATCCTTCTGTCTCTTTCCCTAGATGCTCACAACAGTATGTAACATGACAGACTATTGTAAAGGGAAGAGATACTTTATTCAGTCACAAACACTTGACCATGGACACACAGATCAGGTCATACTTGTGTTGACAGCTGAAAACAACTTGACAGGAGGACATGGAAGGCCAGTTTCACACTATGTTCCACAGGTGGGGTTGTCTCTGAACTTCCACCAGCCACTAAAGTGGTCACATTGACAGGGAAAAACTGTTGTTGGGCAGCATAATGACTGCTCATTTCTCATGGCTGCTTTTTACATCCAGTGCAAAATTAAAGCTTACCCCAAAATCCAGAAGGCTCATTTGAAGCAGAAAAGATGGATGATTATGCATGTGAAGATGCACCTTTGATATCCACATTAAATATTTAAATTAAAAATAATTCCTGAACTGTAAAAGTGAGGCTGAAAAGTGGATTTTGCCCAATTAAAAACAGTTTTTCTTACTAAATAAACAGAGAAACATTAAAATTAGTGGCAGTACTGTTAACTTTAAATACACAGGAAATTATTTAATGTATTATTTAAATTGTTTATAAGTATTTACACTTATAAATCCGAAAACAGAGCAAAGCCACAGAAATTATTATTTAGAAATTTTGGCAGATAAAAGAAACTGATAACTGCATAACATTATTTGGGTATTTCCATATGATTTGATGTAACATATGTGTGTAAAAGGTTAAAATTAAGAATTTCAGTGATTTTCATACTCAGTAGTATAACTGACTTCAGAGATGCTTGACCAAGATTTTATGGATGAACAGCGGCATTTTGTTGGCGAGGCTATGTTCATACATTTTTCTAGGTGGTCAGGCTATCTTAGTCTATGTTTCAAGAAATTTTTATCTCATGAGCAGTGAAATAACTGCTAGTTCATGTGTGTGAATTATTCAGAGTTCCTACTTTTGGACATAGAATTTTTTTGGCATCTGATGGACTTGTTATTTTTCAGGTTGTGTGATATAAGCTGTAGTCTGAAGGTTTCAATTTGTAGCCATTGTGGAATTTATAGTTTAAGATACTGTGGAACTTTAACAGTTTTCTAATGATAAGTCACGCAATTAATTGTGGTTTATTCAACTGCCTCCAAGATCTTAAAACACTCAATCAGCCTCTGAAATTAATTTTTTGTGAACTGTAACTTCTGATTTTTCTGTGTTCTTATTGTACATATATTCAAATTTGTGAAACTTCAAAAATGTGATAGTCCATTTTTGCATAGCACATCCTGCCTGCATTAATATTAAACGCTTTCGTGAAACATTGGCTACATTGCAACAAATGTGTGTTGGTGTCCCATTGATGAAACATAGCCAAACTTGTAAGCCCAACCACATTTATTGGGCTCATTGAAGTGTTTGTGCTGTGTAATGTGTGGGTAATTCTTTTCGTGCAGTAGCCCGTGGGGGCTCCAAGCTAATATAGAACTTGCGAACAGTTTTGAACTTTGATTTTTTGTGAACTGATGAGACTGATTGTATTTTATTCCATCATCACACCACATGCGTGTTTGCATACAACCTGTAGGTCACAAGTAGTGCATCAATATTTGATCAGCTTCATCATTTTCAAGATACTCATTCACGGAATTTGTGTAATAATAATCTGCCCTTTGTCAAAGTCACTTATCTAAATGGATTTCTCCATTTTCAGCCCATATCCTCACTAGAATAATTCTCTGGCAGCGTCTGCTCTGCTTACCGTACCACATGCCCACAATGCCAACACGTGGCATCCAGCATCGTAATGGGCAGTGGACATAATGTTTTGGCTTATCAGTGTATGCTGTCTGTTGGTACTTTAAATTAATTAAGCAGAGTCCCAGGACATTCCCTTTGAAAAGGACATGACCCAGTCCATCCCCTATTTAAGCCTTACTTCACCGTCAGTATGTTTTAAACCTTAAATTTCCTGGCTTTCTTTTGTCCTTCTGCAGAAAAATCACATTAATAGGTATGTATTTTTAAGTGGCAGATGGATTATTAAATTTATTGCACTTATATTTCAGTAATGACTTTAACTAATGGAGAAGTAAGAGTGGCCATATATCAGTTAAAAAAAGGAAGGCTCTTGATCCATACTGCACAAAGGCTGGAGCATTTCAATCACTGGAGGACAAAACTGTGCCTTATTTGACAGGTCTGTTTAACAAGTATCTGGTGCAAGAAAAAAATCCATGGAAATTAGCCCATGTAGTTGGTCATTTTTATGAAAGAGAATAACAAGGATCCCAACTGGCAAAGTCCTTTTGGCCTATATGCCTTTAAAAAAAATTATCAAAAGTACAAGACAGGTTACTAACATAGCTAAGAGAACTACAGAGGAAGGGAGGGCAGCAATGAAAAGGATTATAGATTTTGAACTGTGGAATCAGCAAGTGATGCCATTTACTAAGTATTTAGCATTGTAAAAATGCAGCAGATACATATGCCCTGGGAATAATAGTGGATATAACAGGAGCATTTAATATCACATAGGGCCTTTTTTGTTCTCATGGCTGTGTGACTTGTGAGGGCCTTCTACTTTGTACAAAAATTTAAAGGACTCTTGTAGGAATAAGCAGATCAAACTAATTTGCCCCAGTAGTTACACTTCTTGGATATTATTGTGATAACTTACACACTCTTGAGCTTCTAAATCCTGTTTGTGGTCTGCAACTACATGTATTTTGTTGTGATCACTGGTAGATGACTGATCAGCTACCCACCACTCTATAATATTACCAAAGGCTTCTTTGGAGTAAGTATTAGAACAGTATTTTAATTAGGTTCTGCTTGGTTTTGATATATTGGTGGATTATTATGCCTGTTTATGTTCATTAAATTGTATTAATTAATTGTTGTCAACATGGTACAGTCCTCTAGCATCAATACCGTCATTATTCCACAATGTAGAGCAAGTATATGCATCCATTAACAAAATGTTTTATTCTGCTTTATATTAGAATTGCAGTCTTCTTATGCTCTAAGTGTTCACTTACATCATTCTTATATTGAAAATAAACATTTTTATTGCCAATATAATTTCCACATTGTGCATTTGAGTGTTGCAACTTTATCCAGTTTCAAAACCATCAGAGTCCTGTTAAACACGATTATGGTAGCTATAGTGTCCTGATTTTCCAATATCACCCTTGTCATTTTTGGTGGATTTAAAATTTCACTATTTCTAATAGATAGTTTCTCCATGCATGCTGCAATGATCCACTTCCCATTACTAATGTGAGTAGTTCATTCATAGCCATAGCACTTGTCATGGATTTTAACTGTATTATAAACATCATTTGATTTGGATTACTAATTATTTCATTGCTGATGTACTTTCCCTTCAAGACAGTCTGAGGTGACCGTAGCAGTCTGGTCCCTTCAATCCCACAAACCGACCAACAGTCTGAGGGCTGTCATACGTTAAACATCCTTGAGTTTGAACTAAAGCTCTGTACACCTTGTCCATACTGAATATAGCATTTCGTCTTTTCAATACTCTAGACAGAAGATCATAAAGCTCTTTCTTATCCTGATGTTTGTTTCTTCTACTTAACTGAATCTGGTCTGCTACCTCTGGTACTGGAAATGAGACTCACCTAGCTTATGATGAGTTCAATGTCTCAATGCAACAATAAAAATACTCATTTCCTCTATAGTTGCTATGCTCATATTGCCCTCTAAATGATTATTTCCTCTATAGTTGCTATGCTTATATTGCCCTCTAAATGATTATTTCCTCTATAGTTGCTATGCTCATATTGCCCTCTAAATGATTATAAATCTTCTTTGGGTGTACTTATGTTTACAAAACCCCATAAAATTGGCTACAGAGCAGTCAGGACTTACCTTCAGGAGAATCTCAAAGACACCTTCTCTTGTACTATCTTCTAACTTTGTCATTATATTAAAGTCATATTCTCTTGTTATGCTGTGAACATGAATGTCTTGAAATACATTGTCTTGGTTTGGTTCAAACACTACCTATCCCTTTATGAAGCCATGTGTTCAGCATCTTCCAACCATTCTCCCAATCTTTATTTCCCCCTCTGAATCTGGTGTCTAGCAACTTGCTTTTCTACACTCAATAAAAAATCTATAGTGTCAGGATCTGGCTTCAGTTTTTAAAATTCTGCATTAATTCTTCCAGCTGCACCATCTTTCACTTCAATTTTTGTGAGTTCTCCCTGTCTCTGTATGATGCTTCTTTCTCTATATCATTTCTCTTAAATGAAGCATTTGCTTCCTTACATCTGATTTTACTTTTCTCTTGCGCTGATTGAGGCTTGATGTAACATATCAAATGACTATTGTTAATTTGGACCACCACTTATTTTTGTACACCCACATAACAATAACACATGTCTTTCCCTTATTCCACTGATAAAATTTCTCTGTTTAATAGTGATTGACAGGTACTATGCTCTTTCCCAGGTTTTCCATAGTTCTTGATTCTTAATTGTAGAGGAATGCAAACTGCAGCAGTTGCAGTCTTCTTGCAGTTTTTCTTCATATGATCCTTCCTCCATAAACTCTACACTTGATGCATGTACTGTTAATCAATAACCTTTGGCAACAATGAGTATAAATCCATTGTATATTTGACCTCCTCATTACAATTTGTTTCAATTTTGTACTGATTTCATTTATGTGAAGCACCAAGGCTCTATTTTTGGATCTGTTCTGAACTTCTCCTTTATGAACTCTGTGAACTCCTGTCAAACAAAATTGTGTTTTAGGTTTTGTTCATAAATCATGTCTAGCAATCATGTCTGCAAAATTTACGTCTATATCCTTACTCCAGTCACTGTGTGGCAGAGGATACTTTGTGTACTCCTGTGGTTCCTTCTTTCCCATTCCAGGAATGAATGGTCTGTGAGAAGAACAATTGTTGTGTGAGCTTGACTGTCTCTCAACTTTACTGTTATGGTCTTTTCAGGAGACATACAAAGGACAAAGCAATTTATTGGTTGACTCTACTAGGAACGTACGCTCATGGAATTTCAACAATAAACCACAATGTGATGCAGAATGTGTTGCTTGTATCATCTGCTCCAGAAGTGGGATGAGCATCTATGTGATGCTTTTACACTTACTAAATGAACCTTTAACCACACTCCTTTCCTTTGGGTCTTCTCTACTTCCTCTATCAATCCTGTCTGGTACAGTTTCCACATGGATATTCAAGTGCTGGTAAAATGAGAGGTTCATAAGCTATCTTATTTGTGGGTGGACTACACATCCACAGGATTCTTCCAGTGAATCTGTATGGCATCTGCCTTACCTGCAATTAATTTTGTCTGGTTGTTCCACTTTAAATCTCACCACATATATACTCCAGACACTTAACAAATGTGACTACTTTCAGTGATTGTTCTGCAGTGGTGAAATCATACAATGATGGGTCTTTATGCCTGTTTAAACATTACATTTGTTTATATTGAGGGTCAACTATAAGTCCCTGCATAACGTATTAATCTTCTGCTGGTCTTCCTGCATTTTGCTACAATTTTCTAGAGTTGTGACTTCTCTGTATACCACACCACCACCTGTAAAAAGCCTCAGGGAACTTCAGACTTTATCCACTAGGTCATTTATATGTTTGGTGAAAAGTAATGATTTTGTAACATTCCTTTGAAGAACACCTGAAAATAGTATTATGTCTGTTGAGAATGACATGCTGTGTTCTGTTTTCTAGGAAATCCTCAGTCAGTCACACTCATACTTTGTTCACTAGGCAGCAATGTGTAATTGTACCAAATGCCTTCTGAAAGTTGAGGAACACAGCATCAACCTGGGTGCTTGTGTCTGCTGCTTTCTGTTGTATTTGAACAGAGCAAACTGTGTTTCACATTATCACTGTTTGTGGAATCCATGTTGATTCCCACAGAGGAGATTTTCAATCTCCAGAAATGTCATAATTTGTGAGTATAAAATTGGGCCCAAAACTTTTTAACATACTGTTGCCAGCAATAAAACCCTTTAGTTTTGTACACCTGTTAAACCACCCTTATTGAAAATGGGAATGACCTCCACTTTTTACTCAAGTCACTAGGAATACTTTATTCCTCTAATGATCTACAATACACTGTTGCTAGAAGAGGTGTAAGTTCTTTCACATACACTAGGTAGAATTACACAAGTATCCTATCAGGTCCAGTGACCATTCCTGTGTCAAGTGATTTCAGTTGAATTTCTGTCCCTTGGTCATTTGCTTCCATGTCTGTCATTTTGACATTCATGTGATAAATTAAACGAGGAACAACAGTACAATCTCCCTCTGTGTCATAGTTTTGGAAAAAGGAGTTTAGTATTTCAGCCTTCTTTCTTTCATCCTCTGTCTTTATGCCATTATCATCTCATTGTGTCTGAACAAATGGCTTTGATTTACTGATTTAACATGAGATAAAAACTTTTTAGTATTGTCAGTCCAGAAGGTAGAATTTCACTTTCACATCCATTGTATGATTTATGTATGGCTCTCCTTTTGATAAAACTGGATTTGCTCAGATTTTGTTTCTGTATGAAACTTTGGTTATGATTAAATCTACTTTCAGAGTAGCTTTCAAACCAGGCTGTCAAAATATGGCAGATCTTTCTCATCTCTCAAAACTCTGCATGGCACAAAATTGCACAATACTCTTGATCTTTGTCCATTCATACTCAACATATTCATTCACAGACGTGAATGTTTCATGTTGACTTCTCAAGTAATCCAAAATCTATTTCTTGTCACATTTCATAGGCAGAATTATCTTCCTGCTTTAGTTACAGTATTGTTTACAGCTGTATTCAGTAATGCTCTAACAGTCCTATGAACACTGATTCACTATTTTTTATTAACTGACACGAAAAATTTCGACCTGTTTGTAATCAACAAATCTAAGCCAGTTCTCTGATTAACTGTTCAGAGTAATTTTTGGTGGCCATAGGATGAGAAGGTTCATTGCAGTTGCCAAAAATATTGTCTCTATTGAGGTCGAAGTTGAGTGTGACAGTGAAGTTATCTGGTTGCGTATAACAGGTGGGGATGAAACCAAGTTAATTGCCGAATGTTCTTACCAGCTGCCCAATTCTGCTGTGACAGTCCTAGAAGAATTCAAAGAAAGTTTATGGTCAATAGCACATAAATACCCAGATCATGCAATACTAGCTGGATGCGACTTTAACCTGCCGAGTATAGGCTGTGATGTCTATGGATTGATTGCAGGAGATACAGACAGTCAGTCATGCGAAATACTTTTGAACATGTTTTCTGAAAATTGTCTTGATCAGCTAGTTCAGCATCCCACACACAAAGGAAATATCTTAGATCTTGTAGCTACAAACAAGCCAGACCTTATTGACAATGTCAGTATAGAAACAGGAATTCGCAATCATGACATCATTATAACAACTACGGTTATGAAAGTTAGTTAGATTCTCACTTAGAAAGTGAACTGAAATCACTTAGTTCCAGTAAGATGGATGTAGAGGAATTATGGGCAAAGTTTATGCAGATTGTAAATCACTGACTGGGGAGTTATATGTCTAGTAAGCGAGTAAAGGATGGAAAAGACTCATGGTTTAATAACAAAATTTGGAAGATGCTGAAGAATCAGAGGCTGTTGAACTCTTGGTTCAAAATGGAATGCACAAATGATGACAAGCGAAGTTTAGTAGAGATTCGTGAATCTGTGAAAAATCTATGTGTGAAGCCACTGTCACAACATAACAAAAGGTCTGACAGAGAACCTGACAAAATTCTCATCTTACGTAAAATTGCTAAGCGAATCTAGCCCTTCCATTCAGGCCCCTGTTGATCAGTCTGGTGTGGTAGTTGAAGGCATCGAAATGAAAGCCCAAGTTTTAAATTGCACATTCAAAAAATTGTTCATTTGGGAGAATCATACAAATGTACCATCATTTGACCATTGGACAGACTCCCGTATGAAAGACATAGTAATAAGCATATCTGGCATACAGAAACAAGTGAAAGATTTGAAAGCAAATAAATCACCATGCCCGGATGGATCCCCAGTTTGATTTTACAAAAAGTACTCTACGGCATTAGCCCAGGAATCCCTTACCCAGTACAAAGTCCCAAGTGACTGGGAAAAAGCACAAGTGACTCGAGTATACAAGAAAGGTAAAAGAATGGGCCCGCAAAATTACAGACCAATATCCCTAACTTCTGTCTGCTGCAAAATCATTGAACATATCCTCAGTTCAAATATAATACTCTCTCTTGAGACTGAGAAGCTTATGTGCACAAATCAGCATGGTTTAAGAAAGCATCACTTGTGCAAAAGTCAGCTTGAGCTTTTCTCACGTGATATACTGAGAACCGTGGATGAGGGGCAAGAGCCACATTCCAATATTTCTAGATTTCCAGAGAGTATCTGACATGGTGCTGCATTGCAGGCTGTTAATGAAGGTACGTGCATGTGGAATAAGTTCACAGAGTGGCTCAAAGACTTCTTAAGTAATAGAATCCAGTATGTAGTCCTCGAGGGTGAGTTCTCATCAGAGGCAAGGGTATTGTTAGGAGTGCCCCAGGGAAGTGTGATAGGACCGCTGTTGTTCTCTATATACATAAATGATCGACTGACAGTGTGGGTAGCAATATGTAGTTGTTTGCTGATGATGATGTGGTGTATGGTCAGGTGTCGAAACTGAGTGACTTTAGGAAGATACAAGACAACTTAGACAAAATTTCCAGTTGGGTGATGAAAGGCAACTAGCTCTAAATGTGGAGAAATGTAAGTTAACCCAGATGAGTAGGAACATCAAACCTGTAATATTTGGATACAGTATTACTAGTGTCCTGCTTGACACTGTCAAGTCATTTAAATAACTGGACGTAATGCTGCAAAGCAATGTGAGGTGAAACGAGCATGTGAGAACTACGGTAGGGTAAGCAAATGGTCAACTTTGCTTTTTGACAGAATTTTTGGAAAGAATGGTTCACCTATAAAGGAGACCACATATAGGATGCTGGTGCAACCTATTCTTGAGTACTGCTTGAGTGTTTGGGATCTGCACCAGGTCAGATTGAAGGAAGACATCGAAGCAATTCAGAGGTGGGCAGCTAGATTTGTAACCAGTAGGTTTGAACAACATGTAAGTGTTATGGAAGTGCTTCAGAAACTCAAATGGGAATCTCTGGAGGGAAGGTGAGGCTCATTTTGAAAAGCACTATTGAGAAAATTTAGAGTGTCAGCATTTGAAGCTGACTGGCAAACAATTCCCCTGTCGCCAACATACATTGCACATAATTAGCACAAAGATAAGATACAAGAAATTAGGGCTCATATGGAGGAATATAAACAGTCATTTTTCCTTTACTCTATTTGCAAGTGGAACAGGAAAGTAAATGGCAAGTAGTGGTACAGGATACCCTCTGCCACACACCATATGGTGGCTTGCAGGTATCTCTGTAGATGTAGCTGCAGATGTAGACAAGGCATTTAGAACAGTCTCATATGATTTCCTGATGCAATTACTTGCTCCCGTTGCTTGAATCTCCCAGTCTATAACTAGTAACTTGAAATCTGTTATTATAAGAAAACCAGAAAATTCACACACAATCCTCAATTTTTCCTTCAAACATGCTGCCACTACTACTCCTGAGGTAGGGAGTCTATAAGAGCATCCAATTACCATGTGTGATCCACCTTAAACACTTATATTTCCCCATATATCACATTTAGGATCTGGTGTACCTTCATTACATATTATTAAATTGTTTATATATAAAAACAAAGATGAGGTGACTTACCGAACAAAAGCGCTGGCAGGTCGATAGACACACAAACAAACACAAACATACACACAAAATTCAAGCTTTCGCAACAAACTGTTGCCTCATCAGGAAAGAGGGAAGGAGAGGGGAAGACGAAAGGAAGTGGGTTTTAAGGGAGAGGGTAAGGAGTCATTCCAATCCCGGGAGCGGAAAGACTTATCTTAGGGGGAAAGGACAGGTATACACTCGCACACACGCACATATCCATCCTTTAAATATGTCTGCTTGTGTCTGTATGTGTGGATGGATATGTGCGTGTGTGCGAGTGTATACCTGTCCTTTCCCCCTAAGGTAAGTCTTTCCGCTCCCGGGATTGGAATGACTCCTTACCCTCTCCCTTAAAACCCACTTCCTTTCGTCTTCCCCTCTCCCCTCTTTCCTGATGAGGCAACAGTTTGTTGCGAAAGCTTGAATTTTGTGTGTATGTTTGTGTTTGTTTGTGTGTCTATCGACCTGCCAGCGCTTTTGTTCGGTAAGTCACCTCATCTTTGTTTTTATATATAATTTTTCCCACGTGGAATGTTTCCTTCCATTATATTGATATTATTAAATTGTTTGTTGCTTTAAACACACCTCTGCCAACTGCATTCAACCTATCTTTACAATATACATTCCAACCTGAAATTTAGAATTCCATTACTATTAATATCTTGGTTCAACCAGCTTTCTGTCCCAAGTACTATGATGGTATTATTACCATTTATAAGTGAGACTAGTTCTGGAACCTTTTCATAGATGCAATTGCAAGAAGACTTGAAAACATCAAAATAACATGTCATGCCACTGTAAAATATGGTAAATTACTTATGCAAATCACCACATCAAGATTGAAGACATATCCAGACGTACACTGAAGCAAACCACATAAAATCTAAACCCATTTCAGAAGCATTCAAGCTTCCTTCAGGAAATAGAGTCAGAAATTTAGATTCAGTCGGCGAACCTAAAACTGTTCAGGCTTGTGAATCAGATAAAGTGCACTAAACTGGATTATTAGTAACAAAATGCTTAATGCACCAGCTAGGTCACAGTATGTTAATAGAGCCCGGTTGTCATAAAAGAAAGGTAAACAAACCATTTAACAATGACCCTTAAATGACAAAAAATAGAGCTAACACAGTTCTGTTTGCTGACAGCCATGGCAGAGGGATTGCAGGAATGCTTAGTTACCAGCAAGATGTAAATTTTACCAGTGTTATGAAACCTGGAGCAGGATTTCAGGAAATTGTGTGTTACAAAATCAATGCTCATGACTTGAGGCACAAATGATGTGTACGAAAACAAACTCAAAATTGCATTGCAGACACAATGAGTATAATAGACAATCAAAAGGTGACTGTGATAGGTATACCACATAGGAATGACCTTATGGCATCTTCTGTTATTATCAAAGAGTTCCAAAAGGTCAACATGACTTACAGACAGATTTGCCATTCCTATCACAATGCTTTTTGCCATAGCGTAGTGGAACCAGAAAGAAAACATTTTACAGCACATGGAATGCATATGTTTAGGTTCAATGTACATCTGGATATATCTTTGATCTTGATGTGGTGATTTGCATAAGATTTTACTATATTTTCCAGCAGTATGACATGGTCTTTTAATTTTTCAAGTCTTCTTGCAATTGCATCTATGGAAAGGTCCCAGAACTAGTCATAGAAATGAGAACTGCCACACTGTTACAACACCATCAGAAAAAAAGCATGCAAAGCGTTGTACACAGCCAAGGCCATCATAAACCTGCAGGGTCCTTCTTTACCAGCTGATCCAGATGACAAGGAAGCTGCCACTTCATATTCATCTGCACTCACAGCATCAACAACAGCAGTAGAAGACACAGAAACTCCATCAACAGAAGAAGATGAAACAACTGCAAGTGGAAAGTGTAGTATAATAAGAAGGTGAAAAATAGTACCACCATCCCACCTGAAGGATTTTTTAATGTTGGGTATAAAGAGGAGGAAACCACCACAATAAGTAGAACTAAATGTTGAACAGTATTTCATCAAAATATACAATCCATAAAGAATAAAGTTCAGCAACTAGAATTAGAATTGCAAACACTCGACAGCACCACTGTATGCATCACTGAACATTGGTGTAAGGAAAATGAAATTGTATATTTTGCATTAATATCATGTGACTTTGCCTGTTCCTACAGCAGAAATTTCATGAAAGGTGGAGGTTCATTTATTTATGTGAAGAAGTGCATTACATTTAAAATCAGAAAGGAGCTTTTAGCATTAAATGAACACAAATGTTTTGAATTATCGACAGTTGAAATAACAGAAAAAAAGCATGTAACAAAATTAATTGTATTTTGTTTGTATAGATCCCGTTGTGGTGATGTGGACATTTTTTTCTCAAAACTCAACCAGAGCTCGGACAAGGTATCTAGTCCAGAAATGAACATAGTCATACGTGGGGGTTTTAAAATCAACACAAAGAAATCAGATGTTGCTAGTAGTATATACTTGAATATTCTCTGCAGGTACGGCATAATGTCACTTGTAAACTGTCCAGCTAGAGTGACTAAACAATCTTTCTCAGTAATAGACAATCTGGCAACAGACATAGAAAGAAAGCAGTGCAAGTTACTTGTTCAAAATCCAGGGCAATCAGATTATCTCATTCAGACATTAAAAGCAAATATTTAATAAAATCTACTGAACTGAATGCATACAAAAGGGTCTTCTCAAAATCGAACCTATGTCAGTTCTCATTCCAGCTACAACATGGAAGGTGGTGGGAGGTGTATGCAGAAACAAATGTAAACAAAATATTTAATAAGTTCATGACAAATTTGAGGAAGCATTTCCCAAAACATTGCATACCATTGCAGCCTCAAAAGTAAGTAGATGTGTGGCAGAGGTATCAAGAAATTGTCTGAAACTCTAAAGTAACTCACATCCATCAAAAATAACCAGACCAACCCTGCTTTTTCAGAATTTCACAAAAATTACATGCAAACTTATAGAAATGTACTGATAGCTGCAAAAAAACTTGCAATCAGTAAAACATTAGTGAAGGCAGATAAAAAAAGTAAAGCAATCTGGAACATAATGAAACAGGAGACAGCAAATGTTGGACCAAAACACCTGGAAACACAGATTAAAAACAAAAATAATCAGTTATTGATAATATAATTTAAAGAGATAGATAAAAAAATCTACTCACCAAGCGGCGGCAGGGGAACACACACACAAAATGGTTTCACTTTACAAGCTTTCGGAGCCAGTGGCTCCTTCTTTTGGCAGAAGAGTTGAAGGAGAAGGAAAAGGACTGGAGAGGTTTAGCAAAAGCAGTACAGATCAGAAAAGTCACCCAGAATCCCAGGTCAGGGGAGACTGAACAGGACGAGAAGGAAAGACTGATTGTTGGGAATTGCACCGGATGAGCTCACTGTTATTTTCGAATTTGCCTACAGTTCACTACACTGCACAGCATTCTCCCGATTGTCTTTTGCCAATTTATTTTCAAATTTGACAGTTATTTTCCTTCCTACCCTCCACTTACCCTGTTTATAAACAATTCTTTCACATTTCCATGTGTTTGTTTTTTTCCCAAACTGCTCTGATGGACTTTTAATGCCATCTCCTACATTACTTTATTTGCTAATCAAAGTAGTTCTTTCTTCCATTTTTCTATCTTTTTCCACTCTCTGCATCTCGTTTTTGCCACTCATCTCATCTGGTACAGTCCCCAACAATCAGTCTTTCCTTCTCATCCTTTCCAGTATGACTACCCTGGGGTTCTGGGTGCCTTTACTGAACTGTACCACTTCCCCTAAACCCCTACAGTCCTTTTCCTTCATCCCTCTTCCTTCTCCATCAACCCTTCTGTCAGAAGAAGGTGCCATCGGCTCCGGAAGGTTTTAAAAGTTAAACCCTTTGGTGTGTGTATTCCCCTGCCGCCACTTGGCGAGTAAATTTTTTATTTATCCATTTACATTAGATTAAAAACAAAGAAGTTCAAATGAGCAGCCCAAACAAACTAGCAAACTTTGTGAATGAATACTTCAGCAGCAATGCTAAGAAACTTCATAAGGAATTTCCAGTCATGCATGTTCTACACCACCAGGACCAGCCACCACACTCAATGGTGCTCTTTCCAATAACAGAAAAAGAGGTGGCACAGGTAATACAGCAATTAAACAATAAAAAATCTATGGGGTTGGATGAGATCCAGTCAGTGTTTGGAAGAAATGTATAAACAAGATCAAAAGCCATTAACAATAATAATTAATGAATCTTTCAGATATGGCTGCTTGCCTGTATACCTGGAACAAGCAAAAGCAATAACAATACTAAAAAATGGTGATCTAGAAAATGTAGAAAACCACAGGCCGATTTCCTTCTAACTTGCATCTCCAAATCTCCAACACGATAGAAACTACAATGAAACTATAGAGACTAATGTAGTACTTAAACAAATACAACCTCTTATGCAATGACCAATTCAGTTTCATGCCAACAAGAAGTACAGTCAGCTACAGAATAGTTGTATTGAAAGCACTAGACAAGGCTGAAATGCAACAAGCATTTTTTATTTATTTATTTATCTTTTTTTATTTTTGATCTATCAAAGGCATTCAATACAGTGGACCACAGAATTTTGTTACACAAATTAGAAATATTAGAAATAAGGGGTACGGCACAAAATTTTTAAGTCATGCTTGGGAAACTGGGTGTAAGGAGTTGAAATCTCACGTATTTCTAAAAGAATGATAGTAAAACACTTATCATATCCAAAATATATTAATATAGGCATCCCCCAGGGAAGAGTGTTGGGCCGAGTGCTCTTCTTTGTATATGTAAATGATTTTCCACAGAGAGTCAGGTATGGAGAAAAAATACTATTTGCCAGTGACAGCACTGTAGTGATTATGGACAAAAATTTAACTGAGTTAGCAGCAAAATGCAATGAAGCTCTCAGAGATGTCCACAACTGCTCATTAAAGAATAGAGTAACTTTAAATGTGATAAACACAAACTGTATAAACTTCCAACTAAATGATACTATATTGAAAGCAAACAATGATGTACTAGTTTGTATAACTGGCACCAAATTCTTGGGGGTGAATGCAGATTGTCAGTTGAAATGGACAGGACATGTGAGAATTTTGGCCAAGAGACTATCCTCAGCATGTTATACTCTACAAATCCTCATACCAATGTGCAGCATTTCATGCCTTAAAGTAGCCTAATTTGGTTATATGCACTCAGTCCTCAGTTATGGGATAATGTTTTGGGGAATAAGTGCTGGAAACATACAGAATATTTTCAATATACAGAAAAGAGCTATATGAATAGCAACAAATAGTTGTAACAGGACACACTGTAAAGAATTAATCAAAAAGCTAGAAATTCTAACAGTCCCATATGAATACATTTATCACAGTATAATGTATATAAGAAAAAATCTTAATTTTTACATCATAAAGAGCACAATACATGACCATGGAACCAAGTGCAGACAGTGTTTGTGTCTAAACAGAAAAAACAAGTCAAAAACTCAATTACTGTATTATACCATGGAATAAAATTGTACGATACACTGCCACAAGAAATGAAAGATGAAAATGATCTCCACACCTTTACCCAAAGCAAAAAAATTGCTAAATAATAGCTGTAAGTGAATAATTAAAATAATTATTGACTGTAACTTAGTGTTCATGAACATTTTACTATGTAACAGTTTATGATATGATAGAAAAGTAGAACTGAGTATAGGAGCTGAAATGTTTATTTTAATAAGAAATATTGTGCAGACATTTGACAACATCCAAGCAATGTATATTGTTCTACGGATGAATAAATTAATCAATCAATCAATGCTTCTACAGTTAATTAATACTGTATTAACATTTTCATTCTTTGATCTACAATCAAGAATGTTGTCCCTTTAATTAATGGTGCTGATATTCTTCTCTGTCTGAAATCAGAACATATCTGATCAGGTCTTGGAGGAATTTTATTATCCTGAAAACCCCACATGTTCACGTTGCATGTCACACATACTCTGACTCAAATTGAAGCAAAATGATCAGCTGACATTTCAGTACTTCACTTGATTCTGAATTATCCAAGAGCTCCTTGCAATCTACCTCAGTCTGTATTTCCACAATCAATGCATCATTTCAAGTTGTCATATGTTTTATTATAATCCCCTGCTGTCTAGGATCTGCTATTTTTGCATCCCTAAATGAAGCCTTAAATGCAGTAGACAGCAAAGAGCATAACTCAGCCATATTTCTAGACTTCTCTAAAGAATTTGATGTCATCAGTCACAGCACCTTGCTTAAGAAACGTGAATCTGTAGGTATTAGGGGCTCAGTCTAGGAATGGATAAAATCATATCTCCAAAACAGAGAGAAATTTAGTTGAGCTTGCCACCCAAGAAGGGAACAATATAAAGTTCTACTGCTCAGAAAAGCACAGTATTAAGTTGGTGTACCACAAGAATCTATTCTAGGACCAATCGTGTATCTACTCTTTGTAAATGACCTGCAACTGATCAGTCCATGCCATAGTTACATAAAATTTGCAAGTGACACAAATGTGATAATAAAAGGAAGGTCGAGAGAAGAATTACTGCATGAGATTAAAAAGTGTACCACCCACATTACAGATTGATTTTCTGGAAACAATTTAGTAATAAACACAGAAAAAAGTTACAATGTACTTACACACAGTGCAAAATAAATGTCCACTAACACCAGGCATAGAGTTGTTTAGCAGAACCCTTGAAAATGTTGGCTCTACAAAATTTCTTCAATATGGATCCAAGAAGATCTAAGATGGGTCCAATATCCAAAATACATTACAAATAATTGAATACCATTTGTTATACTATCAAATTTTTTTCTGGTTGCACATAAAAAGAGACACTAAAATGTATACTTCGCCCAGGCAGAATCCTTACTGCAATATGGCTTAAACTTTTGGGGAAACATCTGCTAGGAAAAGTTGTTTTATATGCCAAAAGAGAACTATAAGAGCCATAGAAAATGCTGTCTCAAGAAGCTCATGTAATCCCTTATTTAAGAAATTTCCATTCCTTCACTACCAAGTCTATGTATCTTACAAGTAATAATATTTGTTAAAAAAATCTTATAAAATAGCAGCAATGATGTATCAACTAACCAGTGTGTCCATCTGTACAGCACAAAGAGAAAGCAGGATATACATGTTCAGCATGCATACACAACACTAAAACAGACTACACTATACACTTCCTAATAACATTAAAACAATAAAAGACACTTCAAAATTTAAAATTGCTGTCCATAATTATTTACTGCAAAAGTGTTGTCATAGTATAGATGAATATCTTGAAACATAATACTTTATCACCAAATACTGAAAAAAGAATAAATGAAATGTTAATCAAAAGTTTATATCTACAAAACTGACTGAATTACTTGTGTTAAATATCGTGTATGAAAGATGAATTTTCAGTTGTGATAATATTAAACCTAAATCAATGTAAATATTCTTGTATGATTTAAAAATGTTTATTGTAAATCATAATGGCGTGCCCAATATCACGCTTTATACCAAATACAACAAATGATTAAAAGGACCAATAAAAAATGAAATGAAATGAAATCAATCTGAAAATCTCTCCCTCATTTCCTTTGCATCCATGTTATCTCAGAATCTAACAATGTATTTCTCTGTTTCCATTAAATAATTATTTTCCTTCTCCAACTCTGTTACTTGACATTGAGACTTTGCAAGTTGAAATTACTCCATTTGTTATGATTTCCACTCCTATTAATAATTTTTTTTCTTCCTTTCTGCCATTTATCCTATCTGGATACAGTTACTTAAGTACTTTACATTTGGTATCTACATAAATATTTAAAAATGTTATATAGGCAGAATTTCATTGGGAAATTATTATTTTTATATGTTGATTCTTCCAACATACGTAGTTTTCTTGAAAGTGTTACTAATTCAAAGATAAGAATAATTAAATATTTTACTGTAGTAGGACTAAGCGAATGTCATGTAAGCTAATACATATTTATACCTAAAAACAAAGATGATGTGACTTACCAAACGAAAGCGTTGGTATATTGATAGACACACAAATAAACACAAACACACACACAAAATTCAAGCTTTCGCAACCCACGGTTGCTTCATCAGGAAAGAGGGAAGGAGAGGGAAAGATGAAAGGATGTGGGTTTTAAGGGATAGGGTAAAGAGTCATTCCAATCCCGGGAGCGGAAAGACTTACCTTCGGGGGAAAAAAGGACAGGTATACACTTGCGCACACAACCATATCCATCTGCACATATACAAACACAAGCACACATTTGTAAAGGCAAAGAGTTTGGGCAGAGATGTCAGTCGAGGCGGAAGTACAGAGGCAAAAGTGTTGTTGAATGACAGGTGAGGTATGAGCGGCGGCAACTTGAAATTAGTGGAGGTTGAGGCCTGGTGGGTAACAGGAAGAGAGGATATACTGAAGGACAAGTTCCCATACCTGGAGTTCTGATAGGTTGGTGTTAGTGGCAAGTGTCCAGAAACCCGGACGGTGTAACACTGTGCCAAGATGTGCTGGCCGTGCACCAAGGCATGTTTAGCCACAGGGTGATCCTCATTACCAACAAACACTGTCTGCCTGTGTCCATTCAAGTGAATCGACAGTTTGTCACTGGTCATTTCCACATAGAAAGCTTCACAGTGCAGGCAGGTCAGTTGGTAAATCACGTGGGTGCTTTGTTTTTAGATATATTTTTCCCACGTGGAATGTTTCCCTCTATTATATTCATATCATCAATTTGAACCCAACTAATACATATTTATGTATTTAGTGACACACACTCACTATAAAGACAGGAAATTTTTTGATACTCATTAACTTACAAGATAATTAACTGTAAAGTTCAAAAGGAGTTACATTTTCTATTGCAGATTTTGCCTGTATGCTTTTTAGATTCCGATCTTTCCCATTATACTTTTGTTGTCCTGATTTTTATGCACAAGGTGGCATACTTGATTAATTAATTAAGCCATTAATTAAGATTTTGTATAGTTTATCATAATTTTCAGTATGGTGCTTGTACTTATAAATATGGTATTCCCAATGTGGATTCATGAAATGTTTCCATAAACTCTTCTAAATTCCAGAAGCACCATACACTTTATAAACAAATTTATGGTTTATACTTATAGTCTTTCCTGAGTAGGAAAATCTAACAAAGCAGTTTTTAATGATTATGTGTTTCTGAAATAACAATTTGTCCATAGGTCAGTCTTCCAGTAGTTTGAGGCATCCAAATTAATCGGCCCTGGCTGCATGAGTTGAATCAGCAACATCTATCTCAAGTATGCTCCTGGCAATAACTCATATAGCATCTATGTAACAAGTATGCATAACATCTATGTGAAAGTATGTCTCTGAGAAGGTACCATTTAACATTTGGGTTTGCACAGTGATTTTTTTACCATTGGATTCTTTCACTGATGTGAATTTATTTAAGACATTATCATGTGCAATTTTGTATTTATTATTTTACCACCGTGTCATGCCATTATTGTCTTCATTGATCAGTGTGCCACTGCACCAAGATGTTGTTATTAATGTTATGTGTGGAAACAGTAGTGCGAACATCTCCAACTATATAACATATGTGAATGTGAAATTCGACCACCTGGTCATTGCATAATTTACAGCTCTAATAAACTTATAAAGAGCCACTTGACTGTAAAAACTGAGTAAAATACATCATTTGCACAGTTTTCAGCTATTTCACCAAGATGTTGAGCTATGAGACTCTTGAGAACTTTACATGATACGCAGGTAGGGGATCATTCCATGTGGTACTCATAAAATATTGAAGTGACAGTGAAAGAACTCACTGAGGTGAATGGTGGCAGTGAACAGTATAATTATGTCATAGGACACAAGTGAAAGAAATCTATGTTTGGACAGCTATTAGAAGGAACATTAAAATCTTAA
The DNA here is from genome assembly GCF_021461385.2 of Schistocerca piceifrons. NCBI lineage: Eukaryota > Metazoa > Arthropoda > Insecta > Orthoptera > Acrididae > Schistocerca > Schistocerca piceifrons. The sequence goes on from NC_060138.1 coordinate 712,553,967, forward strand.
TTGTGACACTGTATCAATGAATAATAAATAGATGCAACCATATTGCAAAGTGCAAGGACAAGTAGACTGAGAGTATTTTGGACAGAGCAGCAACCAATAAGGAACCAGCCAAATGGGAATCTGGCCTATAAACAATTCATCAAGCTGATGTGAGAGTTATGAGAGGAAACAGTAACCAGATGAGAACACTGACAACAGTAGCAAAGTACACTTAGACAATTTAAATACAAAGTGTAATTGTTGTTGTGTGTGGATAACTTTTTGCCCAAAATGAGAAACAAAGGGGTAAAAGGTAGCGTATTTGAGCATAGAATACAAGAAAATTCTGTGCTGAGAACATTAAATTGCTACTGAAATTAACAACTCAACAAAAGGAATTAGTACATGAAGTAAACATGAACACATTGATAGGATGAAACAACAGTAAAAAAATAATTCTGGAAATCCAATAAAAAAAAAATTTTAAATTTCATGGTATTTGACTTAGTGCTGAATAAGGTTGAGTAATCCTACCTTGACTTAACCCAACTGAGAACGAAAACCAGCTTTGATTCCCTTAGTTCATATAATTAGTAATCATGTAATGCGTTGTTAGGTATAATGGTGATTTATGGTGTCGTTGTTGTTGTTGTGGTCGTCAGGCCTGAGACTGGTTTGATGCAGCTCTCCATGGTACTCTATCCTGTGCAAGCTTCTTCATCTCCCAGTACCTACTGCAACCTACATCCTTCTGAATCTGCTTATTGTATTCATCTCTTCGTCTCCCTCTATGATTTTTACCCACCACGCTGCTCTCCAATACTAAATCAGTGATCCCTTGATGCTACAGAACATGTCCTACCAACCGATCCCTTCTTCTAGTCAAGTTGTGTCACAAACTCCTCTTTTCTCCAATTCTAGTCAATACCTCCTCATTAGTTATGTGATCTACCCATCTAATCTTCAGCATTCTTATGTAGCACCATATTTCGAAAGCTTCTATTCTCTTCTTGTCCAAACTATTTATTGTCCATGTTTCAATTCCATACATGGCTACACTCCATACGAATACTTTCAGGAACGACTTCCTGAAACTTAAATCTATACTCAATGTTAACAAACTTCTCTTCTTCAGAAACGCTTTCCTTGCCATTTCCAGTCTACATTTTATATCCTCTCTACTTCGACCATCATTAGTTATTTTGCTCCCCAATTAGCAAAACTCCTTTACTACTTTAAGTGTCTCATTTCCTAATCTAATTCCCTCAGCATCACCCGACTTAATTCAACTACATTCCATTATCCTCGTTTTGCTTTTGTTAATGCTCATCTTATATCCCCCTTTCAAGACACTGTCCATTCTGTTCAACTGGTCTTCCAAGTCCTTTGCTGTCTCTGACAGAATTACAATGTCATCGGTGAACCTCAAAGTTTTTAATTCTTCTCCATGGATTATTATACCTACTTCGACTTTTTCTTTTGTTTCCTTTACTGCTAGCTCAATATACAGATTGAATAACATTGGAGAGAGGCTACAACCCTGTCTCACTCCTTTCCCAACCACTGCTTCCCTTTCATGTCCCTCGACTCTTATAACTGCCATCTGGTTTCTGTACAAATTGTAAATAGCTTTTTGCTCCCTGTATTTTACCCTTGCCACCTTCAGAATTTGGAAGAGAGTATTCCAGTCAACATTGTCAAAAGCTTTCTCTAAGTCTACAAATGCTAGAAATGTAGGTTTACCTTTCCTTAATCTATCTTCTAAGATAAGTCGTAGGGTCAGTATTGCCTTGCGTGTTCCAATATTTCTGCAGAATTCAAACTTATCTTCTCTGAGGTCAGCTTCTACCAGTTTTTCCATTCGTCTGTAAAGAATTCGCGTCAGTATTTTGCAGCCGTGACTTATTAAACCGATAGTTCGGTAATTTTCACATCTGTCAACACCTGCTTTCTTTGGGATTGGAATTATTATATTCTTCTTGACATCTGAGGGAATTTTGCTTGTCTCATACATATTGCTCACCAGAATATAGAGTTTTGTCAGGACAGGCTCTCCAACGGCTGTCAGTAGATCTAATGGAATGTTGTCTACTCCCGGGGCCTTGTCTCGACTCAGGTCTTTCAGTGCTCTGTCAAACTCTTCACGCAGTATCTTATCTCCCATTTCATCTTCATCTACATCCTCTTCCATTTCCATAATATTGTCTTCAAGCACATCACCCTTGTATCAACCCTCTATATCCTCCTTCCACCTTTCTGCTTTCCCTTCTTTGCTTAGAACTGGGTTTCCATCTGAGCTCTTGATATTCATACAAGTGGTTCTCTTTTCTCCAAAGGTCTCTTTAATTTTCCTGTAGGCAGTATCTATCTTACTCCTAGTGAGATAAGCCTCTACATCCTTACATTTGTCTTCTAGCTATCCCTGCTTAGCCATTTTGCACTTCCTGTCAATCTCATTTTTGAGACATTTGTATTCCTTTTTGCCTGCTTCATTTACTGCATTTTTATATTTTCTCCTTTCAACAATTAAATTCAATATTTCTTCTGTTACCCAAGGATTTCTACTAGCCCTCATATTTTTACCTACTTGATCCTCTGCTGCCTTCACTACTTCATCCCTCAAAGCTACCCATTCTTCTTCTACTGTATTTCTTTCTCCCATTCCTGTCAATTGTCCCCTTATGCTCTCCCTGAAACTCTGTACAACCTTTGGTTTAGTCAGTTTATGCGGGTCCCATCTCCTTAAATTCCCACCTTTTTGCAGTTTCTTCAGTTTTAATCTACAATTCATAACCAATAGATTGTGGTCAGATTCCACATCTGCCCCTGGAAATGTCTTACAACTTACAACCTGGTTCCTAAATCTCTGTCTTACCATTATATAATCTATCTGATACCTTCTAATACATCCAGAGTTCTTCCATGTATACAACCTTCTTTCATGATTCTTAACCCAAGCGTTAGCTATGATTAAGTTATGCTCTGTGCAAAATTCTACCAGGCAGCTTCCTCTTTCATTTCTTACCCCCAATCCATATTCACCGACTATGTTTCCTTCTCTTCCTTTTCCTACTATCAAATTCCAGTCACTCATGACTATTAAATTTTCATCTCCCTTCACTACCTGAATAATTTATTTTATCTCATTACACATTTCTTCAATTACTTTGTCATCTGCAGAGCTAGTTGGCGTATAAACTTGTACTACTGTAGTAGGCGTGGGCTTTGTGTCTATCTTGTCCACAATAATGTGTTCACTATGCTGTTTGTCGTACTAGTAGCTTAACCACACTCCTATTTTTTTATTCATTAGTAAACCTACTCCTGCATTACCCCTATTTGATTTTGTATTTATAACCCTGTATTCACCTGACCAAAAGTCTTGTTCCTCCTGCCACCGAACTTCACTAATTCCCACTATATCTAACTTTAACCTATCCATTTCCCTTTATAAATTTTCTGACCTATCTGCCCAATTAAGGGATCTGACATTCCACACTCCGATCTGTAGAATGCCAGTTTTCTTTCTCCTGATAACGACGTCCAACTGAGTAGTCCCAGCCCGGAGATCCAAATGGGGAACTGTTTTACCTCCGGAATATTTTACCCAAGAGGATGCCATCATCATTTAACCATACAGTAAAGCTGCATGCCCTCGGGAAAAATTATGGCTGTAGTTTCCCCTTGCTTTCAGCCGTTTGCAGTACCAGCACAGCAAGGCCGTTTTGGTTAGTGTTACAAGGCCAGATCAGTCAATCATCCAGACTGTTGCACCTGCAACTACTGAAAAGGCTGTTGCCCCTCTTCAGGAACCACATGTTTGTCTGGCCTCTTGCTAATGTACAACATTTTCTATATTCTTTTCATGTAGTCTGTTGCTGTTCATGAGTATAACCATGAACACTGTCAAGAGTGCCTGGAAATGTAGTCACTGCCAGGACCTCTTGATAGCAACTAATATATTTATGCATAAAATGGTTCCATAAACTTTTCTAAATTTCTAGAGCACCACATATTTTGTGAACAAATCTATGGTTAATACTTATAGTTTATCCTGAATAGCAAAATCTAACATAGCAGTTTTTCAAGGGATTATGTAGTTTCCAGAATGATAGTTTATTCATACTCCAGTCCCAGTCTAGCAAGTGAATAAGCAACAGCTATGTTCTGTATGCTCCCACTATTTACTCACGTAACATCTATGTAACAAGTATGTGTAATATCTATGTGATAATTCCATGTATCTGGAGAAGTATATATCGGAGAGGTTACCATGCAACATCTAGATTTGTGCAGTGTTTGGTTTGCCAGTTGATTCTGTAATTGATGTGAGTCATATAAAATGCTATTGTGTACACTGTTATATATATTATTCTACCACTGTATCATGTCATTGTTGTATTCATTGATTAGTGTCCCCTGCACTGAGACATTGTTATTAAGATTTTTTGTGGAGACTATATTGTGTATGTCTCTACCTGCATAAGACATGTGAAAGTGAAACTAGATCTAGCCACTGCAACATTTACAGTGCCAATAACTCTGGAAAGACCCACTTAATTATAAAAACTGAGTAGTTTACATCATTTGCATGATCTCTTAAAACAGTTTTAGCTATTTCATCAAGACATCAAACTACAAGCAAGACTCTGAGGACTGGACAGTCTTACTTTTCAACCTAGAATGGAACATTGCCTAGTCCAAGAGCTTTCTCTGTAATTCATTTACAGCTCATGATTTCTTACAAGTGCTACATTATCACCATCAAATTTTAACAGATCATGATACAGCCGTATTCTTAGATGAATGAAAAAATTTAACTGAATTAAAATATTTATTGTAAACTTTATTTGTTCAGTTAATGTCACCACTACAATGTTCAAAACTTCTAAGAAACTTTTTCATACCTGTAAACTGTGACCTGCCTCTCAGCAATTACACCAAATGTGGTCATGGAGCATCATTTATCACACCAACAAAAGGGGGAGCAGCTACCAGGAAGACAGCTTCATGCAGTACTTCATATTGGTTGCTGCCAGTGGCTAAGATGGCAATGCACATCTGTGGATGTTTTCTCAAGAAATTCAAAATCTTTAAGTAAGGACACTACATATCTTATACTATATACTGACATAACAAGAAATACAATATACATTTGGTCACTTTTGTAATCTATGAATGTAAATACTAACAGCCGATAACAACTTTCTTCTTACAAAAATGATGCCTAAACACAGAGCCATGTTATAATATAACAGGTATAAGAGGTATCCTAAAATAAGGTCTAAAATGTGTCCACTGTTCAGGAAGCCACATTTTTTTGTTACTTGTCAGCAACAAAACTAAGTTAGTTCAGACTCAGCACTTGGGGAGAAATCTGGAACCACCTCCCAACATTCCCAGTATTCACTGATGGACCAGAAAGGGTCACATATAGGTCCTCTTACAGGCATTTAAGGCAAATGAACCAGCATTACAGTACACATCTCATTTTTCTACAGACATTAAGTTTTATAAGTTCCTTTGTGAATTGATCTCTTAGTATCTTGTTAGGCTGCCACAGACATCTAGTATGTTGTCCATTCATTAGTCTGAACAAATGCATGTGACAGTGGCTAGAGCGGAAATTTTACATCAAAGAAGACCAATCATTCATACTGTGTTTGTACAGTGTTATCCAGTGTATCTATATAGTAAGGAAAGTTTTGACACAGTGTAAATAATTTAGGAGTAAAGGAGACCACTCACCAGTCAGCAGAAACATTGAGTCATTGACAGCAACACACAAAAGAAATTCAAAACTTTACTAACTTCCAGAAGAAATCCTTTGAAGAATTCAAGTGTACACACACATATGCAGAGAGAGACAGACAGACAGAGACAGAGAACACCTGTCACCTGTGCACTCCAAGCAGTCTAAGGCGCTGCAGTTATGGACTGTGCAGCTGATCCCAGCGGAGGTTCGAGTCCTCCCTCAGGCATGGGTGTATGTGATTGTCCTTAGGATAATTTAAGTAGTGTGTAAGCTTAGGGACTGATAACCTTAGCAGTTAAGTCCCATACGATTTCACACACATTTGAACATTTTTTAACCTGTGCACTCACATCATCCTAGCTAGACAAACAATGCTGGGATTACAGTTTGGCAGCTGGTAGGTAAGGGGAAAAGATGCAGGAAGCAGGAGGAAGGGTTACATATGGGTAGGTAGTGTCTTGGAGGGAGACATCAGGTGTGCAGGCTAGGAATATTAGAGAGAGGGTTGGGATGTGTGTGGGGTAGACATGTGACACATGGATACTGGAGCCTGTAAGTTGTGACACATAATGAACATGAAGTGGGAGGTGCTGGCAGGACACAGGAAGGAGAAACTTTTGGGTAGAGAGTGTGGGGACAGCAGGTTAGTGGACACTGAGGCCAAGAGGACTATGGGAGCAAAGGATTTATTGCAAAGATACTTCCCATCTACATAGGTCATAATAGCTGGCACTTGAGGAAGGACTGAGGTGTCATGGCTTCTGAAGCAGCAATTGAACTCAAGCAAATTGTGTTCATCATGGTACTGGGTGGTCAACTTTGTTCTTGGCCACATTTTGGCAATGGCCAATCGTTCTGGTAGACGGCCAGTTGGTAGTCATGCCCCCATAAAATGTGCAGTGTTTGCAGCAGACCTAGTATGAGATATAGCTGTTTCCACAGTTGGCTGATGGTATAGGATACACCTGTAGCAGGTCTGAAGTAGAATGTTCTGTATGCCAAATTGGGCAGTTTTTGCACCTAAATCTTCCCCACGGATATTACCCTTGTGGCAAGGGTTTGGAAGTGGGAGTGGACCATGATCTTGTGTAGGTTAGGTGGGCAATTGAATATTACTTTAGGAGGGGTGAGAAGGATCTTGGCTATGACATCACTCATTTCCAGGTTTTATGACAGATAATGATAGCCCTGGCAAAGGTTTGGTTCAGTTTCTACAGTCCAGGGTAATACTGGGTGAAAAAGGGAGCAAGAGGTGATCCTTTAGCTGATTCTTGGGAATAGTGGGGATATAGCAGGGGGAAACTGTTTGTGGACTAGGTCTGGGGTGTGGAGGGGTAGGGAGGAGGTGGGGTCTTGGGGGAGGGAGGGGGGGGGGGCATTGTGTAGTGCCTGTCTGTGAAGGTGCAATCACTGCACAGCATTTTATGTGGGCATGTCCACCAAAACGAATGGCTACTGCCAAACTGTAACCGAGAACAAAGTTGACCATCCAGTGGCACAACATGCAGCTGAGTACAGAATGCTTGAATTCAATGCCTGCTTCACAACTAATGGCGTCCTTCCCTCCAGCTCTAGCTATTCTGAACCACATAGATGGAAGTTATCTTGCAAAAGATCCTTCACTCCTGTAAGCCTCCTGGTCTTAATATCTTCTAAACTACTGCCCCCACTTTCTCTACCCAACAGTTTCCCCTTCCTCTGTTTCGTCACTCTCTCCCAATCCATGCCTCCTGGTCATCTTCATAGTGCACCACATCTCATTGGGTCCAGTACCTGTGTGTCACACGCCTAGCCCGTGCAACTGCTAGCGCTCCCTCCCTTACTCCTAGCCTGCACATCAGTTTCCTCCCCTCAAGATGCTAGCTACCCATCCTCAACCCCTCCTCCCACTTCCCACCACCTTCTCCCTCTACCTGCCCCACGCAACACAACCTCCGCCTCAGTCCATCTGTCCCCCTGCTGAACTCCAATCCTGTCATTGCGAGCCCAGCCACCCAGCCAGCATAATGTGGATGCATGTGTAGATGTGTGTGTGTGTGTGTGTGTGTGTGTGTGTGTGTGTGTGTGTGTGTGTGTGCATGTATGTATTTGTACTGTAACTCAAGTTTTCTTTCTCTTTTCTGTGTGCTTGTGTAAGAACTTAGTGCCTCTGCTATTTGGTGAGTGGTTTCCTTTGTTAATAAATCATTTCACTGGTGTTTTAAATTCTATTTTGAAAATACAGCCTGTGAAGGTTCCTACAATCATTAATATATGATGTTGTCTTGCATTACGCACTAGATGTAGAGCACTGCTACTAGCAGCTACATATTTGGAATAGGTTCTATTGACAACTAAAGCACACACAGTATGAAAACTAGTTGAATTTTAATTTTTAAAGCAATACAGACTAGGGTAGTACAGGGTTGACCACAAAAGCTAGGTAAGATAAACATTAGCCATTTTGTTCATCATCAACCTCAGTGCAGTCAGGGGCATAGACCAAATGTGATTTGCATTTAATTTTATTTTCTAAATCCAATATGTTGTATCCTGCTACTAGTGCACGTGAGTGGGAGTGCACTGAATGTAGTGTCGCCATGCGTGGGAATTTAAATCAACCGCCAACTGTATCAGCATGGGCTGGACACTAGGAGCCGCCTGTAGGAATCGTGCACATGGCATGCTCTCCGCCATTCTGTATGCCAGCGACTTGTGCCTATATACATGCAGAGCACCACTGACTCACTATTACTACATCCTTTTAGTTTGTACTCCTCAAAGCAGTTGTTCTGTGTATTGCTTATGTTGCACCTTCTATATGATATGTTTGTCATGTTACTTGTGGAGTTATGAGAGGCTTATTTCCAGTATTGTTCAGAGGTTTATGAATCAAGCCATATTTGTGTTAGTTGGATCAGTTTTATGTCTTACTTGGTTACTACATGATCAGCAAAAAGTTTGGAATGGTTTCTGCATCTGCAGTCTTTAAGTGTGGCTTCATGAGGTTTAGTCACCATGAACACAATGCTACTGACGGTGATTGAACAGCTCACTTCAGCAGTGACCATGTTGTCAACTTCCATTGACAGAGAGGGTACTGTTCCACCAGTCTATCCACCCACTTTTTCTCCATATGACGATTCAGCTGAGGATAGTGAAGCTTACAGAAAATTACTCAGACAGCATTGTTTGTCTTTCTGTGTGACAGACTCAAATCTGTGCGAAGCCTTATTCCTCTTGTGGATTCCACCTAAGGTATATCAGTTACTGTGTCAGTTTACCCTTTACAAGAACCAGCAGCTCTTATTTTTTACCACATCTGCAGTTTATGGTCCAATTACATTCACAAACAAATGCATGTCATAGCAGCACAAGCTGAATTCTACTGATGCTGCAAGAAACCAAAAAAGTCATGCATGGTCCGAGCTCCCAAACTTCATGGCCTTAGCTGTAAGTGTCAATTTGTTACTGATGATTACATTCTGAATTGGGTCTTTCACTAGATTTTCTTTATGTTTATTGCTAATGGTTCATATTGCACCTTGCTGGTAGTTTTATGATGTTTATTGGTTAATCTCCAGGATGCCTTACCTGTATCAGCTGAATGCCATATTGCATCATTGTTTATCTACATCTACATCTACATCTACATCCATACTCCGCAGGCCACCTGACGGTGTGTGGCAGAGGGTACCTCGAGTACCTCTATCGGTTCTCCCTTCTATTCCAGTCTCGTATTGTTCGTGGAAAGAAGGATTGTCCGTATGCCTCTGTGTGGGCTCTAATCTCTCTGATTTTATCCTCATGGTCTCTTCGCGAGTTATACGTAGGAGGGAGCAATATACTGCTTGACTCCTAGGTGAAGGTATGTTCTCGAAACTTCAACAAAAGCTCGTGCCGAGCTACTGAGCGTCTCTCCAGCAGAGTCTTCCACTGGAGTTTATCTGTCATCTCCATAATGCTTTCGTGATTACTAAATGATCCTGTAACGAAGCATGCTGCTCTCCGTTGGGTCTTCTCTGTCTCGTCTATCAACCCTATCTGGTACAGATCCCACACTGCTGAGCAGTATTCAAGCAGTGGGCGAACAAGCATACTGTAACCTACTTCCTTTGTTTTCGGATTGCATTTCCTTAGGATTCTTCCAATGAATCTGTTTCCCAAGTGCCTTGAGTGAATCTTTCCCTTAAATATATGTAGCTTTGTTTCTTTATACAAATGGTTGAGATCATATATATTCAATCTTAAAATTAATTAGCCTAGGTGGAAGTTTTGATTTTCTGTTACTTTCAATATGACAGTTTGTTAGTATCCTGGTTATTCCTTTGAAAGGGCGGCAGTAGTTGAATTGTTTCAACATGGTTCTATAAAATTCATTCCATTTGCTTTCTGACACTTCATTTTGGTAAATGGTGTCCCATTTCTTCTCTTCTTGTTTAGTTTTGAAGTTGCTGATGTTGGTGCAACTCAGAATCCACTTCTGACTTATTTTAGTTACTTTTGGTACAGGAAAAATTAAATACACTAACAATACTGATCTGAGTAATGAAGATAAACACTTCAGCAGTTATCATTATCTTTTACATTTTGTTGACTATTGCATAACCTATTTTATTGGAGCTTGACTCTGTGACTCTAATGTCAGAGCTTAGGCCAACTGTACTTGTGAGATTATATGAATTTAATTTATCTGTTTGTTTCGTGTAGGTTATACTACAGAAGATTGTGTCAATATATAGGTGTCCAACTATACTAAGGGCAGTGGAGACTGTTTGTCTAATTAACCTGTTAAGTCTATCAAAACAGAATAACACATCAGTTTTTGGTGGGCAGTACAATTCAGTAACTTTATTTTTAACTAATCCACTTGAATGAGTGTTTACATGGACCACAACACCAGCCATTTCAATTGTTCTTTCTTTAGTGTATTGTTCAACAAATGAGATTCTTTCAAATGTAAGATGCTCAGGTGGCGCTACAGTCCAGGATGAACCTTGGCCTTCCCAACGAGCTTCCGCCATCCATCACGGTCACATGCTAACCTTCTCCAGTTTCTGCAACTGAGCTTCCATAGGTCTTCTTCCATTCCATCCAGCCATCTTGTTCAAGGTCGACCTTGCTCTCTTCATCCCCTTGGATGACCAAAGAGAATCTTTTTTATCACCTCAGACTCCTCCATTCTAGTCACATGACCTGCCCGTCTTATACTTCCTGATCATATGATTTTTGTTACAGGAGCATCGGTATATATAGCCTACAATTCTGCATTGTACCTCTTCCTTCATTGTTCTCTCTCATACGCAGGGCCAATTATTCTCCTCAAAACTTTCCTCTTAAATCCATCGAGCAGCCTTGCATCGGTTTCCATCAAGGGCCATGTGTCTGAAGCATAAGTGAGAACTGGTCTAACAAGGGTTTTATAAATACTGAATTTTGTTGGGTGGCTGAGGAGTCTTGACCGGAATAAATTACTCAAGGCAAAATATGCCTTATTTGCTGATATCAGCCTAATCTTAATTTCAGTTGAAATGTCATTAAAGCAAATGACTGTGGAACCAAGATATTTGAAGCTATCAACTCTTTCAAATTTGTATCCATTCACACTGAAAGTTGACAGCATATTGGGTTGATATGCTTTCCCACAGGCCATGTATTTAGTTTTATCTTCATTTATCATAAGACCCATCTTTTTACGTGCTTGACTTAGGCTGTAAAAGCTTCTTTCAGTGCTGGTACTGTCCTTGCTATGAATGTCTATGTCATCTGCATATGCTAAAATCTGCACTGACTAGTAAAAGATGGTGCCCCTGGTTTGTAGGCCTGTTTCTCTAATCATCTTCTAAAGTGCTACATTAAATAATAAGCATGCTAATGCATCTCCTTGACATAGCCTGTTTTTAATTTCCAGAGGGTCTGAGTAATTTCCACAAACTCGAATGCAGCTTCTTATGTCAGACACTATCATTTAACCATTCTCAGGAGTTTCTCATGTGTCCCCATCTCCTGCAAGGCATGAAACAACTGGTTTCTATTGACACTGTCATATGCAGTCTTAAAGTCAATAAAGATGATGTGTTCCAATTCTATATTCAACAGTTTTCTCCTAAATTTGGTGCAGGTTGAAAATCTGGTCCATTGTTGACCTTCCTTGTCGAAACCTGCTTTGGTATATTCCAATTTCTTTATCCACCTGTGGGGGTAACTGATCTAAAATAATATTAGATAACATCTTGTACCGCAGGTTCAGGAGGGGGATTCCATGGTGGTTTCTGTACTCTATTTGGTCACCCTTTTCATGTATGGGACATAATATTCCTTCATTCATCTGGTATCCTTTACTGTTCCCATATGAGAGTGATAAGTTCAAACAGAGACTGCTCCAATGTTGCTCCTCCACATTTTAGCAATTCTCCAAGAATGCTATCAGAGCTGGGAGCCCTGTTATTCTTCAGTTTCCTTAAAGCTTTTTAAATGTCCTCTAACCCTGGGCCATCCAGTGGCTGTTCATCATCCAATCCTTGCTAACAATCATTAGAAATATCCTCTGCTTGCTCTAACTCTTGATTCAGTGGGTCATTAAAGTATCTTTACCATCTTTTGAGAGTCTGTTTACTCTCACTTATTATGTTTCCTTCTTCACCTCTAATCAAGCTGGTTATAGGAGCAAATTGTCTTCTAGCATTGTTTACTGTTATAAAGAACTTCCTTGTTTCATTCTCCTTGTCCAACAATTCCATACATTCTATTTCAGCCTTAGTCCACTCCCTTTTCTTTAGGTGATGTGTCATCTTTTTGATCCTCCTTTTCTCTCAATAATCCTCCAACAAGCTTCTTGTGCAGTTTGCCTGTAATGTCTTTTGGTATGCAGTGTTCTTTTCTTCAGTCACTCTCTTACAATCTTATCAAACCATGTGGGCCTTATTGATTTTCTCTCCATCCCTAGTGTTTCCTTAGCTGAAATGTCTATAGCTCTTTTATAGTCAGTCATTTTTGTTCTGTGTCATTACTGTCTTGCATTGTTCCTTGTTCTTGTTCTTGTACCAGGGCCTGAGAAACTTTCTGACGGTATGATTCAAAAGTTTCTGTTAATTGCAGTGCTGCAATATTGAACTGTTCTTTCTTAGTATGTCTTTCTTTCTGAGCGTTTTATATCCCTGCTCTTATCTTGACCATTAGAAGAAAATGATCTGAATCCACATAAGGGCCATGAAAGGTTTGAACATCCAACAAGTTAGATTTATGCCTCTTGTCTATCAGTACATTATCAATTTGATTAATGATTCTACCAGCAGATGACTTCAATGTGCCCTTGTGTATCTCCTTCTGGGGAAACCTGGTAGATCCTACTATCATATTCCAGGAGGCTGCAAGGGGATCAACCTTATTCCATTATCATTAGTGGATCCATGGTTTACTGTGGACTCCAATTATGGCCTGGAACATGTCTTATCTTCCAAGTTGTGCATTAAAATCACCCAGCATGATCTTGATGTCATTCCTTGGACACTTATCATAAGCTTTTTCAAGGGCATCATAGAAATCATCTTTTAGGTCTTCAATAAATTCTTCTGTTAGTGCGTGTCCATTAATGACACTATAATTAAAGAATCTTCCTTTAATTTCAATTACTAATAGCCTTGGATTACTGGGTGTAAAATTCATCACCAAATGTTTCAGACCTTTATGAACGTGGAAACCTGTACCAAACTCATGTCTGTTATCATCACAGCTATAGAACACAGTGCCCTCTTTCTTTTCCATTACCCCACTCCCAGGTCATCGAACATCTTGGATGGCAATAATGCTCTCCTTGAGCTTCCCCTGCTGGTCTAACAACTTCTTTAGAGAGCCTGGGCTATATAAAGATCGAAAATTACAGGTACCAATTCGAAGATCAGTTTTCAATTTTTTAACCATTCGTTGTCCAAGATCCATGCCATGTCGTCGTCTATTAATCCGTCCGCCTTCTGCTCTTTGGGTTTTCGTAACTTTACTTTTTTTTACAGGAAGAGGGTGTTAGTCTTGAGCCCAACCCCCAGCCTGGAGGACCATGATCTGTAATAGGTTTACTCCCCTAGGGAAGCTGGCTTCACTACGCCTCTAGAGCCCTCCCTGCCTTTGTGTTGTTGCCTGTAGTAATTATCTGCTAACACATAACCCTCTAATTTGTGACATCATACTCAATGCCACTGACTTCCAGTTCATGTTCTGATCCACCAAAACCTGCAACAAACTGACCTTATTTCTAAGCTACTGCACATATAGCTGTATTATCCTATGAGGTGCCAGTACAGATCCTTTTCGTTTACCTTTCATTTCGTATAAATCATTACATTTTGTGATAAGGGATTACGAATCAGTGAAATTTCTTGCTTTGTTTTCATGCTTTACCATAGTCCACTTATATTTATTTGTAGGTTCAACATATTTTGAGTGTCTCATTATGTCTGTTTTTATTTATCTATTTACTTATTTATTATTATTATTATTATTTTTATTTTTTTCAAATCACTTTTAACAATTTAAATTCAACTATTACTGTGGCTATTTTTCACCAAAGGTTCACAATTTTCACAAATCCATAAGCTTTTTCAGAGTTTCATGTTCCTTGTTCTGAGATCACTATTTCTGTTTTGAGGGTTCTGATGTCACTATTCAGTAACTTGATAATTTCTGTTTTTGTGTTTATAACACCGCATTCAGAAGATCTTAAATTTTGTCACAAATGCAGTCACAATGTGACCAACTAATATTGTCATTTATGAATTTCAGATCCACTTTCCCACACCTTTCATGTCACCAGAAGCTGCACTTTATACTTTTCTTGTGTTCCTTACATGATGAGTTATTACAAAATTGGTTTTTAACTGAGACTGATGTAGGACTGTATTGACCTGCTGGCACCATCTGGATCTTAACAGTGATCAGCTGATAGCCAAACAAGTTGACAATGTTGTTACAGTGACACTAAAAGCAGCTTTAACATGAACATGTTTGCTGCAGCAATATCACCATCACCACAATCACCTGCAGCAGCAAAAGAATAATCATTGGATTCAAATCAGGAACATCACCTTCCAAATCCTGCAGCTGACACATCATCATCCACATTACAGATACAGTGGGGAAACAACTGAGGATACACCAATGGCTACAGCATCATCAACAATTGCAGTACTGGAAAAATTAGCAGCATCTGCACCAACTCCAGCAAGAACACCAACAACATCTGTGGCACCATCAATAGTACCAGTGCAGTACCAACAACAACATCTGTAGCAGTACCACCATAAAACTGCTTCACCAACTTCAGTAGCAGCGACAATGGGACCATCAAAAGGAGGGAAAAAATCTACAGTAGTGTTAAGTGTCATGGGTAGACATAAAACAGTGCCTCCTCTCCAACTAAATGACCTTTTAATCAAAGACAGATGAATAAACCAATAAGAAAAGAAGTGTAAAAGATTTTATAGCCTTTCACCAAAATGTTCTATCTAAAAGGAATAACAGTTTTGATCTTAAAGTTTGCCACCTGAACATTCAAGGAGTAAATGATAAAGAACATATTGTAAACAATTTTGAAATAAGTTTGCTATTTTTTGTTTGAGTGAACAATGGGTTACTGAAAGTGAAATAACAGTTGTTAAATTTGGTAACAATAATATTATAAACAGTTACTGCACAAATTGTATGTACAAGGTGGTGTGGCAATCTGTATCAACCACTCACCAAATGCTCTCTTGTGAGACTGGATCTATATTTTTTTCTGTGAAGAACAGAACTTTGAAGTTTCTGGTATGTTTATTGATAGTTTTTAAGTCTGCAGTTATTTTCTCTTACATTCTTATTCTTGCATTCTCTTACACTTTTAGAAACGTTTGACATGCTGTTAGTGTTTAGAGGGACTAGATGGAAGCATTATGGTTTTATAATAGGTGGAGTTATGAATGTAGATTTTGATATAATAACATTTAAACATAGTGTAATTAAACAGGAAAGTCTATTATCCCAATCTCCAATCTCTGTCTTCCTGTACAGTTTTTACCATCTACAGCTCCCTCTAGTACTATGGAAATTATTCCCTAATTTTCTATTATCCTGTCCATTCTTCTTATCAGTGTTTTCCTTGCCAATTCTGTGGATAATCTCCTCATTCCTTTCCTTATCAGTCCACCTAATTTTCAACATTCTTCGGTAGCATCACATCTTGGATGCTTATGTTCTCTTCTGTTCCAGTTTTCCCACAGTCCACATCTCACTGCCATACTACGATGTGCTCCAAAACTCCATCCACAAAAATTTCTTCCTAAAATTAAGATCCATGTTTAATACTAATAGACTTCTCCTGGCCAGGAATGCCCTTTTTGCCAATGCTAGTCTGCTTTTTATGTCCTCTTTTCTCTGTTCATCATGGGCTATTTTTCTGTAAAGGTAGCAGAATTCCTTAACTTTATCTGCTTTGTGATCACCAATGATTTAAGTTCCCCACTGTTCTCATTTCTGCTACTTCTCTTTACTTTTGTCTTTCTTAGATTTACTCTCAATCCATATTCTGTAGTTATTAGACTGTTCAGTCCATTCAACAGATCCTGTAACTCTTCTTCACTTCCACTGAAGATAGCAGTTTTATCAGCAAATCTTAACATTAATATCCTTTTACCTTGAATTTTTATCCTGCCCTTGAACCTTTCTTTTATTCCTGTCATTGCTTGTTCAATGTACAGACTGTTCAGCAGAGGTGAAAGACTACATCCCTGTCTTACCAACTTTTTTAATCTGTTCACTTCGTTCTTGGTCATCCACTCTTATTTTACCCTCTTGGTTCTTGTATGTATTGTATATTACTCATCTTTACCTACAGTTTACCCCTACTTATTTCAGGATTTTGAACATCTTGCATCATTTTACATTGTCAAACACTTTTTCCATGTTGAGAAATCTTACAAATGTGTCTTGATTTTCTTTTCAGTCTTGCTTCCATTATCATCCCAATGTCAGAACTGTCTCTCTAATGCCTTTTCATTTCCTAATGCCAAACTAATTGTCATCTAACAAATTCTCAGTTTGCTTTTCCCGTCTTCTGTATATAAATCTTCTCAGCAACTGGGATGCATGAACTGTTAAGCTTATTGTGCAATAATACTTGTCACTTGGTGAGTCTTGTGATCTTGGTCATTGTATGGATGATGTTTTCCTGTAAGTCTGATGGTACATCAACAGTCTCATACATTCCAAACACCAATGTGAATAATCATTTTGTTGCACTTCCCCCAATGATTTTAGAAATTACAATAGAATGTTATCTATCCCTTCTGCCTTATTTGGTTTTAATTCTTCAAAAGCTCTTCTAAACTGTGATTCTAAGACTGGATCCCCTCTCTCTTCCCCATCAATTGAGTTTCTTCGTCTATTATGTCATCATATGAGGCCCTCAATGTAGTTTTTCCACCTATCTGCTCTCTCCTCTGCATTTAACAATGGAATTCCCATTGCATTCTTAATGTGACTGCTGTTGCTTTAAGTTTCACTGAAGGTCAGTTTGATTTTTCTGTATGCTGAGTCAGTCCTTCCAGCAATCATTTCTTTTCAGTTCCTTCATATTTTTCCTGTGGCCATTACACATCAGTTTCCCTGCACTTCCTGTTTATTTCATTCCTAAGGGACTTGTACTTCTGTATTCCTGAATTTCCCTGAACATTTTTTGCACTTCCTTCTTTTGTCAATCAACTGAAGTATTGTTTCTGTTATCCACGGTTTCTTCACAGATACCTTCACTGTACCTATGTTTTTCTCTCTATGACTGGTGTAATTAAACAAATAAATCAATCAATCAAAAAAGATCATTGAATGATGACACTAAGAAATAATTCCAAAGGACGATAATGTGGGTTACAACAGTTGGGTTAATGTTCGACTATTTGTTTATTCAAATAACACACACAAATTCGTTTGAATACTGACCTCACATTGATCATTACTGAACACAATGTGTATCCAAGGTGGAATAAAATGATTTGCATTGGAAGCAGAACATGCACCGACAGTAAACAAATGTGAACTAAAGTTTTGCAACTGAGGAGAACAATCACTAAAACTGAAGTGAAAAACTCAAAGTTGAACAACAGCGTACAAATTTACTGCAAGCACTGTTAATTCAACTGTGAGTCTAAGTTCTCTGGCATTCAGAGCAACAAAATATTGTTAAGTCCTGAACTGCTTGACACAGAAAATATTTCTAAGTCTGAAATAACACTTAAGCCAAAGTGGTACACTGGCCACACAACACCTTCAAACACTTTACCAAAACCAATATCACTGACAAAAAGACAAAGAAGAAATAACTATGAGCTGTGCTCTGATTGCTTATTTAAAACCTTGTTCATGCGACCATTATGCTGCTCAATACAGCAATTTACAACTTGGCCACCATTTTTGAGATTAAACATATTATAACAATTATACATTTTAAATACATTCAGCAACTCCTCTTGGTTTATCAGCAACCTCTTACCACATTATTCAATTTCAAATGTAGCAATAATAACTGGTTTTATTCACCACAAACAAAGCTGCAGTAAAACTGGTCAACATTGCAACTTTATTCATTTTGGTAATGCAGTCCTACATTAGTTAAATGACAATCTTACATATATTAAGTTATCTCATTAAACATACATACGATTTGAGCGAATAATGGAATAGCTCTCTCATACTTGTGACACCCATTTGTGTAGCTGTGGAGATACTTGTGTTTCCATATTCTTTTTCAACTAATCCCACACATATTTTATAACTATTTGTTTATTTGTTTAACAATAGAGAAACATGTTCATTCTGTTGCAGACATCCAGAGCTACATAACAATGTGTCACACATGCACAGTATGTACTTGTAATATTTATTATCTATTTCATAATCAATTTTAGTGTTAAATATTAATGAATCCATTAATAATAGTTTTATAAACAAGGCAATAATTTTAGAGGGCTCACCTCACTATTGCTTTCTTTAGATTTTGCATAGCATGTCTGTAAGTAGTTATCAAACAATGGAAAATCCAGGATGGAATTGTGTGAATCTTTTTGTTGTGTTTATCATGTCTCAGCATCTCCATTATATGGAGAGTAGCAGCTTTCCTCTCTAATATTGTAAGTAGTTATGGTATTTTTAGTGAATAACTGGCTGTCAATTAAATGCATTCACTTGCTTTGCCATCTTATTCACTCATTGGGTTACCGCTACTGGCTGCCTCGTTTCCCCTTTCCATCTGGATTTCCTGACTTGCCGAGTCACTGTTACTTGCCATCTGAATTTTGCTACGGCTATTGGACCACCCTTCACAGCATCCATCCTTACTTACCTGGCCCATTGACATCTTTGCAACTTGCCAGCCATTCATCGCATAACGAAATAGTTCTTAGTAGATATGCCACTCACTCACAATGTCACACAAAGTGCCCTGAAAAGAAGTAATGAGGAATGGGGTTCTCCAGACCAGCAAAGAAGGTCCTTCCGTAGACTCTCACAGTCTCCTATGCTTTTTTTTGTTTTTACTTCTTTGGAAACAACTATGTCATCAGCAAACAGTCTTAATTTCCCAAAATGACTGACATAAGTCAGAAACAGCAATGGTCTGGAATTACTGCCTTAATGAGCACCTCTATCTATCATTGCTACCTTTAATGTGAAGTCTTCTACCTTGTCCACTGGTTCCTGTGTTGTAGATATGTTGGCACCCAGTACTCACATGGAAACCTTTCTCTGAATCCATGCCGTCTTCTGCACCACTACCATACTTCTAGTAAACATTGTTTTATACAGGGTGTGACAAAAGAGTAAGGCCAGGAAACATTTCTCAGACATAGAGGAAGATGAAATGTTATATGGACGTGGCTCCTGAAATGTTTTACTTCCATGTTAGAGCTTGTTTTCTACTACTCTTCATAATCACATTAATCATAGAAAACATGTAGAGACATAACATAACAGCATTACATGAAATGTTTTCATACATGATATGTTCAAAATGCCCTCTTAGTTATGTTTCGTTAGAATGCACGGTAAGTTGTACATCTTAGGTTCACCAGCAGTGTTTATTATTCCAGTTGAATGAAGGAACCCACTGCTTGTGTTGTAATGTGACTAATTTCATTGCTCTACTAGGATAACAGATTCTGTGGCGGATAGGTAGGGCTGGACAAATTCCTTACCCTCCACTCTCTCCAAATCTAAACCCAGTTGACTTTTATTTGAAGTGGCATTTGAATGATCATGTCTACAGAACCTCAGTACAACATGTACAGAATCGTTGTTCCTGTATTGTGAAAGGTTGTGAAATAGTACACTGTTTTCCAGGGATACGTCAGTGCACCAGGAATGCAATGTGATGGTGGGCATTTTGAACATTTCATTTACATGATTAATGTGATTATGAAGAGAAGTAGAAAATGAGCTTTATTATGGAAATAAAGTGTTTCCAGACTCATGTCTATGTGATATATTTTCCTCCTCTATGTGTGATAAATAATTCTTGTAAGACTGGCTATAACTTTTTGTTACATCCTGTATATATATCAATGGTGTTTTCATATATTTAACTTGCAATACATGTAAGACTAATTTACCTGTAATTTTTGCTATTGTTGCTTGCTCATTTTCCCTTTTATGGAGATATTACTTCTGCCTCCTTTCATTTATCTAAGAGCACACTATTATTTATACAAATTTCCGATGGGAATCTTGGGTAGGACACAACACTCCAACGTATGATTTTTGGAATTTCTCCACTTATTGTGTCCATCCCTGCAGTTCTCCTTCCACATATTGGTACTATGGAAATATGTATTACCTGTTATTAAATGACAACCCTTCAACAATATCACCTGTTACCTACATTCAACATAATTATAATTGATTTTAACAGCTGCTGCTGAATATGGCAATGCAAACAAACATTTATTTCAATTGTTTAGCTTGCTGTGAGTGGACATCCATAACAAACAGTTGTAACAAGGAGAACACACATTTTTTAAAATGTATATAGATATTTCTGTCAATCAAGCAGGTGACATAGATCTCAATTATACAATGTGTTTGTAAATGAAGTGTGTGATTTTAAAAATTAATAATACATCAATTAATTCCTTTATATGTTAAAACTTTATAGCACAAGCAGCAGCAACTGTGCAAGTATTTGATGCACTATGCAATGTTTGCTTGTCAAGCTTACTGTGCACGCATAGCGGCTGTTTCCAAGATGGCATCACTACAGGAAAAGGCCTTCTGTGTGCTCTGTTTTGAGGTGTGCAGATCCATAGTTACAATGCAGCAAGGGTTTTGTGTACATTTTAGAAAACACCCACCACACAAGAATAACATAGGTAGGTGGTAATAACAGTTCATGGAAACCAAATGCCTCTGTATGGGGAAGACGAGGTGTTTCCCTGAAGTTCTTGCAAGACACTTAGTAAAGCAAGCAATAAATTGTTCATGCCAAAGATTATGGAGTGGAAGGTGATTTTTAAATGGCTATTTTTAACCCCTGTCATCAGTAGACAAAGTGAAAAGCATGATGACTTTTGTGCAGAGCTGCAGTTAGAAATGGAGGATGCTGGTGTTGCAGAAAGACCGATCTTTTGTGATGAAGCCACTTCCATGTAAGTGGCAAGGTGAAAATACACAATGTCCTCTTCTGGGTAAGTGAGAAACCACATAGGCTGATGGAGCATCAGTGTGATTCCTCAAAAGTGAACATTTTCTGTGCTGTGTCTCACAAGGAAATGCATGGGCCATTGTTGTTCGAGCAACAAACAGTGACAAATAATTCACTTCGAGACTTTTTAGAAACTTGGTTGTTACCTCACCTGAACACCAGTTATGTTGATTACACTTTGCAAGTGGATGGTGCTCCACATCATTTTCGCAGGAATGTATGAGAGCTTCTTCACCAATGCTGGATGTGCTGGATGAGACATGCTGCAACAGCAGACTTCAACCTTCCCACCTGCCCACCCCATGTGCAGATTTAACACCCTGCAGTTTCTTTCCAAGGGATTTGTGGAATACCAAACTAATGTATTGCCAATGCCAGTGTTCCTTGAGGAAGTGAGTGATCAGATAAAGCATGCACTGCAGACCATTATGGAGGACATGCTACACTGAGTATGGGAGGAATCTGATTACCATGTAGATGTGTGTCATGTGACCAAGAGAGCACATTTAAAGGATTGTGATTAATGCATCAAAATCTTGGACAGTTGCCACTGCTTACATTCTAAGGTTTGCCCATATTATTAATTTTTAAAACTACACTGTTCATTTATAACCACCCTGTTTCATTTCTTACCACATCTATAGTGTTGACATAATAAAGTAGATTCAGCATGACACTGTGAAGAAAGTAAGAGGTACACATTGTATAGGACAGAATGAAAGACAGAAGCAAGAACAATGTGACCGTGTAAATCAGATTTTTTGAAATAAGAATCACACGGCTAGAGACCTAGTGTTTGAATTCAATGCGTAAAGGTGATGCATCCCCATGAGAGGTTTACTTTGACTCTTATAAAAATATAGAACATTTCTTACATCCATTAACATTAAGTTACTACTCTTTTGTAATGACAGAACTTATCTACCAGTTTCAGTTCCAAGATTACATAGTTTCAGTTGTATAATATTTATTAGCACAAATAATTTTCTTTGATTTTGCATAAATTTGCTTATAAGCATTTTGACAGGGAACCTCCAATTTTTCAAATGGCCAATGCACATCTCAAAACATTTCATAATGATTGTCCTCTGCTTTTCATTAGTCTTCACAAGAACCAGGTCAGCCACCTTAAATTGTGTTTCTTTCACTCTCCTATTATGTCTCTTCCATACTTTTTCTACTTCTTCTCTTTTTTATACAAAATGACTTTTACATACAGGGAGTTTTATCATTTCAGTTATTAAATTAGCAAGTTTTTTGTTGTACATGATCTCATAAGGTGAAAACACAATCCACTTAAAATGTCTTCAAAGCCACTTATATATTCAATCCAATTTGAATGCTCTTTACTACAATATGTCGTACATAGTCTACCAATCTCCCTCCCATATTTTCAGTGGGGTTGCTTGTTGGATGATATACTGATATTATTATGTGTATTATATTTTCCTTCTCTGTACAACTCTTCCACGATTTTGAAGCAAACTGAACTCTCTTCTCAGAAAGAATAATCTTTGGGCTTCCTACATTTCCAAAGTAGTCATTTTTAATTTTTTGTATTACACTTTTACTGTTCAGTCTCTTCATAGGATATAACTTTATGAATTTAGAAAACAAGTCCATCAAAACAAAAATATAATTGTACACATCCCTTTAGTTTTCGGCAATTGCCCAAACAAGTCAACTCCAATCATCTACATGTGCTTTTTTGGAATGATATTCTGTGAGTGTCCTCTACTAATTTGGTTACTGATCTGATGAGAGGAACATCCATACATTCTCATGTTACACTCCGCAAACAGGCTGCATGCAAAAGACAAAAGATGACTTTTGGATGTTGCTTGATGATAAGATCTTCAAAGTGCCACCTGAAGATACTGTCATCGTACCTGGTGATCTCAATGGTCATGTTGGTTCAAATGCAGATGGATACTGATATGGGGATGGACATAGAAATGTAGATGGGGAGAGAATATTGAAATTACCAGAAACACATGAACTAATCATCACAAACACCTACTTCAAGCAGAGGATGTCCCACCTTGGACTTACTACAGTGGTAACAACATGAGCCAGATAGATTTCATTCTTGTACGGTGGCACGATCTAAACCCCATTCTGGATGCAAAAGCTATTCCATATGAATCAGTTGCTACACAACACCACCTGCTAGTTGTCAAATTGCGCATCAAACTTCCAAATCAAAGGAAGAGATAATGCAATGGCCCAGTGCGTACTAAATGGTGGCAGCCCAAGGAAGCAGAAAGAGACAATATTTCATCCATCACTCTTCCCCCTATTACTGACGTAGGAACAACATGGAGTGTCCTGAAAGACCATGTCATAACAACGGCCCAGGAAAAATTAGGCACCACAAAACCAGGCCACCATAAAATTGATTGCCAAACATGGCTCTGAGCTGAGGAGGTGAAGAAGGCTGTGCACTTTAAAAAGCAGCTATATCAAATGTTCCTTGCCTCTAAGACAGATGAAAACTGGAAGGATTACCATGAAGCTAGAAATGCAGTAAAGAAGGAAGTTGCGGCAGCCAAATCAGCCCACTTCAGCAAAGTCTGCGATAAATTAGAAACACCTACTGGAGAACAAGAAATTTGTTGACCGGCAAAGCAGTGCCATAAACAAACTGCAGACATTGAAAAATTCTGTGGAATCAATGATGAAGAAGGCAAATTTTTCACCAACAGAAAGAAAGTAGCAGAGTGATGGAGGAAATACTTTGAGGAAGTTTGCAATGAGGAGTTTCCACATGCTTCAATTCTAGTGTTAACTCCAGTAGAGGGACCCATTGCACCAGTCACCGAAGATGAGGTTGTCAAAGCATTACAGAAAATGAAAAATAGAGAGGCAACAAGGCCAGATGATCTTCCTACAGACTTGTGGAAATCAAAACACTGGGATTCAGCTGAATGGCTGACAGATTGCTTTAATAAGATCATTCAGGAGGGAAATATTCCTGCTGACTGGACATGTATCACAACAGTTCCAACTTGGAAGCAGAAGGGAAGTCCAGCTGAATGTAACAACTACCACCCAATATGCCTTCTGTCACACACCATGAAATTATTCGAGTGCAACATTGACAAAAGGATCCGACAAATTATCAGTCTCTCTATCAATCAACATGAATTTGTGAAGGGCTGTGGGATGACAGAGGCTATCCATGCAGCTCGCCTGCTTATCAAAAAGCACCTTGAGAAGTCAAAACATCTTCCTATGCCTTTCTCGACCCCAAAAAGGCCTTTGACCGAGTGCCATGTGAGTTAATTTGGCTTGCCCTGAGCTCATTAGGTGGGTCAGACTGCTCTGCCAGAACCCAAAGAGCCAGATACAGTCAGCTGCCAGACTATCTGACAACTTCCCTATTTCCCTATTCATCAGGGATCTTCTCTCTCACCGCTCCTGTCTTGGATACTGTCACAAGGAACCTACAGAAAACCTCACTGTGGACGTTACTGTATGCTGATGATGTGCTACTGGCCAGTAGAGAATGATCTACAACTTCAAGTCCAAGCCTAGAATGACCGCATTGCTAATGTAGGACTACGGCTCAATGTGTTGAAAACAAATTACCTTTACACAGATTTAAATGACTCTGTAACCATCAGAATTAATGGTGTTGACCTCCCAGCAATAAGGACTTTTAAGTAGTACCTGGGCTTGACAATTGCTGCCGATGGAAATCTCAGGGCAGAAATCTCCAACCGCCTTAGCAGCACGCAGTTCAAATGGCAGTCTGTTACTGGAGTACTATGTGACAAGAAAATTCCGAACAGGCTCAAATCAAAAGTTTACTGATCGGTAACCCATCCAGTTGCACTGTGTGTGGCTGAATGCTAGCCTTCAACAAAGGAAGTAGAGCAAAGATCTGCTGTTTTGGAGACGAAAATGCTCAGGTGGACATTGGGATTAACATTGCATGACCACGTCACAAATAATGAAGTTTGCAGGCTATACGGTGTTGCACCAATAGCAGACAAAATGAGATAAATCCGTCTACATTGGTATGGGCATGTCCTTAGAGCATACAAGACAACAGTAGCAAAGACTAGTTTCAACCTAAATGTAAATGGGAAAAGGCCAGCACTATGACCAAGACAGCGATGGCTTGACACCCAGCATGACGACCTCAAGATCTCGGGTCTTCATCCTGATCAGGCACAAGATCACATATAGTGGCAACAACAAGCGAAAACAGTGGACCCTGCCAGCATGCAGGACAAATGCTAAGGACCAAGAAGAAGAAGATTTCTATAAAGCAAGAGTAATAAGGGACCAAGTAAACTGCCCTGCAGTATGCCTACTTATGCTTTCTTTGCATCTGAAACTCACTTGATTTTCTGGTTATTGTGGTCTGACACGATTTCTACAACCTGAGTTCTATCTTGAAAATAAGATACAAACCATTTCCCCATAACTCCTCTTACTGCTATTGCCTCCATCTTGTTTAATAAAATTTGGTGGTTTCCTGTATCAAACTCTTTCGATCAATCTAAGTTAATTCCCACTACACGTTTTTTTATTGTCAAGATTCCTGACAATCTCTCCAGTGTAAGCACAGATGGCTGATTCTGTGCTGTGGCCCAAACGGAAGCCATGTTGATTACAGTTCAGAAATTTGTATGCATCTAAGTAATTTCTGAGTCTGATATTCATCAATGTCTCTAAAATTTTGGAAAATGATTGGAGAAGGGAAATCGATCTGTAATTTTCTACCTTATGGATCTCCTTTTCTAAACAGAGATTTTCAACCTCTGTGGAAACATTCCTTCACTGAATGACAAATTGACAATATGTACCAGGGGCTTTATAATTTGTTGGGCAACTTTCTTAATTAGTGACATAAGCACTTCATCCACACCTGAAGACTTTTTTGGTTTTATACTCTTTATCACCTTTAATATTTCATTTTCATTTGTGGGAGTTAACATTGTACTACTGGCTACTTTTGACGCTGTTAATTTCTGATGTTCAGTAAAGTTTTTGCTTAATGACACATATACACTTGAAAATAGTTACTAATGTAATTTGCCAGTGTTTCATATTTCAATTCAGTATTTCCACTATCTTTAAGTACTGTTTCCTGATCCATAAGTCTTTTACCTGTTTCCCTTTTCACTATTTCCCGATAGTTCTTGATTTATTGCCTGATTTTCTTATTAATCTATCATTACTTAGTAATTATGCTTTTGTAATTACCTTTCTATATATTTCTTGTAGTTTTTCACAAGTTCTTCAAACTTGGAGCCAGTACAACTTTTCAATTTAGAGTTAAGGATTTTCATTGTCCTGGAGGAATTTCTAATACCTGTCATAATCCAGGAATTAGTATGTAAATGCCCATTTGAGTTTGTTGTGACTAGTTTTTTAGGAAAACACATGTTGAATTTTAACACGTAGAGGGATGAGAAAACATTATATTCAGCATTTGTGCTTGTTTGTAACAACACTTCTGCCCATGATTGGTTAACCAGTGTATTTACGAAATGACTGTGACTGTTAGAGGTGAAAGATCTTCTGTACATTTGATGCTAAGTATTTTTAGTCACTGGTTCTGTGAGAATTTTAAACGATTAGTGCATTGTTATTGGATATTCCTAGGCTGACATTAATTACATCTGTATCTATGCCTCCTAAATTTGTGAAGTAATTATCTATGAGATTTTATAAAGAGTTTGTTACTCATGTAGGGCTAGTTATAGGTGGATACAAGTTGAAGCTCTGTAGGACATTCAGGAACTGATCTTTAGATGCACTTTCAGTTAACAAGTTGGCATTAAAGTTTCCACTTATAATTATTGCTGTTTTTTTTTTTATCATGTATTATGTTGAGCAATGCCTCTAACTTCTTAAACATAACCATGTCTTGCTTCCTTCCTGCAATAATGACTGACTAAAATATATGTGGAAATAGTAATGTTTACTAGTTCATAACTCTTCCCCCAATAGTCTTCGGCACAAACACAGTCCATATTACCAGTAGCTTCACAGGCTACTATCTCAGTTTCTAATATTTTATTTTTAATACACTGTATATTGAGGCTCATTATTTTTAAATTACTAAAAATAGCTTGAGAGGAGTTCTTAACCTGTGCTATCCCATGTTACTGGCTGTTCCTTGTTGAGGCTGGGTACCAAAAATCAGTAAGAATTATGTTTCTCCTGCTCCTTGTATTTATTACCCCTGGAGGTGCTGCCATTCTTGATGTTGCATCTGATATTGTAGCTTATGTTTCTGTGGATGATGGAATTGTTTCTGAATCTGATGTTGCAATGAATAAGGGGTTGCTGCAAGTTTTGATGTTGAATCTGTTATAGCAGCTAATGTTTTGGTGGATGCTGGAAGTTTTGCTTAAGCTGTAGTTTCACTGAAAGCTTGAACTGTAGAAGCCACTGGAGTTTCAAAGGATGTTTGTGCTGCAGTTGAAGCTGATAATTGATGCACTGATGATGTTGATTTGGCTACTGCTGCAGTTGATGTCTGTGTGGCAGATTATGCAGTTGATGTCTGTACGGCAGATTATAGCACTGGTTCTTCTGATTGCTGGACTAGTCACTGATGCTAGGCTTCCTGTTGAAACTGCTGGAAAGACTGATAAGGCTGTAGCTCATGGAGATGGTTCAGCTGTTAGTGATGATTTTGACACCACTGATGAGTAGTCAGTTGTGGCTGCTGTACTGGGAGACACTGCAGATTCAGATACATATTGTTTTACTTCATTTAATGTAGAAAATTCATCTATTGTTACCAATGATTGAGGGACATCAGCTCTTTCTGATTCCACTGATGCTGATATTGTATTAAGTCCTTTATTAGACAGTGTGATAGTGTGTTGCATTATCTCTAATAGCATTCAGTATTTCAGCACTGATGGCTTCTTTCCCTTTCATGTTTCTGTGAAGGCCGTACTTTGTAGAATGCTCTCTCGAATCACTATTTATCCTTACATATGCAACATTGTGATAATCTCTACATATCTTAGCAAAAAGTCTGTTGGCAGGAGTAATCTCAGCATTCATCCACGAGTTTTCCATGGGATCATACCTATGAGGAATACTGACAACGAAAAATTTAACTTCAGGCATTTTGCAGATTACTTCCTTTACAGTTTTTATAGGTTGTCTAGTTTCATTATGGTATATATCGTTGGCATCTCCAATTACCAAAAATTCCTGTATCAGAGCTACTAGTTTGATTATGCCTGTTACTGTGAATCCTGCTTTGTTAGTATTCATAATTTCAGCTATACCTGTTCATCGCTGTCTGCAAAAATAAAGGTTTCATGTCTGTTTTCCAGTATGTATTTTTTGTTTGTTTACAAATAGGACTATTTGTTTTGCTTTGCACACTCAATTTAGCATTGATCGTAGAACTGTCCACTTGGACAGTAGTACAGTTTGACTGTTCTTCCTTCACTGTGTTATTTTCAAGCACATTAAACTTATTACTTAGTTCTATAGTAAGTTCTGCAGTTTTTGTTATAAGGTCTGGGACTGTTTTTTAGTCTGACACTGGAGAACTCGTGTTGGCTAGATTTGGATGAATTCTCCACTCTTCTTACCAAATTTTCAAGCATTTTAGCAAATTTTATGAGAAAATCAAGTTTTTTCCTAAGTTGATTCTGTACATTCATGTGCAAACCTGCACTGTACATTTCAATACCACCATCCTAACCATTACATTCCATACCAGAGTTGCACTTATTTTGAACTTTCATCTATGAGAAACAATAGATGTGACACCATTTATGATTGAGGGCATAAATTCTTAATCCATTTAATACAATTTCACAGCATATAGCACACTTCACTGATGAAATATGGTGACAATTTATAGAGCAATTATGTAATTGCCACCATCTTGGACTCATGTTCATATTACCTTCTGTATCCTCATTCAAGTACAAAGTCTTCTCTTTCATGAATATCATTTTCTGCTTACGAAATAAAATTATCCCAGTTCTACTGTTTAATGGACCTACAAAAGTAATTCACATCTGTTGTTATTCTCTTGTATTCATTTTTGCTTTCTGTTGTTTTGTTTTGTAAGGAATGCAGCTTTTTTATTTAATTAGCCTTTCTGTCTCATGACTCCAGTATTTTAATTTATTTGATTTCTTCCTTTGATGTCTTATCCATTAGCTTCTAAGGCAGCTTTCCCTATTATAGTTTTGATGTTCTCCCATTCTTGCTGCAAATGTTTACTCTGGCTTTTTTCATCATTACATTTATTCAGCCAGTCTGTAACTTATCAATTTGCTTTTGTATGTGTCTTGTAAGTTAGTATAATTCTTCACCTTATTTATTGACAATTATTAGGAACCTTAAACAACTGCCAAATGATTGTACACAAACCAGTTGTGACTAACTTTCACTGCATTCGTTTTTATTGTTCACAAACACTTTAAAAAATTATCTTGTTTGTCTTAATAATAATAATAATTTTACTATAATTAAGCCATTACAGAAATAGACAAAATCACACACATAGTATAATAAAGTTGATAATTTAAAAGAAACAACAGACTGGTCATTAACATTACATTTTTATGTTATAGTCAGTAAATTCCTTTATATCATACAGTGGGTTGTCATTCAATTGAACACATCAGATCAGTAAGCTACATGGACTATTATTAGCCTATGGAAAATTTAGCAGTTGTGAATAGAATAATGTATGGAAAGCTCTGGTTGAGAATAATGAATCATTTACGAATAAAGGATATGACTCACCAAATGGCGGAAGTGCTGCACCACTGATAGATGCACAAACAAAAGGTATAGAGCTTGGCCAGCTTTCAGAATGCACTTCCTTTTTCAAACTTGTAGGAAAAAACATGCACACAAACACACACATTCACTCACATACACACACACCTCTCTCCCTGCATTGCGCTCAGTCTACTGCCATCTCTTTCTTAGTCCATGGTCAGTGTACTGGAGTGAATTGGGGGTGTGTGGGGTGGGGTGGGGTGAAGGGTGGGGAGAGGTGGGAGGCAAGGAAGTTGGTGGGAAGCATTTAGTGGCTTGTGGGAGAATGGGGATCTGTCTGTGGGCTAGCCAGGGGGGTGCACCCAGTAGTGTGTGCATATGTGTGTGTGTGTGTGTGTGTGTGTGTGTGTGTGTGTGTGTGTGTACGTACCACATACCCTGCCCCAGTACCCCCACCCAAATTGTGTCCCCACATCAGCTAGGTCTGTGCTGTTATCTCATGCCCTAATTTATGAATTCACAAGTCCACCCATCTGCCACCTGCCCCCTCTACCTGCATCCCTAGTTATCCCATAGATTGCTTCCCATTCTCCCATGAAGTACTATGTGCTTCCCCCAAATACCCTCTCTGCCTCCTGCCTCTCTCAATCGCCATACATCCCCCCCCCCCCCCCGCCCCCCTCCCACGCAAGTACACTCACTGGGGGCCAAGAAAGAGCTGGCAATCTCCTGAGCACCATATAGAGAGACAGCCATGTGCATGTGAGTGAGTGTGTGTGTATTTTTGTGCATTTTTTTTGTCCTACAAGTTTGAAAAAAGAAGTGCATTCAAGAAGGTAGCCAAGCTCTGTACTTTTTGTGTACCTATCGATGATGCAGTGCTTCTGCCTTTTGGTGAGTCACTTCCTTTATTCCTAAATAATTTGTTTTGAAAAGAAATTTAAGTATTTACTCCCAGATGCAGGCTGACATTTCTATGTCATGTTGATTTTCTGATATGGACTAACACAAAAAGCAGAGAAAGAGAAATGTATGAAAACAAAATAGGTATTGAAGTTTTATTTGAATCAACTGTGGGTTCTTGGTGAAACATTCTAAATTAACAAAACAAACACTGTTTTTAGCGTTGTTTCACGGGTTATTATTAATGTTATCACACAACCTATGTTTTGGATTATAAGCCCAGTTTCAAAGACATAATGATGTTACTGCACAACCTAGGCTTCAGGTTGTTGTTGTTGTTGTTGTGGTCTTCAGTCCTGAGACTGGTTTGATGCAGCTCTCCATGCTACTCTATCCTGTGCAAGCTGCTTCATCTCCCAGTACCTACTGCAACCTACATCCTTCTGAATCTGCTTAGTGTATTGATCTCTTGGTCTCCCTCTACGATTTTTACCCTCCAAGCTGCACTCCAATGCTAAATTTGTGATCCCTTGATGCCTCAAAACACGTCCTACCAACCGATCCCTTCTTCTAGTCAAGTTGTGCCACAAACTTCTCTTCTCCCCAATCCTATTCAATACCTCCTCATTAGTTACGTGATCTACCCACCTTATCTTCAGCATTCTTCTGTAGCACCACATTTCGAAAGCTTCTATTCTCTTCTTGTCCAAACTAGTTATCGTCCATGTTTCACTTCCATACATGGCTACAGTCCATACAAATACTTTCAGAAACGACTTCCTGACACTTAAATCTATACTCGATGTTAACAAATTTCTCTTCTTCAGAAACGATTTCCTTGCCATTGCCAGTCTACATTTTATATCCTCTCTACTTCGACCATCATCAGTTATTTTACTCCCTAAATAGCAAAACTCCTTTACTACTTTAAGTGTCTCATTTCCTAATCTAATCCCCTCAGCATCACCCGATTTAATTTGACTACATTCCATTATCCTCGTTTTGCTTTTGTTGATGTTCATCTTATATCCTCCTTTCAAGACACTGTCCATTCCGTTCAACTGCTCTTCCACGTCCTTTGCTGTCTCTGACAGAATTACAATGTCATCGGCGAACCTCAAAGTTTTTACTTCTTCTCCATGAATTTTAATACCTACTCCGAATTTTTCTTTTGTTTCCTTTACTGCTTGCTCAATATACAGATTGAATAACATCGGGGAGAGGCTACAACCCTGTCTCACTCCTTTCCCAACCACTGCTTCCCTTTCATGCCCCTCGACTCTTATAACTGCCATCTGGTTTCTGTACAAATTGTAAATAGCCTTTCGCTCCCTGTATTTTACCCCTGCCACCTTCAGAATTTGAAAGAGAGTATTCCAGTTAACATTGTCAAAAGCTTTCTCTAAGTCTACAAATGCTAGAAACGTAGGTTTGCCTTTTCTTAATCTTTCTTCTAAGATAAGTCGTAAGGTTAGTATTGCCTTACGTGTTCCAACATTTCTACGGAATCCAAACTGATCTTCCCCGAGGTCCGCTTCTACCAGTTTTTCCATTCGTCTGTAAAGAATTCGCGTTAGTATTTTGCAGCTATGACTTATTAAACTGATAGTTCGGTAATTTTCACATCTGTCAACACCTGCATTCTTTGGGATTGGAATTATAATATTCTTCTTGAAGACTGTGGGTATTTCGCCTGTCTCATACATCTTGCTCACCAGATGGTAGAGTTTTGTCATGACTGGCTCTCCCAAGGCCATCAGTAGTTCTAATGGAATGTTGTCTACTCCCGGGGCCTTGTTTCGACTCAGGTCTTTCAGTGCTCTGTCAAACTCTTCACGCAGTATCTTATCTCCCATTTCATCTTCATCTACATCCTCTTCCATTTCCATAATATTGTCCTCAAGTACATCGCCCGTGTATAAACCCTCTATATACTCCTTCCACATTTCTGCCTTCCCTTCTTTGCTTAGAACTGGGTTGCCATCTGAGCTCTTGATATTCATACAAGTGGTTCTCTTCTCTCCAAAGGTCTCTTTAATTTTCCTGTAGGCAGTATCTATCTTACCCCTAGTGAGACAAGCCTCTACATCCTTACATTTGTCCTCTAGCCATCCCTGCTTAGCCATTTTGCACTTCCTGTTGATCTCATTATTGAGACGTTTGTATTCCTTTTTGCCTGCTTCATTTACTGCATTTTTATATTTTCTCCTTTCATCAATTAAATTCAATATTTCTTCTGTTACCCAAGGATTTCTATTAGCCCTCATCTTTTTACCTACTTGATCCTCTGCTGCCTTCACTACTTCATCCCTCAGAGCTACCCATTCTTCTTCTACTGTATTTCTTTCCCCCATTCCTGTCAATTGTTCCATTATGCTCTCCCTGAAACTCTGTACAACCTCTGGTTCTTTCAGTTTATCCAGGTCCCATCTCCTTAAATTCTCGCCTTTTTGCAGTTTCTTCAGATTCAATCTGCAGCTCATAACCAATAGATTGTGGTCAGAATCCACATCTGCCCCTGGAAATGTCTTACAATTTAAAACCTGGTTCCTAAATCTCTGTCTTACCATTATGTAATCTATCTGATACCTTTTAGTATCTCCAGGATTCCTCCAGGTATACAACCTTCTTTCATGATTCTTGAACCAAGTGTTAGCTATGATTAAGTTATGCTCTGTGCAAAATTCTACAAGGCGGCTTCCTCTTTCATTTCTTCCCCCCAATCCATATTCACCGACTATGTTTCCTTCTCTCCCTTTTCCTACTGACGAATTCCAGTCACCCATGACTATTAAATTTTCGTCTCCCTTCACTACCTGAATAATTTCTTTTATCTCGTCATACATTTAATCTATTTCTTCATCATCTGCAGAGCTAGTTGGCGTATAAACTTGTACTACTGTAGTAGGCATGGGCTTTGTGTCTATCTTGGCCACAATAATGCGTTCACTATGCTGTTTGTAGTAGCTAACCCGCACTCCTATTTTTTTATTCATTATTAAACCTACTCCTGCATTACCCCTATTTGATTTTGTATTTATAACCCTGTAATCACCTGACCAAAAGTCTTGTTCCTCCTGCCACCGAACTTCACTAATTCCCACTATATCTAACTTTAACCTATCCATTTCCCTTTTTAAATTTTCTAACCTACCTGCCCGATTAAGGGATCTGACATTCCACGCTCCGATCCGTAGAATGCCAGTTTTCTTTCTCCTCTTCAGGGCAATCTCCTGAGCACAATGTAGAGAGACAGGAATGCGCACATGAGTGTATGTGTGTGTGTGTGTGTGTGTGTGTGTGTGTGTGTGTGTGTATGTGTGTGTGTGTGTGCGTCCATGTTTCTTCCTACACATTTGAAAAAAGAAGCTAGCCAAGCTCTGAACCTTTTGTTTGTGCACCTATCGATGATTCAGCACCCGTTTTCAAGTAGGCCTACATAATAATATACTTGAAAATGGGCTTATAACCTGAAACCTAGATTGTGCAATAACATTAATAATAAAGTGTGAAACAAGGTTAAAAACAGTATTTGATGTGCTTTAAAATGGGCTTATAACCTGAAACCTAAGTTGTGCAATAACATTAATAATAAATTGTGAAACAAGGCTAAAAATAGTGTTTGTTTACGTATTTAAGTTATTTTAATGGACTATAAACAATATAATCATAAACTGGCAGAATTAAAAGTACTATTTTATGATGTGGAAGTTTTAATATCCAGTGGAATTTCCAAAGCCTGTCAAGAACATTCTGGAAAGTTACACTTCATAATTTGGATATTTCATAAACTAATAGACTAAAGGAAGTTCTGGCAGAATGTAAATAGTTTAGGAGCAGAGGAGACAGTTCACTGAATATCAGTAGTGTTGAGTTATTGACAGGCACACATAAAAGAGGAAGAACATGTAGACGATCTATAGAAGAAGCAACTGCATACTGATGATGATGAAGTTAATCTTATTTTAGAACCAGAACCAGTTTTAGAAAGTAAAGTCAAACTGGCCCAAAAAAATATTGCTAAAAACAAGGCTAGTCGATCTGACGGAGTTCCTGCAGAATTGTTCAGTGTTCAGTCACTGGAAAGAATGCGATGAAAGTGTTGCGTTCAAGTTGTCAGAAAATATGAAGAATCCAATAGAGGCCAAAAATAGGAAAAGTTCAATACTTAACCTGGTTCCAAAAAAATGTAATTTCCAAAAAAGTGTTAAAAATCATCAAACAATCACACTTGTCTCACGTGCTAGCAAAGTCATGCCTAAAATCTTACAAAATATACTTTGCTAGTATATAGACCCAGAGCTACCTGAAGAACAAGTTGGACAAAAGTGCAGGGAACAGAGATCAAATTGCAAACATCCAATGGATCATGGAGAAGGCAAGAGAATTTCGAAAAGGTGTGTCACTCTGCTTTACTGATTATGGTAAAGCCTTTGCTTGTGTTGCCCACAACAAAATATGGCAAGTACTGAAAAACATATGAGTACTGTGTCACCTCAATATTTACCTCATACAACATTGAGGTGTGGAGAGGTGTGACCTGGTAGCAAGTGGAGGAAGAAAAGTGGTGGGAGGACCGAGTCAAATGGAGAGGACTCGTCAGCACCCAGACCCGGCAGTAGCTGGAGCGGGATTCGGATATAGATAGACAACATT
Organism: Schistocerca piceifrons; assembly: GCF_021461385.2. Classification (NCBI taxonomy): domain Eukaryota; kingdom Metazoa; phylum Arthropoda; class Insecta; order Orthoptera; family Acrididae; genus Schistocerca; species Schistocerca piceifrons. Next base: position 712,589,684 of record NC_060138.1, read on the forward strand.
GATACTCTGACCATGGTGAGAACTATTTATGGAGCAACTACATGGGTCAAGATTCAGCAAGAAGTGCAACAAGGCTGTATTTTGCCACCTTATTTATTCAGTCTGTATGCAGAGCACATTATGAGGAAATCAGAATTAAAATAACTGGGATAAATACCATATTTGCAGAAATATTGTCTGAGTGCAAATATAGGCCACATAACTTTTGACATGAGGGTATAATAAAAAGTAAGTCTCAAATATAGGCTGCACTACTAAATTTATGACAAAATTCGATTAGACTGTTAAATCATCTGGTTTGTGATTGGTGATGGGAAGGGAGCATACTAGTTATGTAGTGAAATTTAAATTTCCCATTATCAGCTGTGCAAAGGAACACAGAAAGTGGGAAGCTGGTCCCAGATTTCATGTCAATGAAAAAAGTGCTTGTCAGTTGTTTGCAAGCAAAGCAAAACTCTTAAACAGTCTGAAAAGTTGGTGTTCATTTTGAGGGCAAAAGTGCAAATATCCAGATGTGGAAAAAACTTAACTTGCTTGATTCTGTAGTTCAAAACAGGACATGTGGATATGCTACTAGAACTGAAACAGCTGAAATTGAAGGCTACAAAATAGCACATAAAATAAACATTTCATCAATGGAATTTAAAGCTTCTTACAGGTGGATTTGGTGATTCATGCAATGAAATGATCAATCTGTTTGTCACAGAACTGCAGCATTGAAAAACTACCTCAAACTTATGAAAAGAGTTTGATATCTTTCCGTATTACATGATCCAACTTTGGTGCAAAAATTTTTATTTACATACCCAGATAGGAAATGCAGACCAAACACTGGTCTGTTTTGGTATGCCAAACTGCAATACAGTAAATAATGTAGGGGAATGTAATGTACAAATACATATGCATGGTGTTGAAAAGTAGTGTGGCATAACACTGTTGAGCATTACTGCTGGTGGATAACAATTGTCAGGGTATGTGGGTTTTCATTGGAAAATCCTCCCTAAAGGAGGAAGCTTCTGGTTTGGTACTATTGTAAGAGCTCATGATGGTGGGGCGATAACAGAGGAACTGGTCCTAGATTGGATTTCAGCAGTGTGGAATAAGCAGCCAGGAGCTCTTCTTCACTCAGAATCAGTGCTTCTGTTGCATAGTTTTCATTGGCATACTGGTAACTGAGAGAAATGAAAACTGAAAGGAGGAAATCATGAGCTAGAGATGATTCCTGGTGGCATGACAAGTGTATTTCAGTCTTCGGATGCAAGTATCAGTTATCTATACAAAGTTAATGTATGACAATTTCCTAGAAATTACATCGTGAACAGGGGACCTTTAATACCAAGAGGCCATTTGCAATGTGTGTCTGTTTCAGAACTGTGCCATTGGATTTTGGCTGCTTGATGGTCGATATAGGAAGAACTTGTTATGAAAAGCTTCAAAGAAACTGGAATTTTAAATAATCTTGATGGGATTGAAGATGACCTTCTTTGTGATACTGTCTCTCAGCAGCATTGTGGATCATCTAGTGATAGTGAAGAATCAGATGCTTGTGATGCTGAGAGGGTGGGAAGTGACTGCACCTGATTTGTGTAGGTACAAACAAGCAGATGCAGTTCTACAAAACAAAGTTGCTTTTCTTCCTTCAAGAACAGCTACTGTACTTCTGAACAAGGTGTAAGTTTTTCTGCTATTTTCTTCTTAGGTCTTTGATGGTTTACAAAAGCAACTTGTAATTGTAGTAATCTCAAACCACAAGATATATGTACATGTCATTCTGAAATAGAAGGTTTGTGATCTGAGGGGAAAAAATCTCAATTATACTCTGACGTTTTTTCAGTCCAAAATTTGGGAAAAAAGTGCAGCCCAGATTTCTACTGACAGTGACTGCTGCCATGACAACAAGAGATGCTTGTTACTTGGTAGAAAGGCAATGTCCCACCTTGACAAAGTTTTAAGGTCTAGAGTCATAACTTTTCACTTGTGATGTACAGATGTGAGACCTAGGTCATAAAATGTATATCTTTGAATTGTAGCAACATGATTCACTGGAAAAGTCCTTAATGCGAGGGAAGATCAAAGGACAAGGGGAAGGTGACAAAGGATGAGATAGATCAATAGCATCACAAATCAATGGATTCTAATCTGGAAAGTCAGTGGGAGAAAGTTCAAGACAGAAGAAACTGGTGTGCTTTAGTTCATAGGATCATGAAGAGTTGGAACTGACTAAATAAACAGAGGTGGAGAAGGAGAGGTAGGGAGGGAGGGTGGGAGGGTGGGAGGGAGGGAGGGAGGGAGGGAGAGGGAGGGAGAGGGAGAGGGAGGGAGAGAGAGAGAGAGAGAGAGAGAGAGAGAGAGAGAGAGAGAGAGAGAGAGAGAGAGCTGGAAGCAGCCAAAACAAATACTGCTCATCACATGTGTCATGTGATTTTCAGTGTCAATAGAAAGCTTTGATTTGTTCTCCATTACAAACGAAATTATTTTTAGAACAGGATCTAGGGTGACCATTTGGCAGAGCAATCCTAAATTGGTCTAATGTGATATTCACTCAGTATTACTCTAGTTACACATAGCAAAAATTGAGTTCCAAACATCTGCCAAAATGCCAGAGAAAATGTGTAGGATGTCTTTTAAGAGGGAAGTTATGTAAGCTGACGAGCCAAAACATTATGACCACTGCCCAGTACAAAATTAAATACCACTTAGTCACATTGTGGGCATATAACATGGTAAGAAAAGTAATAAGCAGAGTTGAGACAAATGGGGAACCATTCTAGCACACATTATGGACATATAATATAGTAAGGAAAGTAATAAGCAAAGTTGAGACAAATGGGGACTCATTCTAGCACACACTATGGACATATAATATAGTAAGGAAAGTAATAAGCAAAGCTGAGACAAATGGGGAATCATTCTATCAATGATACCAGCTGAAAATGGAAAAAATCCACTGACATTAGCAACTTTTAAAAAATGGAGACCAGTTTGATCCAGCACCTGGGAATGGGCGTCTCTGAAATTGTGAATCATGCTACTGTCATGAGCATATATGAAAATTAGTCAAAAGATGGTGAAATCATAAGTAGGTGACAAGCTGTTGGAAATCCATGCCTCACTACAGAGCATGAAGCTCAGAGGCTTCCCCACTCCACAGAGAAGACTATGTGGCAATCTGTGGCAAAGTACAGTGCTGGTCAAGGAACAAGTCTTTCACAGCACACCATTCAGCACATGTCACTGAACATTGGACTCTGTAGAAGAAGACCCCCTACCCACGGTGTCCCAGTGACATCATCAATTACAATTACGATGGGTGTGAATCATCAAGCTTGGACTTTGGAGCAGAGGAAATTTATTGCCTGGCCAGATGAATCACATTTCTTTTTGTCTGGATATAATGTCACCAAGGGAGACAACTACTTGAAACATGCACCATACTACAGACACAGGCTGATAGGAGAACTGTTATGCTACAGGGGCTATTCACATTCTTTCATGGAAGCTATGGTAGCAACTGAAGACACCAAGGCAGCTACAGTCTGCTTGAACATTATGGTTAACCATCTGCATTCCTTCGTGTTTTATGTCTGTCCTGACAGTAGTGGCATCTTCCTTCAGGATAACCGTCCATGTCACAAGGCCAAAATCATGCTAAAGTGATTTGAGGAGCATGGTAGTGAACTCAAGCTGATTTATCAGCCATCAAATTCACCCGATATGAACCTGATGTAACACATCTGGGATGCTATTTTGTGCCAGCTCCAAGCCCACAAACCAACAATCTATAAATTATGGGACTTGCATGCCCTGCGAGTAGACATCTGGTGCCATGTACCTTGTGAAAACTACAATGTTATTGTCAAATCGATGCCATGCTGAATAGCTGTGGTATTGTATTTCGAAGATGGACTAACATGCTATTAAGCATATTTTATACATATATGTTACAAATTCTTAAATATCACATTGGCTTAAATGTAATAAAAAATAATGTATTAGTTTTTGGAATTACTCACTTTACTTGTGGAGACATACTAAATTTAAACCAACAATTTTTGTCTAAATTATACCATACATACCACTAGGAACTAATTAAGATTTTATCTGCAGAATGGTCTCTGGCTAGAATAATTGATTTCAGATTAGATTTAAAATTTGTTTTATTATCTCTTAGACATTTTATGTTATTGGGAAAATGAATCAAGACATCCGTGTTTGACTGCGAGTAAATAGCAGCCGTACATACTTATATCTGTCATGAAACTAAATATTATTTTCTGTTGCATGAGCTGATTTCTAAATGCTCAGAAGGTATCTATATTTAAATGAAACTTAAGTTACTATCTTAGACATTGGTTCCTTTTTGGACTAAGTGATCATTTGTCCCGGAGAATACACAAAATATGCTTGGACATTCTTTGCTTGGACATTCTTTGTTCATTTCTGAAACCAACAGTTGTGCAAAGAACAAAAGTTGTTGAACTTAACTGTCTGAGTAACTTAAGCTGGAATGTTCTGCACTATTTACTGACTCCTATTTTTGTGTTGCATTTACTGATGGTATTATTCTATTTCCTGCACAGAACTGAATGTACTGGTTTAAAAAGAAACAAAAGATTTATCCCTTTAGAATAAATCTGATGAACTTTTGTTCCATAGGTCCATAATGACGAGATTCTCAAGGATGAAAAACGAAAACATAATATGAAAAAGTATCCCAATATTGTGTCGTAAGTGACATGGGCCTCTTGGAAATGTGAAATATATTTCCAGTTTTAAATGTATATCAACATCTATGCTTTGCAAACCATTGTGAGTGCATGGCAGGAGGTACTTCTTATTGTACCAGTAGTTTAGGGCTTCTTCTTATTTTGTTCATCTGTAGAGTGTGGGAAGAATGATTGCTTAAATACATATGTGCATACTCTAATCAGTTTAATTTTGTATTTGTGATACTTTTGGGAGCAATACATAGGTGATTGTTGTATACTCCTAGATTCCTCACTTACAACAAGTTCTTGAATCATAGTAAGTATGTGTCCATAGGATAGTTGGTATCTATCTTCATGTGCAAGACAGTTCAGTTTTTTAAGCATTTCCATGATGCCCTTCCATGGCTTAAACTTATCTTTATCATTCATGCTGCCTTGTTTGTATTCACTGAATAGCTCCTATTAATCCTATTTGGTGTAGGTCTCACACACTTGAGCAAAATTCTGGGATTGGTAGCATGAGTGCCTTGTAAGAACTCTCCTTTATTAACTGATTACATTTTCCTAAAATCCCACCAATGAATCAAAGTCTGCCACCTGCTTTACCTACAGGGCTGTTCCATCACATATCCCTACAAACTGTCACTCACAGGAATATGTATAATTGAATGATTCCAGTTGTGACTTGTTGCCATTGCAGTAATAGAATACTAAATTTTTTTTTAGTTTTCCAAAGAGCAAAATTTTACATTTCTGAACATATACACCAAATTCCCAATCTTTACATCTCTTTGAAATCTTATCAAGGTCTGACTGGATGTTTGTGCAGCTTTTTCTGGACATTACTTCATTATACATAACTGCCACATCTGCAAAAAGTCTAAGGTTACTATTTACATTTTCTGGAGGGTCGTTAACATATGACATGAACAGCAAGTGGCCCAACACACTTTCATAAGGTATGCCTATAGTTATCTTCTACATACATCAATGACTCTCCATGCAAGATGACATGCCGTATCCATCCACACAATCTTCTGTGACCTAAGAAAAGCATTCGATTCAGTTAATCACTCAATGTTGCTCTATAAATTAGAGAGATATGGGATCAGTGGGAGTGCCCTCCAGTGGCTGACCTCATATTTGACAAACAGGAAGCAAAGAGTTATAACAATATCTAAATCTGCAAATTACTCATCAGAATGGGAAACTATCTCACTATGTGTTCCCCAGGGCTCAGTTTTGTGATCAATTCTCTTCCTGTTTTATATAAACGATTTACCCTTGAACATCAATGCAAAGTCAGTCCTGTTTTCAGGTGGCACTTCAGTGCTGATTGAAAAAAGTAGCTCTGCAGAAATCACTGACTGTGTTGTAAACACTTTGGATTCTCTGGAAGCCTGGTTTCAATTAAATGGTTTGAAACTAAACATTACAAAAACACAATTCACACAATTCAAAACAAAACAATTTAAACCAAGAGGAATCTATGTCCTACATAAAAACGAGGAGATAAAAGCAACAAGCACAGAGAAATTCTTAGGACTAAACTTGGATGAAAACTTAAGCTGGCAGGCATGCTTAGAATATTTAGTTACCAAATTAAATAGCCTTTCTTTTGCGATGGGAATATACCATGATGTAACAGACATGGACTGCCGAAAAATTGTGTACCATAGTTACTTCGAATCTGTCATCAGACGTGGTATAATATTTTGGGGTAATTGAAGTTATATGGTACGAATACTAAAAGTTCAAAAAAGAATCATTAGAAAGATGTGTGCAGCACATCCAAGAGCTTCATGTCGCACATTGTTTAAAAAACTAAATATATTATCTGTACTGTCACTATACATTTTTGAAATTCTAATTTTCCTGTACAGTAAACCTGAACTTCCAAAGAATTTCACTTCAAACACACTTACACAGCTAGGTATAAACAAAATTTTATGCTGCCTCTACACCGATTACATCTACATTCTATGACTCCTCAATACATGAGCATGAAAATATACAATAAATTAAAGGGCTGTGATATTCTGAGCATGGACATTGGTCACCTAAAGAAAAAATTAGATGAACTCTTAGTGGAAAAATGTTATTATTCAGTGGAGGAGTTTATGAATGACGATGTGATAATTTAAACAGTGCAACTAGGATCTCTGTAAATAATTTTTTTTGTACAAAAATGTAAAATTATTGTACTGCTAGAAAATTGTTTGATAACTATACCTGTTATTATTTTGAGTCTGTAAATTAAATCCCTTAAATTATATACTGACATGTCTTCGATACAACGGATCACACGATCTGAATATTGTATGTTATGAGATGAAATAAATCAAATTAAATCACCCTACCAAGACATCCTCAACAATGTCATAATTTTGCATGGTACCCCATATAATAATCTCAGGTATGGTACTGGGTCAAATTATTTTTGAAAGTCAAGAAGTACTGCATTTACCTGACTGCCAAGACCCATGGCTTTTAGTATGTCTCATGAGAGTTGTGCGACTCATTTTTCACATCGTAGACATTTTCAGAATCCATCCTGGTTGGCATAGAAGTGGTCATTCCGTTCGATATACCTCGTCACATTTGAACTCAGAATATGTTTTTAAATTCTAGGACAAATGGATGTCAAGTATACTGGACAGTAGTTTTGTGAACAAGTGGTATGGTCCTTCCAATTGAATTTATTATAAAGTTGTAATTCCAAGAATTCACATCTGTCAACCTCTTCTATCAGATTTTCATCACAATTATGGTAATGGAACGTCCTCATTCTGATTATAATAATGACATCTCCAGTAAGCTAAAAATGTTTTAAATGATATGTAGCACCATAAATAGCACATTAAATAATAAGATCAGGAGAGACAAAATTCTACAAAGTAATGGCACACCTATTCTCACAACCGGAAGGTAGACTTTGACAATAACAATACAGATAGAAGAATACAGTCAGCTGAGATGAAATTTTTGAGGAAAGTAGAAGGATATACTCTGAGAGCTCATACAAAGAGTTCTGAAACAAGAAAAAAATTAAATATATTTTGCATGGATGAAAAAACTGAATACAGAGAAACAAAATGGAAGAAGTATATTGAAAGAATGGGAGCAGAAAGAATAATTAGATGTGTAACAGACTATATACTTAAAGGAATGAGAGATACAGGAAGACCAAAGGAAAGGAGTTTTTCGTGAAGACAGAACAGTCATGAGCCTGCTCATTGAAGTAAAGAAGAAGAAATTCCTTGGAGAAATAAAAATAATTTTTGGAGTAAAGGTAACAACACAGTGAATAGTTGAGGCACTGTATTGATAGGTGCATGAACAAGACTGAGAACATTGCTGTCTTTTGGTAAAATCCTTCTTTAGACTTATAGAGTACACTTACACATGTATAGACCTGTACAGCTACATTGCTCCCACTCACTGCACTGAGCCAGCTTTGCAGTTCCACAGAGGTGAGGGGCTGTCTCATAAGGAGATGGGGAGCAGGAATGAGGTTGCTTGTCATTTTAGACATGTTGTGAGAGGAAACCTCTTACAAGTACTGAACTGCATAAAGCATGCCTTTTCTAAGTTTGGATGCAAAGGGTTCTCTAAGAACCATCTACTAATATCCATGAAAATTTCTTTGACTGCTCTTACTAAAACTGAACTTGATTTTAAAACTTCTAATTCTGATTATATATGTCAAATAGAAAGACATCCTTCTATACAAGGATAGAAATAAATATAAAAAACTGAAGACCATAGAACTCTATTACTGATTTCACTTCAGGCATTAAAATTTTGTTTCCATCTTGATTTATTTGAATTATTCAGCGCCACATTTACATATTTTTAGTTAAATATGGGTTCAAGCCAACTGTTTTTAACATCTTTAATATCATAAAAATTAAGCTTTCCTTGGAGATTAGATGCTTTGGACAGATCCCAAAAAATATCAGATGGTTATACTCCGCTGTTTAAGAGGTTGTAACATTACATGTACGTAGGTGAGGCAATCAGCCACCTAGAATTGGTACAAGGTAAACTGAATTTGTTTGTGAAGTTGTGCAGCCCAAGGGTCGAGTATGTGTTGCAGCTGGGTGGCCAGCCACAGTCACACCAAGTGAGGCGGATACAGAGAGGAGAAAAACCAGATGTGGAGAAAATCCCAGTATGGAAAATTTGGATCAAACATCAATTGCTTGAGAGGGCCAGCTTTGGTCTCAGCAATGGCGGACTTCGAAACAAGCTGATAGACTGTGTCTTACAGCTCTTTAACAGTCTATAATAATTTACTATCAAATATTAATGCTAATCTGAATACATCAGCACTCCACGAAAAATGTGGTTCATTTAATGACACAACAGTACTTTCAATATCTTTAAAAACTACAGAAGTTAATATCTCACATCGACAATAACTCTCTGAATTAACAACTTTTAATCACATCAGTGATTTCAAAAAACGTTATCTCAGATGACAACATTGTGCTAAAGCTATCATCCCTGAAAGCCACATATCTGTATCTGCTTTATTTGTTGATTTACTACAGCTTTTATATTTTTTTTTATTATGCTTCTGTCAAGAAGGTATAAATAATTATTTAAATAATATTTAACAACAGTCTGTTGTCATTTATTGTGAGCGCACTTGCACAAAAATACTGGCTCTTATCTATTGACAAACTTTTGTTTATAATTATTGTAACTGATCTGAGAGTGACTGAATATTTATAACATTTCTTTATTTAAATATTCTTGTAATATATTAGTTTATCCCAGGAAGTGGTCATGATGAGTCAAATCATGTTTGTAGAACATCAGGATGATGTATTTTTGGTGGGGATGGCCTTTAGCCAATGGAAAAGCAGACAGTAGTGGAACACTATGCGAATCAACTGGAGACTGGGACTTTTTGAGAGAAGAGCTCAAGGGAGCTATTATGGACACTTTATGTTGAGTTGTGGAAGGAGGCAGACCTGCCTGTGGTAACAAATGGTATTTGATCATGAAGATGTTTAGGTCTGGATGGTGAACAGCTACTAATTTACCTTTTAACTTTATGTTTCAAGACATCTGGATGTGCTCCAGAATAGGAATCTTAACTATCTCTGTTCTGGCATAACCACAGACACTGGAACGATGAGGTGGCATGCAAGAGCAGAGAAGGCAGTGAAGAAAGGGCAGTGAATGGTGTGTGGAATTGGACCACGCTGCACCAGGCGCGCCCCCTGCAGCAAGTGAATATATACGCAGCTCCTCCTAGCCTCGGCCACTTAGATCAGCCCAAGTCTGCAACAGGTTTAGTACTTCACTATAAGACTGTATTGTTTTCATGTCACCTCTTGCTAGCGACATTTGCTATAGTCAAGTTAAGTATTGTCAATTTGCTTTCTGGAAATAAAACTACTAATGTTATTTGACTGAATTCTTGTATAGCATTCCGAGAACGCTGCATCCCATAGGCACACTATTAAGAATGAGGGGGGCAAGACACCACAATTTCCACATGATTTACGGAACTGAAAATAGACAGAGTATGAGTTACTGGCTTCAGCAGCCAGACAGTGGTCACATGTGTGCGAGTTGTGGTTTTTGTGTGTGTGTGTGTGTGTGTGTGTGTGTGTGTGTGGGAATGTGTGTGTGTGTGTGTGTGTGTGTGTGTGTGTGTGTACAGTCTCTTTCCAATGCAGGTCTTGTTGGCCAAAAGCTCACTTTCTGACAGTCTTTTTGTTGTGCCTATCTGTGACTCAATATCTCCACTATACAGTGAGTAGCAACTATGCTGTTCATTCCACTCTGGATTTTCCATTGCTTGATTTAATTACTAATCCATGTATTATGTGTGTTAATTTGTGAGTTATCATGTTGAACTCTGAACTGTTTTGAGCTGGTGAAGATCTCATTTCCTGTGATTGTGAAATGGACTTTGTTTTCATGTATCTTCAATGACTATTTAGTCTAGCAAATTTGTTACCATTCTTGTAACACTCTCAATGTAACTTTACTGCATTTGATAAGGATATTTTCTGTCTGTATTTTAATTGAGTTTCATTGGACCACTTCCCATTCATTTGAGGTGTCCTATCTTGAATAAACATTATTCAACATAATTCTCTGTTGTCTACAGCAATTACAGATGTTACAATAATACTCTTGTTATTAAATTATTCATTTAATTTTATTTTGAATTTCCTTATACTTTATTAAGTCACAATTCTATCCAACGCATAGACTATTTGACTGCAGCATCACAGCTACAGGTTATTATTTGCAGTGAATTAGCTGCAGGGCATGAAAGCAGATGTGCGTGGTTTGACCCTGTGACTACATCGAGCTATTCTTTCTCAACATTGCCGTGCATAGCCCAAGTACCTAAAGTACAAGCAACTGAAGGTAATTATAAAATAAATAAAATAAATAAATAAAATAAATAAAAAATGTTATTTTAAATATGTTAATTATTCTATCTGTATGATGGTGATTGTGATTGCAATTGTATTTGCTTATCTGGAACGTGGACGTTTAATTATTCGGTATCAGACGCTTGACAATGGCTTTTTCGTAAAGGCAATGTTACTCGTAGTTGACCGTGAAATAAAACTGAATAATCGGACTTCGTAATTAAATCGTTTCCAAAGACTGCTGCGGTAGGTGCGGACTCATAATCTAAATCTCAATATTACAATAATTTGCCAGCCATGCCAATACGTCGTACAGAGGTGATTGTCTACTAAACATAAAAAAGTTACACAGTTAGTTAAATCAGACATATTCAATGAATAAGCCTACAGTTCATAATCCTACTTACTTTTATAAATATAATTCTTTACAGAATCGAGTGCTTAGTGTGGTTGCAACTCGCAGTATTCTTCTATAACATGAAATATGGCGGTGTGCCAGACAATAAAAAAAATACGTGCTTCTCGCACCACTTCTACCAGAGCTCTCCTTTTTTAATCAAACACAAGAGTAACGTAATTGTGCTTTTGTTTTATCAGCGACACAGCGCTGCAGTTGTGCGCCATAGGCTTTATTTATTTGTCACTGATTATTTATTTAATTAATATTTCGCGTTTCCGCGAAAACTCACGCTCGGCATGCAAATGTGCCTTTATATAATGATGCAACTGCTTTGCTCATAGGGGGTACTGTTAGAAAGAGCAACTACTCAGCTACAGAAATTGTCAGGTGCCAACGCAACCTGTAGTATTTGATTAATAACTGTAGTACTTTTTGAGTAGATGTATAAACGGCACTATCAATTGGGTAAACTTTCTTGATCTAAAACTTTACTAAGTAAATTGTTTCAACATAAGTGTAATGCTACTCCTGTGTACATTAGTTTCACAAATATTTTAGAGAAATAGGTCACTAAGGAAAGTGCCTCGTATTATAGAGAACACCAACAGAGAAATATTGTAATACGTCTGGAAAAATAATCCCTGTGCTAGAGATGCAGTACACAAAGGGGCAGTCAAATGAAAACTAAGTACACAACACAGCAGGACTATGAAATTGTTTTATTCAAAAGTAATCACCACACATGTTAAAACATTTATCCCACTGGGAGATGAGACAATCAATTCCTGTTTCATAGAATGCAGTTGGCTGCTGACAGATCCACTATCACACCCACTCATGCTCTTCTTTGTTCAACTGAAACCAACATCCACACATCTTTCTTCGCCAAAGATGTGATATCAAACAGTGAAACATCTGGGCTGTACAACAGATGCTGCAGTGCTTCCCAAACAAATCACTGAAGCATAGCCCTCATTCGATAGGTAGTGCAGGGGCAGGCATCATCATGCACTAAAATGATTCTGTCTGACAGCTTTCTTAGGCATTCTGCCTTTAAGGCTCATCACAGTTCCTGTAAAGTGTTTTCATAGGACTGTGCATTCATTACGGTTTCACACTCAAGTATCTCAATGAGCAGAAGGTCCCTGCAGTTGAAGAAGATCATCGTGACATTACTGGAACTACGGTGAAAAGCTTTGGATTTCTTTGGTGTGGGAGATGTGGGATGTTTACACTGTTGGCTTTGCCATTTGCCATCGGACAGTGAGAATACTGTCAGACGGACTCATCCTGTGAGATTATAATGCCCTCCATCACACTGCCAATTGCTCAAAGGCTACAATTCAGTGATTTGGTTGGGAAACACTGCAACATCCTCCATAAAGCCTGCATCTTTCCCCATAAAATTTTCACATCTTTTGTGACCTCAAGCAAGACAAGCATGGACATCAGTCAGATGAGGAAGTGCAAGGGTGGGAGTGGCTGTGGCTATGTCAGTGGCTGATTGCTTTCTAGGAAACAGAAATTGATCATCTCGTCTCCCAGTGGAATAAATATCTTAAAGCATGTGGTTGTTTCTTATGGTGGGCGTTAGCTTTTAATTTGACTGCCCCTCATATATACCACTACAGACATAATTTATTAAATTATCACAAGTCTTCTGTATGCTGTTCTAAACACCATAAAAACCACACAATCTTTCATATTTGAGAAATTTTATAATTCTATTACTATCACTGGAATATACTGGTAACACTACTAATCGCTTAAATTTTTGTTGAATGACATTGTCTATGCGACCTCATCCTCCTTAAATTGCACTGGTTGTCTTTTTTGATGTCATGCATAGAATGCAGTTATTAAAAATATATTCAACTTATGAACTATCTGTAACAGAATGGTCCTTGCTAAACTGTGCACTTTCTAGTTGTATTGCCTTTCACTTCACAATATTTTACTTGCTTTCAATTTATTATCAGCATCGTTAATTTCTGTTATAATGCGAATGTTTCCAGATCTTTTTAATAACTTTTCTTAATATCATGCACTTTTTGTAAAATGTAAGTGATACAGAATATTTACTTGTGTTGATAAATTTGTCTTCTTCTTCATTTAGGATACATTTAATACTTCCACAGCTTACATATTTTTAATTAAATTCTGGACAGTCTTTTCATAGAACTTATATTATATATATAGTTAATATCGCTGTTAACTGCAGCTTCAGATTTAGCAAATGTTTGAAGACCTAAAACAAGTCCTACATAACTCTCTGAAGAGAGTTAGTTCTCTAGCTATTACTGACCTTTCATGCAATAAACAGTACTAAAGTAACTGTTAGTATTTTAATATGGTTCTGGAAAATTCTGAGCAGAGTACATCATGGTAGATATGCAGATAGATATGGAATGAAAAATGGAAACTCAGCTTACATGTATACATACACAGCTACATCGTGTTATGTGGCAATTTTTGACAAACTGATACATAACAGTATTATTATTCCTTTATTTAAAGTATGCGAACTCTGTAAACAAATTTAATGTGAGTGTGACCTTTAGTTTCATTCCAATGTTAATTAAGCCTTTTTTTAACAATGTAGAGAAAGATAGAGTGCTACTTACTGTAAAGAAGACAAGTCAAGTTGCAAACAGGCATGATTAAAAGACACTCACATATAGCTTTCAGCTACAGCCTTCATCAGTAAAGAGAGACACACATACACACATACACACACACACACACACACACACACACACACACACACACACACACACACATGTCCTCCGAGATGCTGGAGTTGGCAGTCGCATGTGCATGTGCATGAGGTGTGCTTGCTTGTATGTGAATTTTGTGTGTGTGTCTCTCTGTACTTACGAAGGCTGTGTCTGAAAGCCACATGTGAGTGTCTTTTAGTTGTGCCTACCTGCAACTTCATGTGTCTTATTGACAGTGAGTAGCAAACTATCTTTTCCTACATTGTTGATATTCCTACATGGAGTTTGCATTGACTGATTGAAAACATATCTTTAATATATCTATGTGGGCTATGGACCCAAGTTATATTTGCTGGGGCCACCCCTATTGTCAAACCAGTTTGCAGTAGATTCCATTGCACAACTTTTCATTAATTAATTTCACATGGTTTCATGGGTGGGGTGATCTCCCTACCAATTAGGTCACCAGCTAAGGGTCTTACTAGCAATATAAGGGCATGCTGAGTACCTAACCACAGTCTCACACAAAATCTTGTGGACTCTGGTCCAGGATTTGGAATTCTGCCAGTTTTCTGACATACACAGTTGCCTTATATGTTGCCTAAATAAGATTTCTGTGACACTTTTTTCATGTTCTTCCCTTCACTGCTAACTCCAAATGTGCAGTAATCTACAATTTCAAGCATTTTCTTTTTTACCATTTTAGACAAGAAAACCTTAATAGTAACCAAAGAAAACTGAATAAAATAGATTTAAGTTGCTTGCACTCTACTACTTTGTGCTTCTTTACAGGAAAGGTTAGTGAGTAAAGTCCATCGTTTCCTTGTTTCATTACTGAAGACTTTTTGGGATATATTTTTAAGTTTGGTTTTTGTGTTGTTTTTGGGAGAATTTACTGTGTTTTATTGCATGCAGGGAACTAAATAACAGTTTTTGAAATGTTTTGGTTGTTAATTTTTGGACATTTGTGTGTGGGTTAGCAACAGCAATGTAGGTGGCCCCAGCAAGAAAGTGCCAAGCCACATTTTTGGACAAATGAAACTGACTGTGTCATTTTGTACAATGACTTATACTGCAGATCATGGCATCAAGTGGTTCTGCAAAAATCTGATGAGATGACACTGTTTTTAGGTTTTTGTCCTTGCCTGAATTCTTTATGTATCTTTCGCATCTGCAAGTCAATGTCAAGGAACACAACGAATTTGATGGAAGATGGCTTCCAGAAAGAAACTGAACTTTTCTACAGAATACATTGATGAAGACAAACACTCTAGTTCTCACTATGAATATTTACCATGTCCTGAGGATGAATTAACAACAGAAAGTAAAACTCAGGTATGTGTTTCTTGGCATTATATTGCTCTCATAGTTCATCATGTGTATTTGCTGGTTGGACAAAGTGTGGATTTCTGTTTATGAGACATGATTCTTAATTTATATATATATATATATATATATAGGGAAACATTCCATGTGGGAAAAATATATCTAAAAACAAAGATGATGTGACTTACCAAACGAAAGTGCTGGCAGGTCGATAGACACACAAACAAACACAAACATACACACAATATTCAAGCTTTCGCAACAAACGGTTGCTTCATCTGGAAAGAGGGAAGGAGAGGGAAAGACGAAAGGATGTGGGTTTTAAGGGAGAGGGTAAGGAGTCATTCCAGTCCCAGGAGCGGAAAGACTTACCTGTCCTTTTTTCCCCCTAAGGTAAGTCTTTCCGCTCCTGGGATTGGAATGACTCCTTACCCTCTCCTTTAAAACCCACATCCTTTCGTCTTTCCCTCTCCTTCCCTTTTTCCTGATGAAGCAACCGTTTGTTGCGAAAGCTTGAAATTTGTGTGTATGTTTGTGTTTGTTTGTGTGTCTATCGACCTGCCAGCACTTTCGTTTGGTAAGTCACATCATATATATATATATATATATATATATATATATATATATATATATATATATATATATAAACAAAGATGCTGTGACTTACCAAATGAAAGCGCTGGCAATATGTCTGCTTGTGTCTGTATATGTGTGGATGGATATGTGTGTGTGTGCGAGTGTATACCCGTCCTTTTTTTCCCCTAAGGTAAGTCTTTCCGCTCCCGGGATTGGAATGACTCCTTACCCTCTCCTTAAAACCCCCTTCCTTTCGTCTTTCCCTCTCCTTCCCTCTTTCCTGATGAGGCAACAGTTTGTTGTGAAAGCTTGAATTTTGTGTGTATGTTTGTGTTTGTTTGTGTGTCTATCGACCTGCCAGCAATTTCGTTTGGTAAGTCACAAAAAAACAAAGATGCTGTGACTTACCAAACGAGAGGGAAGGAGAGGGAAAGACAAAAGGAAGGGGGTTTTAAGGAGAGGGTAAGGAGTCATTCCAATCCCGGGAGCGGAAAGACTTACCTTAGGGGAAAAAAAGGACGGGTATACACTCGCACACACACACATATCCATCCACACATATACAGACACAAGCAGACATATTTAAAGACAAAGAGTTTGGGCAGAGATGTCAGTCGAGGCCGAAGTGCAAAGGCAAAGATGATGTTGAGTGACAGGTGAGGTATGAGTGGCGGAAACTTGAAATTAGCGGAGATTGAGGCCTGGTGGGTAACGGGAAGAGAGGATAT
Source organism: Schistocerca piceifrons (assembly GCF_021461385.2). Taxonomy (NCBI): domain Eukaryota; kingdom Metazoa; phylum Arthropoda; class Insecta; order Orthoptera; family Acrididae; genus Schistocerca; species Schistocerca piceifrons. Next base: position 712,606,547 of record NC_060138.1, read on the forward strand.
ATTGAAGAGCAAGTTCCCATCTCCGGAATTCGGATAGGTTGGTGTTGGTGGGAAGTATCCAGATAACCCGGACGGTGTAACACTGTGCCAAGATGTGCTGGCCGTGCACCAAGGCATGTTTAGCCACAGGGTGATCCTCATTACCAACAAACACTGTCTGCCGGTGTCCATTCATGCGAATGGACAGTTTGTTGCTGGTCATTCCCACATAGAATGCATCACAGTGTAGGCAGGTCAGTTGGTAAATCACGTGGGTGCTTTCACATGTGGCTCTGCCTTTGATCGTGTACACCTTCTGGGTTACAGGACTGGAGTAGGTGGTGGTGGGAGGGTGCATGAGACAGGTGTTACACCGGGGGGCGGTTACAAGGATAGGAGCCAGAGGGTAGGGAAGGTGGTTTGGGGATTTCATAGGGATGAACTAACAGGTTACGAAGGTTAGGTGGACGGCAGAAAGACACTCATGGTGGAGTGGGGAGGATTTCATGAAGGATGGATCTCATTTCATGAATGGACACCGGCAGACAGTGTTTGTTGGCAATGAGGATCACCCTGTGGCTAAACATGCCTTGGTGCACGGCCAGCACCTCTTGGCACAGTGTTACACCGTCCGGGTTATCTGGATACTTCCCACCAACACCAACCTATCTGAACTCCGGAGATGGGAACTTGCTCTTCAATATATCCTCTCTTCCCGTTACCCACCAGACCTCAATCTCCACTAATTTCAAGTTGCCGCCACTCATACCTCACATGTCATTCAACATCATCTCTGCCTCTGCACTTCCGCCTCGACTGACATCTCTGCCTAAACTCTTTGTCTTTAAATATGTCTGCTTGTGTCTGTATATGTGTGGATGGATATGTGTGTGTGTGCGAGTGTATACCCGTCCTTTTTTCCCCCTAAGGTAAGTCTTTCCGCTCCCGGGATTGGAATGACTTCTTACCCTCTCCCTTAAAACCCACTTCCTTTCGTCTTTCCCTCTCCTTCCCTCTTTCCTGATGAAGCAACAGTTTGTTGCGAAAGCTTGAATTTTGTGTGTATGTTTTTGTTTGTTTGTGTGTCTTTCGACCTGCCAGCACTTTCGTATGGTAAGTCACAGCATCTTTGTTTTTTGATATATATATATATATATATATATATATATAGAGGGAAACATTCCACGTAGGAAAAATATATCTAAAAACAAAGATGATGTGACTTACCAAATGAAAGTGCTGGCAGGTCGACAGACACAAAAACGAACACAAACATACACACAAAATTCAAGCTTTCGCAACAAACTGTTGCCTCATCAGGAAAGAGGGAAGGAGAGAGAAAGACAAAAGGATGTGGGTTTTAAGGGAGAGGGTAAGGAGTCATTCCAATCCCGGGAGCGGAAAGACTTACCTTAGGGGGAAAAAAGGACGGGTATACACTCGCACACACACACATATCTATCCACACATATACAGACACAAGCAGACATATTTAAAGACAAAGAGTTTGGGCAGAGATATATATGATGTGACTTACCAAACGAAAGTGCTGGCAGGTCGATAGACACACAAACAAACACAAACATACACACAAAATTCAAGCTTTCGCAACAAACGGTTGCTTCATCAGGAAAGAGGGAAGGAGAGGGAAAGACGAAAGGATGTGGGTTTTAAAGGAGAGGGTAAGGAGTCATTCCAATCCCGGGAGCAGAAAGACTTACCTTAGGGGGAAAAAAGGACAGGTAAGTCTTTCCGCTCCTGGGATTGGAATGACTCCTTACCCTCTCCCTTAAAACCCACATCCTTTCGTCTTTCCCTCTCCTTCCCTCTTTCCTGATGAAGCAACCGTTTGTTGCGAAAGCTAGAATTTTTTGTGTATGTTTGTGTGTCTATCGACCTGCCAGCGCTTACGTTCGGTAAGTCACATCATCTTTGTTTTTAGATATATTTTTCCCACATGGAATGTTTCCCTCTATTTTTATATATATATATATATATATATATATATATATATATATATATATACACACACACACACACACACACACATCAAAATATGCTAAAAGCAAAATTGTTGCTTCGCATTTTCTTGACTTAAAGATTCAAAATCTAAATTCATGAAAAATTTAACAGGCATTTTGAATAGTATAAACACTTGAAGTAATAGATTGTTATTATGAAGTGTTTACAACGAAGTGCTTTTAATCTCTATACTTATATTTCCTGTTGTTAAGATGACAGTAACTCTGTTTCACAAAGAAAAAACACATCACATGAGACACTGCCATTCAGTAGTCCTCTGTTAACAGTCAACACAGGTGTATAAGTAATAGTGAGTAAAACACAGTTAGTGCCAGTATCCATATTTGCACTTCCAGGTAAAATACATTGAACACAACAACCAAGGAACATTTAATTGTATATGAAAAATTCAGAGTGTACAATAGCACCAGAGAGGTCTATTACATTCCACATGATGCACTTCGCTGCCATTTCACATGAAATATATTGTTCACACAATTCCAACATCCCCCTTTGAACACATATTTTGTGGCTTGCCTTCACAATATAAAACAAATAGTCACACAATCTTTTCAAATTTATATTTGTCCAAGGGTTTTGTCAGAAGGTCAGCCAACATGTCTTCAGGTGCAGGTATTCCACAGTGATGTTCTGTTGCTCTATGTGGTCCCAAATAAAATGGTGCCTTATATCAACATGTTTTGTTCTAGCTCTAGCAACATCATTTTTAGCTAGGTAAATAGCTCCTTTATTGTCACAGAAGATCGTTATGGGTTCCACTATTAAATTGGGTTCTATTTCACATATTAATTTTCTTAGCGACAATACTTCCTGTGTGGTGTAAGACAGCGCCATATACTCGGCCTCTGCGGTACTCAGTGAAACAGTTTTTTGCTTTTGACAGAACCATGAAATGAGGCCTCCCATTAATTTAAAGCAGCAGCCAGTATTGGAGTGCCTAT